>NC_079411.1:22516400-22882576 GCF_029220125.1 Pseudoliparis swirei
ATGTTAGAACAACACTCTAAAAGTGTGTGTTCATCAGAATCTTTCCTTCTCTTCGTCTTTAGTTGGCGTGCTACGACCAGGCCAAGCAGCTGGTGCTGGGAACGGGCATGATGGGAGACAACATACTCACGCACTTTATTTCCAGCTCCATTGCTGTGAGTATCGGGTCGTATTTGTTTTTCATGCGTGTGCCCTGGAGGCCTCATTGCGTCGGTTATGTCACCTTGTGACCTTGTTGCTCTGCAGGGAGGCTGCGCTACATTCTTGTGTCAACCTCTGGATGTGATGAAGACGAGGCTGATGAGCTCCAAGGGAGAGTACACGGTGAGTGGGTCGACCCCTCCCATCACCGGCTGCTCTCAACCTCCCATGAGTCTGTTTCTGGTTGCAGCATCCTCCTCTTCACTCCTCTTCACTCCTCTAATCCGCTGTGTCTTTCTCTTTTAGGGGGTGGCACACTGCTTCAAAGAAACCGCCAAGCTTGGTCCTCAGGCATTTTACAAGGTACGACAACGGCTCACCGAGGTCATTTAGTTTAATCGGAGGTTAAAAAAGCAAGGGACAAACTTTAAAATCTGAATATTATGAATATATTCTATGTAAAATCATAATCGTCTGACTCTGCAATAGGAAATATATGAAGAAGCATGGAGGTGTGTCTCTGCTTTTGAAAGCTGTATAGCAGCCAGTCAGCTGAGCAGCTTAATAACTACTCGCAATAGTCAAGTTTGGAAGCTAAAAGGTCCTTTACTTATTTTTGCATCCTGCCTACATGTACCAGAATGCATTGCGCCCATAACTCTGCTTTCTCAGTCAATATGCTGAGGAATCAATAAACTATGTTTATCTTCAACATTGACTAGACAGCAATATAAGAAGGGGGTGAATTTCACCTTTAACAGTAACTATAATAGAGTAAAAGTATTTTTAACAGCATGAAGTTGTATTTATTTAAAAAGCATTCTGGCTGCATGTCGAGTGTGATACATTTACAGTAGCGGGCGATCCACCTTCTTCTGATGAAGAACCAGTGTTATGTCAGCAGCTCTAAACTGAGAAAACTACAAATGATGATGTGGTGCACATTGTTGTTGCAGGGCCTCGTCCCCGCAGGGATCCGCTTGATTCCTCACACAGTGCTCACCTTCATCTTCCTCGAGCAGCTCAAGAAATACTTTGGCATTCGCATCATCTCCTGAGTTCTGTGACGAGCCGCTCTTCATCCCCCTCCCCCCAACAACACTGCCCCCCCCAACAGCCCGTCATCGCTCTACTCTTTATGAGAAAAGAAGGGAAAAGCAGTGTGCAGTTTATTTCATTTCATGTTTTTTTTCTTCTTCTTCTTCTTTTTGCTCTACGTTTATCTCACACACCACCTTCTAGAAAGAACTAACGATTTCCTCTTTCGGCTTGGATTATGAAATATGAGAAGAAAGAAGGTGCTAAATATGAAGGTGCTTCAAATGGGGTTACTAGAGTCACCTGCCGGATTTAGAGCGACGATAAAAAAATGAGCTCAGGCGGATGTTCAATGTAGTTGTCCAGCGTCAGTTCAGGTGGGGTTAGTTAGATGTATTAATTTGAACTAATTCCAAATCCGATTGAGTGATTAAAGTTGAATTTAATGATACTCAAGTCCAGTAGTGGCGAGCGGCGCCTTCAGGGCTCAACATTCATGAATGTGTTCCCTATTAATCCTCTGAAACGCCTCATTGGTGTCATATGAGGCCGGGACAGAGTTTGAGATAGAGCAGAAGTGCAAACAAACACAGTGTAGCCTCATCATGATCTTCTACAATCTATACTATTTCCCAAAAGGCCATTAATGAGGCACGACTGAAGAAGCTTATGTAGTTGCATAGTGATCATTCCTAACCGTGGTGAACCTGTGTGACGCACCCTGAATGAAACGGCAGATGCGTTTTTAGCTTTTTTTCTTCTCCAAATTCATGTTTTATGACTGGAAATCATCTACGGACCGGTTGAAATGCGGCTTACCCTTTTGACCCGATACCTCATTCCGAATTCCTCTTTAAATCGTTTCCCGCTTTGATCTTTTTGGAGAAGAGGACCAAGTTTGTTTTGTCTTGTGTGTTTTAAATAAGGAGTTTGTGGGGAAACTGAAGCAGAACGAGCAGACTGGTAAAAGGTACATTTGGTATTTTTTTTTTTAGTTTTCCAGTCCCAGTAAAATTCTGCATGACCACTTCAACTCTTAAAAAGCTCTCACTGTACGAATAGAGACGCTTGTAGAGGGACGGCTGGACTGAACGAGCGTACGTGTAGCTTTTCCATCCGCAATGTTACTGTCCCGTCAAACTTTATGACTCAGGATGCAACTCTGTTTTATAAGGCACTTTATTAATATCCTTGACTAACCCGCTGCAACGCGCTCTGAAAATACGACATTATATCGGATATGTTAAAGTTCACAATGTTAAAAGGTCCCGGTTGAGGTCAGTGTGTGATGTGTTTGACAAGTCTGGCCTCGGTTCAGTGATACGATGCATTCTCTGTACTGTGCCTGCTCTCTTGACGGAGACCTCGTCAAGCCATGGTGCCTTACAGCGCGTGTCCTCCAGGGGGCGGCATATGCCAACAAGATGAACTGTGCTGTCTCTCTCTCAGGCATTCTTTGAAGCCCTGCACCTTCATCCAAGGATGCGTTTATAGAATATAAAGAAAGAGCCACGTGCTCATAGAGACCTTTCATAATGTGACTGCATGGTGTTACGCTCAGCACCGTGAGGTCCTGTAGATCAGCCACAGTGACTCATTTCAACCACAGCTTTTATTCATATGCACAGACATGCAACTGGAGGGACCCACAGATCTGGGTGGTGTGAATATATATTTTGTTGACTACTAATTTCTTGATTTGGGAATTAAACTACTAATGAAAAACAGTTTTTTGTGTTGTTTCATTGTCTACAGTATGCAGTATGTCAGCCCATACATTTATTTGGGTTTTAAATCCAATTGCTGCAAATCACTCATAAAAAAATAAACATTTTACAATTGAATGAAACAGAAGCAGGATCTGTAATCATTGGTACATCCTGGAATACATGCTGATATGTGTGTGTTCAGCTGCCACAGGCTCAACTGGTGCTGAACTGGAGACTGAAACCACTTCGCCCTCTGGGCTTTGCTCTCAGAACAAAGACATACTTTTAAAGTTCACCCTGCTGGCCTTTTTTCTCCTTTTTCTTCAGGCCTGAGATCAGTTCTTATTTTATACTTAAGGCCTGCAGCCTGCACCTTGTGACAGGACCATGGCTAAGAGGTGGTTTCCAGCTGTAATGAATGGCAGGGGTGTGACTGTTAATCCACCTCGATGAACATTGCTTTACTATCCGTCAGATTAATGACCGAGCGCTCACTACCATCACATTTGGTAGAACTATGCTGCCTGAGCGTGGAAAGGAGAGTCGTGCTGTGGGCCTACTGAGTGTGATGTTCTTATTTCAGAAATGTGCCTTGACTTTAGGAGGAACCATCATCATATTAACCACACATTAATAATCAAGCAATTCAGGTTTCAGGAGTCACCATCGTTACACATGCGAACAAGAAGAAATAAAGATTACGATTATTTTTTAGTTTTCTGGCTCAGTTCAGCCTGAAAACAAACCAATAAAAAACATGTTGAATACCGTCAACATTCAAAGATCCAGGGTGTAAAATGGTGCATGTGTCTTCCGCTCAGGAACCAACAGAGCTGTGACTTTTCAGGCTGAAGTGATTTTTCCTTTATTGCACATATATACACTACCGTTCAAAAGTTTGGGGTCATCCAGACAATTTCGTGTCTTCCATGAAAACTCACTTTTATTTAACAAATGAATTGAAAATTGAATGGAAAATATAGTCAAGACATTGACAAGGTTAGAAATAATGAGTAATATTTGAAGTATTAATTTTGTTCTTCAAACTTCAAGCTCAAAGGAAGGCCAGTTGTGTAGCTTATATCACCAGCATAACTGTTTTCAGCTGTGCTAACATAATTGCACAAGGGTGATAGTTGATGGAAATGGGCCTCTATACACCTATGGAGATATTTCATTAGTAACCAGACGTTTCCACCTAGAATAGTCATTTACCACATTAACAATGTATAGTGTGTATTTTTGATTAATGTTATCTTTATTGAAAAAACAGTGCTTTACTTTGAAAAATAAAGACATTTCTTAGTGACCCCAAACTTTTGAACGGTATAGAGAGCAAGAATTTTAAGCATTAAAAAAATGGTCCAGCATGTAGGATTTGTGGGAATTATTACCTTTGCATTGAAAATGCGGAAGGTTATGTTTTGATCGCCGTGTATTTATTTATTTATTTGTATGCGCGTTCCTCGCATAACAAAAAAAGTTTCAAACCGAATCACATGAAATTTGGTGGGATGATTGGGTATTATCCGGGGACCATTTGATTAGATTTTGGGATCGATCGGGTCAAAGGTCAAGGTCAAGGTCATGAAAAGGTGAACATCTTCTTGAATCGCATGGAATTTGGTGGGATGATTGGTTATTATCCCGGGACCATTTGATTAGATTTTGGGATCAATCGGGTCAAAGGTCAAGGTTATGGAAAGGTCAACATCTTCTTTTTACCATAGCACGGTCAATTTTTATCCAATTGGCATGCAACTAATGCCAACATGTTCATAATTCAATGCCCAATCTTGGGATATGCGAAGGTATGCGCTCTACCGAGTGCTCATTCTAGTTATCAATGATTGAATATATTATCCATAACTATGCTTTCATTAGTGCATAATCACCTGAATCTAAGAAGTGTTGTGCTTTTGTTCCCTGAGAATGAGATGTTAATGTCTACATAAGGAATGGGTTCTCTTTATATCGTTTCTACAGTAGCCCAGAACGGACAAATCAAACCCGAGAGAGCCTGAAACCATTTTGAAAGCCACTGTAGATGTCGCGACCCTCTTGTGAAACTGCGTGTTCTTAAAGTAGTGTCATTGTGGTGAAGATGGACTTAAGTACAGCGTGACCACAGTTCTGCACTCAACAGCTCTCATTACTGCAGTCTCGGGAAGTTAAGAGCGATCGAACGGGGGTCGATTTGGTTGCAATCGACAACCAAATGCGACACGCTGTCGCTTTAAGGTCTTTGGGAATTGGGTTTTGAGTGTTCTAAGCCTTCTCCTTTGTGTGTGCGACTCAGCTAGTGGCTTTACTCTCACTCACCTGTGGGTCATCAGCTCGTCACTCCGCCCAGCCAGCACACCTGCCTTCCATCAGCCTAACGACTCGTGTCTCAGGCTCATTGCTTCCCTCCTGGTGTCATCACCATAACGCCTGCAGCTCTCCACCATTACCTCCTGTCACACCAGCCAGCCGGCCACCCTCCCAAGTCCCAAGTCCCCTTTCTTTAAATGTACACTTAAACTAGTTAAACCATTCGCCTTGTGTCCCTGTGTCTGCGTCTGAGGTCTCCTTGAGTTTATATATATATTTTAAATAATAAATTATACCTGTGCTTGTTATAAATGAAGGATAACATCAGCAAGCACACGGATGTCATTCTTGTATTGGCTAATTGGCACCAGCTGTTTCCAATACACTCACACACTGATAGAGATTAAAGACTTTGATCTTTTTACCTACTCCAGTTGAGCATGAGGCACTCCCTAAAGAGAATTGGGTTTTCAAGTCACTTTGGTCACCAAGTAAACCAGAGACAGATGTTGGTGGAACACCAGCAGTAACAAACGAGACATGAAACAACTTAAACCAACTCTAAGGTGAACAAAATAACTCTAATTACATCCTGTTGATTTCATGATCGATCAACCAAAATTCAGTCAGTTAACTACTTTAGAGGGGCAGATTTTAAAAAATCATGGACCTTTAATGACTGGCGTGGAACTTGTAGGTAAATGAGTGACAGCCCGAGTCCGACCTTCAGCTCAGGGCCGGAGGTCGGGAGAAAATACTGTGTTGAAAGTGCCAAAGTACAGCCTCACACACCAAAGATGGAGTCACCTTTTCTTTAATGTTTTATCTATTTAAAAGGGATTATACATATAGGCTATGTACCCCTTCATGAGGTTCTTTACACTTGGTAATTCTTGTATAACTTGCCTATGGGAGTGTTAGTGTTTTCAAAGGTTACCATCCGCCTGTCTTGAATACAAATATACAAATAAATGTTTGCATGCCTGAAACATATTTAACCGTTTGCTATCATTTCCTCCACCTACTGTTTCTGACTGAAAGTTTTTCATTATTTGCATTAAAATACAAATATTATTTGTATTTATCTAGGTTATAATACACAAAAGGAAGTATGACATGTATCCTCCAACTCAACTTAAAGCTTCACAAACCAATATTTCTTGTCATTTGTGCAGCATGTGAAAGGGGTGACTTGAAACAATGATGACCACACAGAGAACTAGAACGGGCACTCAGTAGAGCGCATACCTTCGCATATCACAAGATTGGGCATTGAATTATGAACATTTTGGCATTAGTTGCATGCCAATTGGATAGAATTTGACCGCGCTATGGTAAAAAGAAGATTTTTACCTTTTTCATGACCTTGACCTTTGACCCAATCGATCCCAAAATCTAATCAAATGGTCCACGGATAATAACCAATCATCCCACCAAATTTCATGAGATTCAAGAAGATTTTGACCTTTTTCATGACCTTGACCTTTGACCCGATCAATCCCAAAATCTAATCAAATGGTCCCCGGATAATAACCAATCATCCCACCAAATTCCATGCGATTCGGTTTAATACTTCTTGAATTATGCGAATAACACGCACGCATACAAACACACGCCGATCAAAACATTACTGTGACAGGATTGTGGCCGTCACCAGTAGGTTTCCCCCCCCTAAGCACCAAGGAATGCGCAGCCAGAGGGAACTTTGGTAACAAGCTTTATTTGAGCGCTCTGACCGCCGACTGTGTCTCTGCTCATGGCTCCCGATCTTCCTTCTGTCCAGCTCCTTTATGGAGACAGACTCGGATACACAAACACAGATCGTCATCAGCTGGACTGATTACCAATCAGTCCAGCTGATGACAATCAGACACCTGAACCACACCCCCGCTCCACCCACTCTGCAGCCGAGCCTACACACCCCCCGCTGCCACATACCTCCACCGCCCGACTTAGGCCGGGGCAACATCCGACCTAACCTACTCCCCCTCCCCCCCATGAGAGCGGGAGAGGAAGTCGGCCACGACCATCTGCGTCCCCGGCCTATGGATCACCTTGAAATTAAAAGGCTGTAAAGCCAGATACCACCGAGTGATTCGGGCGTTGGTATCTTTCATGCGGTGGAGCCATTGGAACGGGGCGTGGTCCGACCAGAGGGTGAATGAGCGTCCCAGGAGGTAGTAGCGCAGGGAGTCGACCGCCCACTGGATGGCCAGGCACTCCCTCTCCAACAGCTTGCGGCTGATGTACAGCACGGGGCGATCAACCCCCTCCACCTGCTGGGACAAAACGGCCCCCAGCCCTCTGTTCGACGCATCAGTCTGCAGAGTAAAAGGGAGAGAGAAGTCAGGTGTGTGAAGGAGTGGTTCCCCACAGAGAGCTTGCTTTACCTCCTCAAACACCAACTGGCACCGCTCCGTCCACTGGACCGGATCTGAGGCACCTTTCCGGGTCAGGTCAGTCATGGGGCTGGTCAGCTCTGCAAAGTTCGGGATGAACCGCCTGTAATAGCCCGCCAGCCCCAAAAACTGCCTCACCTCTTTTTTAGTCTTGGGCCGTGGGCAGGCTGCGATGGCAGCGGTCTTGTCCACCTGAGGGCGCACCTGCCCGGCGCCCAAGTGGTACCCCAGATACCGTACCTCCCTCCGTCCAACTGCACACTTCCCCGGGTTGGCCGTAAGCCCCGCCTGCCTCAGGGACTCCAGCACCGCGCCCACCCGCTGCACATGCTCCGCCCAGGTGGTGACGATCACATCATCCAGGTAGGCGGCAGCATATGCAGCGTGCGGACGCAGCACCCGGTCCATGAGGCGTTGAAAGGTGGCCGGGGCTCCGAACAACCCAAAGGGAAGCGTGGTGAATTGGTATAACCCAAATGGAGTGGAGAAGGCCGTTTTTTCCTTAGACTCTGGCAACAGAGGAATCTGCCAGTAGCCCTTGGTTAAATCCAGTGTCGTAAAGAAACGCGCAGTGCCCAGTCGGTCCAGGAGCTCGTCGACCCGGGGCATTGGGTAAGCATCGAAACGTGACACATCATTCACCCTGCGATAGTCCACGCAGAACCGTATAGACCCATCCTTCTTGACCACAAGAACAATGGGGCTACACCAGGCACTGTGGGACTCTTCTATTACCCCCATCTCCAGCATTGCAGCCAATTCCCGCTGAACCACCTTTCTCTTGTGTTCAGGTAACCTGTAGGGTCGTGAATGCACTGTCACGCCCGGAGGAGTCTCAATCTCGTGCTCTGAGGTCCCGGAGAGACGGGCTTCACAAAGGAGCGAGGCCGGATTGGTGGATTTTGGGACCTCAGGCCCCAGCTCCTCACTCTCAGATACCGAGGACACCAGAGAAACAGACTCCGCCTCCCTCCATGCTTTTAGGAGGTTGAGGTGGTAAATCTGTGTAGCTCCGCCCCTATCAGAACGCACCACCTCATAGTCGACATCTCCCACTCGCCGTGTGACCACAAAGGGCCCTTGCCACTTGGCGAGGAGTTTAGAGCTGGAAGAAGGAAGCAATACAAGTACCTTCTCTCCCGGTGTGAATTGTCTCAGCCTGGCCCCTCTGTTGTACAGCCGCTGCTGACGCTCTTGGGCCCGGAGCAAATTCTCACGTGACAGCTGACCCAGTGTGTGGAGCTTTGCTCGCAGGTCCAGGACGTGTTGGATCTCGTTTTTACTGGTGCTCGGCCCCTCCTCCCAGTTTTCTTTAATGAGGTCGCGCACCCCCCGTGGAGTCCTGCCGAAAAACAGTTCAAAGGGAGAAAATCCCGTGGAGGCCTGGGGAACCTCCCGTACTGCAAACAACAGAGAGTCAAGCCATTTATCCCAATTACGTTCATCGTCATTAATAAATTTACGGATCATGGACTTCAAAGTCTTATTCAGACGCTCCACCAGACCGTCGGTCTGTGGGTGGTACACACTGGTCCGAATAGACTTGATGCCCAGTAACCCGTAAAGTTCTCTGTGTTCTTGACATGAACTGGGTGCCCAAGTCAGTCAGAATCTTTTGGGCTTCCGACTCGGGAGGTGACCTGAAACAGCGCCTGCGCGACACTCTTTGCAGAAATGTTGCGCAAGGGCACCGCCTCCGGGTATCGTGTTGCGTAATCCACGAAGACTAACACAAAGCGATATCCGCGTGCACTCTGGTGAAATGGCCCGATGAGGTCCATAGCGATTCGCTCGAACGGAACCTCCAGTAATGGCAGAGGCGCAAAGGTGCCCTCGGAATGGCGGAGGGTTTACCAATTGACACTCCGGGCAGGGCGCACCAACGGCGCACATCCGCCCGGATGCCCGGCCAATAAAATCGGGTCATTATCCGGTCCAGAGTTTTATCATACCCCATGTGACCAGCCATCGGGTTATAGTGAGCCGCCTGGAAAACCATTTCCCGGCGGCTCTTCGGCACCAGCAACTGGGTGCTTTCCTGCCCAGTGTGAGTGTCACGGCTCACTCTGTACAGTCTGTCCCTGATCAATGTGAAGTGCGAATATGTCTGTGCAGCGTCAGGGCGCACCAGCTGACCATCAATTCATATCACTTGGTCAAAGGCTGAGCGTAGAGTATCGTCCCGAGACTGCTCGAGTGGAAAATCTTCCATGAAGTGAAACTCGGGAGCCGGAGGAGTCTCCATAGGAGGCTCCGCCAGTTCCCCCTCCCCGTTTGCAATGTCGGACAACCTCGCGTCGCCGCTGAGCACGGCGCACATACCGCATGACCCTGTCTGCCGTGAACGCACCCCCGCAGCCTTCCCCATTAATTTCTCAAACCCTGGCCAATCGGTTCCCAAGATTACGGGGTGCGTAAGGCGGGAGCTAACCGCAACCTTCACGTTATGCTTTCCCCCCCCGTGTCTAATTTCCGCTGACACTATGGGATACTCGTGAATGTCCCCATGCACACACCTTATCTTCACCCACAATGCCCCTGGTCGAACCAGGCTCTGGTGGATCATAGACTGTGTACAGCCGGAATCCACCATTGCCTGATGTATACCCCCCTGGATTCTTACCGGTACGCGGTACGTCGCTCCCGGACCTGGGGAGGGCATTGGAGAGCCGGCAACCCGGATCACCTGGCCCTCCTCCATCAGCGGACACTCCCACCGGACGTGTCCGGGCTGCCCGCACCTCCAACACTCCTGCCCTGGTGTTTGAGGGACTACCTGTGGGTTGGGAAGGGTGCCGGTGTTTGCTGGGGCCGGTGTGGGTCGCGTCAGGAGCTGCGTCGGCCTGGCTGGAGCCAGTGCACCGCCGCTGTCCATCTGACCGCCGGGATAAACCGCCAGGTGATCCTCTGCCAAAGTGACAGTGGCCTCCAGCGATGTTGGGTGGTGGCAGCAGACCCACGTCGACATTTCAGCCGGAAACCCTCCAACGAACTGCTCCAGGATCGCCCGTTCTGCCACCGCCTGCGCCTCTCCTGTGCTCCCGGGCTGCAGCCACCTCGTCGCGGCGTCCCTCAGCCGTTGCGCATATGGAAATGGCCGGTCGTCGGGCCCCATCGTAGTCTCGCGGAACCGCCGCCGGTGATCCTCAGTAGTCAGCCCCAGCCGATCTATCACCGCCTTCCGCACGTCCGCGTAACTGTGGCGTGCAGCTGGGGGAAGCCCCAGGGCCGCAGTCTGCGCCTCCCCGGTGAGCAGGGGCAGGAGGCGAAACGCCCACTCCACCGCTGGCCAGCCGCATGTCTCCACCACCGTCTCGAAAGTCTCCAGAATTGACTGCACGTCGTCCCCCGCCGTCATTTTTTGAAGCGCCACCCCGCCCAGGGGGAAGGGATAGGTGTAGCTGCAGCCATCTGAGCGGCGAGCAGTTCCAGGGTGCGAGTCTGCTCCTCTGCCTGGGCCAGGAGCCTCCACCGTATCTGCTGGTCTGCCTCCGCCCGGTCCTTCAGCGTTGCTGCCATCCAACCCAGCATCTGCCCCAGAGCCATCACGTGCTGGGTTGGCAGATCTGGGTGCTGTTCGATGCTCTCCATTTGAGGAGAAAAAAAATTTCTTCTTTTTTAAAGGGGTCCCACGTTTGGCTCCAGTGTGACAGTATTGTGGCCGTCACCAGTAGGTTCCCCCCCCCTAAGCACCAAGGAATGCGCAACTAGAGGGAACTTTGGTAACAAGCTTTATTTGAGCGCTCTGACCGCCGACTGTGTCTCTGCTCATGGCTCCCGATCTTCCTTCTGCCCAGCTCCTTTATGGAGACAGACTCGGATACACAAACACAGATTGTCATCAGCTGGACTGATTACCAATCTGATTACCAATCAGTCCAGCTGATGACAATCAGACATCGTTCCCTGAACCACACCCCCGCTCCACCCACTCTGCAGCCGAGCCTACACACCCCCCGCTGCCACAATTACCTTCCGCATTTTCAATGCGAAGGTAATAATCGACTTCGGACCACCAGCAGGAAGACATAGTTAGCTTCAAACTATGAGAAAGTCCAACATGTAGGAGTAGTGTTAGAAACATACATTTAACTGTTTATCACAGGAGAGCAACACAAAGAGCCTAAAAGAGCGCTGAGAAATAAATAAGCATTAAGAAACATAGATGATGGTCTGTTGCCGTCATTGTCAGTGGTGGCTCCGCCCCCCCCCCCCACCTTGAGCCACAACATTTAAAAATAATAATAAAATGATACAAATTGTCTAACTAGCTGTTTGTTATTTTGTTAGAAACTGTCTCCAGTGAGCGAGAGTGTGAATGAGCGAATTAGAAATACAAGAAATAACTATTGACGCAGCTCTTTGCGTTAATATATATTATTATATTATATTTTTCCACTGAATGGTATATTTGAATCTGAACTAGTTCATCTTTATCTCAGTGATAGTCTCCAAATGAGCGTAAAATATCACTATGTTCCTGATTTTTTTTTTTTTCCACAAACACAATCATGTCCCTCTCCTTGGGGCTTAGCCCCCCCCCCCCCCTCTCTCTCTTCCTACAGACGCCCCTGCCTGCGCTCATGCATTGAGCCCTTCTGTAACAATGAGTGGACCAAAGAAAAGAAAAGTCGACAGTGAGTACCAAGTGTTTAATGAGGAGTGGACTGCTAAATATTTTGTCGTCACACAAACACTCTATCCATCTGATACTGGCCCGGCCCATCTGTCAAGTTTTAAAAAGTCAATATGGACCCTGAGCCAAAAAATCAGTCCACCCCTGAGCTAGGAGAGAATATATTGGACTTACATTCTTCCCATCACCTGAAACAATACTCCAGATGAAGGATGATGTTGCTCCGTGTCTACCTGATGTGTAAATAGGAAACTTAAGCATATAGCTACGGCGAAGCAACTAAAAAAGGGGATGATGTCAGTGTTTTGGTCAAGGAAAAAAATGAAGAAAAACATCAGCGGGTGTGAAACCGTAGAAGCCGAGAAGAAAAATGCTTGAAATCAACCAATCCGATTCCGCACAGTTTCCTGAAGCCAGTCACATCATTGTTGTCAAGCTTTTAAATGAGTTCTCCTCATTTGTCAATTCGGCTCAGAACAGTTGCAACCCTCCTCCACCTCCAATCTCCGTCAGCCAGGCACTTCATTCATCATCGGATTGCCGCAACCTCTTTCTTCGCCACCGCAGTGTCTGATTGCCAGACTGCAGCAACCATCAACGGGCCAGAAGAACCCATTCGAGTGTTTGCCGCCCAGCTCCCACGTCTCAGTTTAGGCCTCGTGTTCGTCACGAGCTAAATCTGTGAGCCATATATGGCAAAAATGGAAATGGGCCAAAGCTGACTCACATTTGGCCGCATCAAGCCGGAACACAGCCGCAATACGGCCGAGTCCGCTGGCTACCTAGAGGGGGGGGGGGGGGGGTTACACTTTTGTGCTTACACCTTGAACCTTCTTCTATAAGTTCCTTTTTTATCTTTTTAATTTCCTTTGAAAACATTTTTTATCTTTTTTACTTAGAAAGTGTGTTGTAAATCACCTAGATGTCTTTGTATATTTGTACACACACACACACACACACACACACACACACACACACACACACACACACACACACACACACACACACACACACACACACACACACACACACACACACACACACACGTAACAGCCTGTTGAAGACGGACAGTGTTCAGTGCCTGCTGTCAGTTCCCATTCTGCTCACCAGGCCGTGACTCCCCCACACACAGTGATCAATGGACTTCACGACGGAGGTATTACGACTCGTTGGGCGGATGTCTTTCCACGTCGGTGAGATGGTTGATGAAGACGCTTTGCATGTCCCGGGCGAGCAGACGCATCAGTAACCAGGAACTCTTAAGCGACCTGGAAACGTTGTATTCGGGTTCAAGCTATTGGCGGTTAATTTATCCTCTTTACTTTTTAAAAGCTTTTTTTAGTTTAATGTTATATTATAGGAATAGATTCACTGTGTTGTGTATGAAGCGTTGCAGTAGCATTAGGTTGGAAGCGCTTTCGTTTAAAAAAATTATGAATGAAAAAAATAAAATTGTGAATTTTAATTTTTAAAGGTGCTCAGAAAAAAAGATATGTATTAGAAAAAAAGTGGGGGGGGGGAGAGGGAGAGGGAGAGACTTCATTCTCTACTCAGGTCGAGATTTCTCCATGATATATTTACATGGCAAAAAGTTGCTTGCTGTCATTGTAATGCTCTGAATAGGTTATAGATTTAGGTGTAAATGAAGATAAAGAGGATTTTGACGTCAACGCTTTGCAATTGACTTCTGCGTCAGAAATACTTTATTGATCACCGGTTGGAAATAGCTAAGAAGATAACTTCTAATACAATTGGAGTGAATTAAAACCCTCAATGTAATTATACATTTGTGAATAAACATATTTAAGATGACTACATTACCTTCATGTGTGATTTCCCTTCTTTAAGTGTGTAGGACGTTAAGGATCAGACAGGTTTACATGTAGAGGAAGAAAATAAATAACATAACTGCAGAAGGGGGGTGTCATAGGGGGTGCATCAAACTTATTTATTGCTGCTAAAGAGTACGATACATACCCGAGGGCAGTGTGAAACTGAGTTGTTTCTTTCTCTCATGCACACAAAACCAGAACCCATAATTCACACCACACTTTCCTGACTTCATCACAACCAATAAGACTGATGCTTCTGCCAAAGAAACTGCGTTATAAATTGTGTGTACGACAGAGAGAAGAGTTGCTCTCTGACACACTGCGTTGCATTTCTGCTGGGAGGAATACGTGTTTGCCTGCACTGTGTGTGTGTGTGCGTGTGTGTGTGTGTGGATCACAATGAGTTCTCCTCTGATCAGTGGTATTCGGATGAATATCAGGCGTTGTGGTTTAAGACTCGAGAGGCAATCCCTCTTGACCCCGCAGCCTCACACCCATCGCTCTCCTGCTCCAGAGCAACCGACCGTGTGTGTGTGTGTGTGTGTGTGTATTGTGAATTTGTGGGTTTTAGGTGTGGGTGAGTGTCAGGAGGATGAGAGGGATTGGCCGAAAAGAAGAAGAGAGCGTGCTTATGTCTTGGCGGGCCGGTCCATGTCTACATGTGTGTGCATACATACCTCCATATGGGAAACGATATCCAGGCCTGATTTATGAGTGCAAGCTGACATTAATTAGGTTTTCCTCTTAAGTGTTATTGAAGTGATGTGTGTCTGGGAAACCTCCTTCAATAAGTGGATGCTGAACACGCTGTTGTTTCTCCGCTTTTCACTTCTCTGTCTACTATACATTTACACTCGTGATTATTTTATTGTCCGTGTAGTAAAGCAACGTGTGTTCGGGGGAGATGTGGACTTAAAGGTGGTTGCCACGCATCTCACGGGGCGTTAAAGCGACACAGGACGGTGCAATTAAAAACATATTTCTTGGAAATGTGTGGAGAGGGGGAAATTATACGCCAGCCCAGAACATTTGCATAATATGTATTTCATGTTTTTTGCTTTTTTGCTTTACATTTAAGGCAAAATAAATAATTGGCAAGAGCCTGAAACGATGGTTTAAATAAACATCCCATGGGGGGGGAGAGGCCTGGGTCGTATGAGGCATTGCTCTTTTCAAGAATATTGATCTACACATCCGGACGAGGATTCTGCAGACCAGTTGCCCTTGAATTATTTTGTTTCTGTTGCTCGCCTCCCTCCCTCCCTCCCTCCCTCCCACAGAGCACATCCTGCAGCAGCTCATACATCCTCATTGGTCCCCCGACACTTTTTTACTGTATTAATTATCACCCATGTAACAATGAATAGTCTGTAATCGTCATTGCAGCATATATATAAGTTTCTAACACATTTACGTCTGCATAACCTGAAATATCTGCATATTTTAGCTCTGTTTTCTTCACAAAATATAACAAATGTGCAACATTTTCACGTTCTCTTATAGTTCTTCTGGACATAAGACATCGGTGGACATTGGCCGTCTTCCTCTCGCTGCTTTACTGAGAAATGATTACTGTATTTCTTAATACA
This sequence comes from Pseudoliparis swirei, assembly GCF_029220125.1. Taxonomy (NCBI): domain Eukaryota; kingdom Metazoa; phylum Chordata; class Actinopteri; order Perciformes; family Liparidae; genus Pseudoliparis; species Pseudoliparis swirei. The sequence continues at coordinate 22,532,058 of NC_079411.1, forward strand.
ATTGAAGTGCTACCTCATTGGAATCATGCTATGTTTGCCTAAAGTAGAGTAAAGTATATTTAGTAACTTTAGTAAATCAGGGAATTGAGATCGAGCACTTTTTGGAGAAAGACTTAAGAACAATGGACAATTGTGTTCAAGCAACCACAAAACAACAGAACATGAGTTTAAAGCCAGACAACCTTCAGACAAGAGACAAAAGGGATTCATGAAAACCATCACAAGAAGAACAAAAGACATCAAGTTGAGAGTAAAGTTTCATGGCATTTTTTTGTGTATTCCACTTAAAAGAAGCACTGTACCTGAAATTCAATTGTCTGAAGTTAGTAGCTAATGGATTGTGTCCTGGAGTTCAATAACTATTTTCTTCTACTTCACGTTCATATTTAAGAAATGTTTTTCCTCATAGGTATGAAATAAGAAACACTAGAAGAAAAGACATCTACACATACAGGATCCACTTCCAGAGTCCCAGCTTGAGACGCACAGAGGGGTTATCAAGATTGTCTCAATTCTTATTTATATTTTCACTTGTAGGGTCCGAATAATTATCTCTTATTAATATACGGATGGAGAGAGTTTGGGGATGCACAGTCTGCAATAAACAACCCGCGGCTTTATTGATATGAAATGGTTTTATGTTAATGTCACTGCCAGGGAGTGAAAAAATACATCAATGGAGATAAATAAAACATATTTTGTGTGCTGAGGAAGGAGAGACATCAAGGTGAAGCTAATAATAACCATTGGAGTGTATTTTATGTTTTTTCTGCTGTAATGGACAAGAAATCCTTGAAATGGTGAAGCTTTTGAACATAATACAGCGGCTACAGGGACGCACACTCACAACGTTGCATTGCGTGTTTTGGGAATATCACGACACAATACACTGTAGAAAACGCTGAAGAAGTTTTAAAGCATTTTCAGAGAAAAATGTCACAAATCTATTTGTATTTTGCATAGTTTTGATCAAATTGCTGTTAATAATAATAAAAAAAGTGTTTATTGAAAGAACAGTACTGGGACTTTGACTAAGATGGCAGTAATTTTTGTTTTGTTACGCACCTATTCACAGAATAGGAGAAACTTTAAGGAGGTTTCATTCCAATTCTTGAGGGAAATTACAAAGACATTAATTGAATGGAACTTATCATTATGAAGATCTGCTGTTGCCATCTGCACAATGTTTACACATTAATTGCCCAAATATATCTTTATGAACTCAAAGCATTACTGCAGAGCTGTCAGTCAATGACTCTGTGGGCCTTTTCTTTTTCTCCTCATCCTGGCTTATGAAATACATTCACTTAAGAATCGTTTGTATAATAATGCGTGACACAACATGCTTTGTAACCTTATAAATATGTAAACTGTGTGTGTGTGTGTGTGTGTGTGTGTGTGTGTCTGTGTGTGTGTGAGAGAGATGGAGAGTCTTAAGTAAATAGCTCCTTTGTTCATTCCATGAAATACTGTCAGTTGATGCTTTAAGCTTCCAACTCTCCCTGAACCTTGACATTTAATATGGTTTCACATCTTAAAGCACAATCGCAGTTTGTCCAGTTATTAAAAGTACGTGGAAAATAACTCCACAAAGATGCATGTGTGTGTGTGTGTGTATGTGTGGACACGTCTTCTGATTGCTGTTGCCATGAGGACAATGAGGATCATCCTTTAAGGCTCCGGTCTGCACAGACCAAGCTGCGGCAGCTCGAGGTCAGAGGTCACTCTAATATTGAATTGTATTTGTCATACAGACCACCTGCAATACCAAGTGATTACGAGTTAATGTCCAGCATCTGACGATTTAATATAGGAATTGCACATTAATAGATTCTCATTTAGGTCTCGAAGGAGATTCAGAGAATCCTGTGTAACATAAACTCCTCTCTGGTTCACACTCTGAATGATGATTATGGTGCAGTGAGTTTTATTTTTAATTTAAAGGATTTTATGATGATATTTTCACTAAAGTCTCTTCAAATCTAATCAAGCAAGTCTTAATCACAAGCTACAAGAAGAAGAAAAAAGGAAAAAAATCATGAAGTGTTTTTTGGACTGGAGTTATTTTATTTATGAGGCACCAGTTTCACCCCGAAATTAAAAAAGGTCTAACAAATAAAAATTATGGTTTTTTTCAACCGCTTTTTGTTCCAGTTATGCACCTTTACAGTCTGACATACACCACGTTTAACAGTAGTATGAGAGCCACTTATTTGCGTGTGAAGACGAAGGTTATTACCACTTACTGCTAGAGAGTAGAACCACGTAAATCTGTAAACGTGTAAAAGATGATTTACTGGATTCGCATAATGATTTTATTTTGAAAAGGTTCACTCAGTTCTTCATTCTCAAGTCAAGCTGTGCTCCTATCCATCCTGCATACTTATATTTATGCTCTCAGCATGCCCTCCTCACCTTTACCATTTCAACTCAGATCACCGGTGATCACTGAGGTTATGCCGCTAATTACAGAGCATAAAATCTCTCTGAGCGACGGAGTTGTTATTAATGCAGAGAAGCATCCACGAATGGAGATTCGATGAGGATGCGTGTTAAATAATAAAAGAACTGAACTTCTCCTTCAAAATGAAAACTGACAACAGACAAGACACACATGTTTTACAGAACGCATCCACTATCTTCTAAAATATGTAGCACACACATAAATATGATAAAGCACGGTATGGTAATCGGTGTTCTTGTACAATCAGAAAAATAGATAAAATGAACAAATGCTGTCAAATGTGAACATTATTTGTAATGTATGTGAAAATCATGCGTGACAAAAAAATTATAAATATAAAAAACAATATAAAAAAAGTCCACTTGTCATATTCCTTTTCAAGAGTATCTCACATTGAGGTTTAAATTAGCCATTATAGTGTTGAAAATTTAAAAAACGATGCATTTAAGTTTGAATATTATGTTGCAGTAAAATGTTTATTTGACTTTGGTTTAGATTTTTTCAATTCAATTCAGTTCATTTTGTAGAGCCCATTATCACACATTACACATTTTCCTCAGAGGGCTTTACAATCTGTACACATACGACATCCGTGACCTTTGACCTCACATCGGATCAGGAAAAACTCCCAAGAAATAGAAAAAACCCTTTCACGGGGGAAAAAAGGGAAAAACCCTTCAGGATATTTTAATATTGCATCTCTGAACTTCCATATTTGTGAGCTTATTTCCCAGCTGTGTTTTGAAAGTCATGGGACTGAAGTCAGGGAACAGATAACAAGCATGGTCTCACTCTTTGTCTCATTTCTTTATCAGCAGGTCACGGGTGTGTCCGAGGACTTGGGACCCACATGTCCTAAGTTGTGAGGTCCTGGGACAGGGATGTCCTATGTGTACGGAGTATAAAGCCCACTGAGGCACATGCGTAATGTGTGATACTAGGCTATACAATAAATTGAATTTAATTGAAATGCAGATTCTGAAATCGAACAGGTCGCTGAAAAGAAACTTCACAAAACTAAATATGTCTGTTTGTGTCATGGCTTCCGGCCAGAAAGTGGTCCACACAAGCAAACCCATCCAGAGGAGCCAGACAGTATGAACACGATGACGGCATCGGGAACCTCAGGAGGGAACAACATTCTCCTTGTCCATCATGGCAGTCTATTTCCTCTAAAAAGTAACGAAATATCCAAAATAAATCTACTAAAATCACTTCCTGTTATATTCATTTGAATTGTGGGGAGGACACTTGCTAAAATGCTTAATAATGACTGATCCACATTCAATTATGAACACCGGCTTTATAAAACTATCTGCACTTAGTCATCTTACCGGAAGTTCAACGAGTGGTATTTCAAAATAAAGGTATAAAGCACGGTGCCACACAAAAAACATGATAAACACGATAAGATGTTTTATTCTTCCAGCGCTGTCCAGGAGCTGAGAACTCAAACTTCCTGAATTGAAGGTCAATTTAAGATACAAGGTGCTTTACATGCTATTTGTATGACATCATGATGTGACGTTTAACCCCTTCAGGGGGAATAGACACGCAGCCTTGAAACAAACCCTCCTCTGCCTCATCCCTCATTGAGATTCAGCAAAGAGACCCAGCATCCGTGTTGTTTCTGTCCTCTTTAGGATTGTTTAATATCTTGTTATAGTTTTCCTCATCTACTATAACAATGGTATAATGAGTAATGTGTTTCATCTCAACTCAACACACAGAAGACTGCAGCTTTCAAAATGAATCAGGCATACATGACATTGCACTATATTAGGCTGGGTCTAAGTTATATTTCGAATTTTTACTCTAATGTTCTCATTCAAAAGTTGAAGGTATTTTACCTTTTCTTTGAAGTACACACCATCTTCTGCTGCTTTTTAAAGCAATTATTCACCTTCACATCACATAAGCCTTCTAATGTTACATTCAAATTCAATATTAGACCCACAATAGGCATAGGCCTACTACAAATAAATGTTTGTTTGTGTCGTAGGCGGCGTTATTTTGAATACAATAACTTAATTTCACATGGTCAGTGATCACAATATGTTCAATGTTAACAATCATTACACACACACACACACACACACACACACACACACACACACACACACACACACACACACACACACACACACACACACACACACACACACACACACACACACACACACACACACACACACACACACACACACACACTGTGCTTCATCTTCAGTACAGACTCGAAACACGTTCGCCCCTGAGTTTTATTTTGAAAGTTTCCACCGGAAGTCTCCCCTCCATATTGTGTGACTGGTTTGAGTGGACCTGGAGCGCGCGGCACCGACAGCGGACCACTCAGCCTCTCCCAGTGCGGCGCGCTTCACTCCGCTGTAGCGCGAGCGAGACTTCTTTAGAAAAGTGATTTACAGAGACATGAAAGTGAGCCCAACTGTACAGAGGAAACGTTGAGAGCTCATTCTTTCTTTTTTAAACATTTTCTTTTCATCCTAAGTTACCTGAGTTTAAAGCAACATTAGTTCCCCTCTCCGGTTGGACACCGGGATGCGCGCCGGTGGGGCTCTGCGGACTGAAGACGACCTGCGGTGATGGGTCGGGCATCGAGATGAGGCGTGGGGGTGCCGGGGGCGCGCGAGCGGGTCTGGAGGCTTAAGGTAAGAAGGGGTCGTGGTCCCTGGGGGCCAAACAACGTTTTACTTCTGGGGGAGAGCGCAGCCTCAACTTTTTGAGATGCTGTTGAAGCTGTAGCGCGTGCGCGCCCGTGTGTGTGTGCGCTCTCTCATGAGCGCGCGATTGTCTTATCGCTAAAAGGGAATTAGAGAGACGAAATAAAACAAACAGTTTCCTCTTTCAACAATCAACTGTCCGTCGTATTTTAAACTGCCTAACCAGCACACCGAGTTCACTGAGGTATTTCATCATCTGCTCCCCCCTGTAGACACATAGTGATCCATCATGATTCATAACCCATGGCACATATACTTCATAATCCACCAATATGATTCATCCACCTGCCATACATTGCATAGGCACTGCTGATGTTGTTTTCCTTTTCCTAAACCTATTCAATGTTAAACTATGTGTGTAATGTAATGTGTTTAAAATTGTTGAAACATTCTTTTTTTCTGCAGTAATATATAAATATATATATATATAAAGTAAATATAAAAAAGTATACATATATATTATACATATATATTATATTATATATATATATTATATATATATATATATATACTTATATATTTTTCTTTCTGGAGCGACATACTTCCACTATGTTGGTATGGTTGTGTGTATTTGACGAGTAAATATTATTTGGTTTGATATTTGTGCTCGTTGATGACGGACAGAAACAATTAGGTTGTTTGAGACATTGTAAGCACTGATAAGAAAGACAGAATATAATATAAAGATGGTGTATGTCTCACAGCTTCTTTGCTCATGGGGAACGAGGCACGTAATGTCTGAAATGTAATTCTGAAAATGTTGGAGTATCAATATATCTTCTACTTGTCCCTTGTATCCATCATTTCTCTCTCTCTTTGTTTATTTCATGTCCTTCATGTGAATGCAAATACAGCTTTTGATTGATGAATATCACATTGGTAGTAGCTTCTAACATATAGTGGTATACGAAGAGCTGCAGAAAGCTGCTTTCAGGATTCTGTAATTCTGTTTGATTTCTGAAGGACTGTTTTTGTCGTCATCAGACAACAGGCACGGGTTTTCCGTCTGAAACTGGAGACTGGAGGAGATATTTTTCATCCCCAACAAATAAATCTTCCATTCTTTATCCTCCATGTCTTGTTCTCAACGCATGAAGTTGCATTAGACTGCGCTGGGTAATCAGCTGGAATCAGCAGACATCTCTGCCTGTTATTTTTCTGCTTACATTTGACATCTGGACAGAAAGATTATTATAGACTAATGCAGCTGCAACCGGAGTCCCCGTATTATGCCTTGATGGGCTGAGGATGGCCCTGCAGTCATCATCACACTGTATAGAGGCCACATACCACATACATTAATGTTATGTAAGGGAGTATGTATGTGTATTGGGCTGCTGCTGGATATAAGATCTAATTACTCTTGTTAGTTGATCATGCAGAACATTAATTTGAAACTATTTGTAAAACCAATTAATCATTTATGTCGATTTTTAATGCAAGGATGCTTTGCAAATGTGCTGATTTGAGGCTTTGTAATATATAATGATAAAAATGAACAGATCACCCGGGCCGAGGAAAACAAATAATCGAGGAAGAAAATCAGCATACTGTATATACAGAGGCCTGTATAGAAATATATATATATATATATAAAAATATATATAAATATATATATATATAAATATATATAAATAAATAAATATACATATAAATATATATATATGAATGAATATATATATATATATAACTGTTACACACTTGCCCTCTCTATGGCTCACTGTAATGTCGGGCAGTTAATTTGTGGTCTTTATATTTTTATATGTTCTTTCGTGAACCAAACTCGGAGGAGTTGACCTTTGTTCAGAGCCATTTGAAAATGGTCTTGATGTGATTGGCCATTAGTGAAGCCTGTCTCCCCAACAGTGTATTCATCCCATCGGTTCTCATTCCACTTTTGCACGAGAGCTCTTTCTCTTCCTTTCCGTGTCCTTTTGCCCTTCTGTGGCTTCTTCCACTCTCCAAGAAACTAATATCCTAAGTTGTGCCGCCCGAGGGCTCTGGTTTCTTCAGACCACTCTTTTGTAACGGTATGATGGCCAGAGATTTGATTTGCTTGCACATACGGGGAACATTCACAAAAGAGCAGATATTTATTCTCGGACGTCGGTCTTCAAACATGAAAGCAGGTGAAGTGAGCCATCTTCTTTTTTTATCCATTAACTCTCTCCTCTTGACGCTGTTGACAAAAAAACTTGAGGTACCACTGCAAAAAAGAAAAGAAAAGTTCAATCAATAAACAAACAAAGAAGGAGAGTCCCATCCAGCAGCACTATATATGGGAAGTGTAGGGGGCATTTATGGAAGAAAGTGCCTTTGTTGTTGTTGTTGTTGTGGTTGTTGTGGTTGGTCTATATATTTAAATCGGCCCTGCATTGGTCTGGCGACCTGTCCAGGGTGTACCCTGCCTCTATCTGATTGCTCCCTTATTTATTCATGGGGGAGGACTGAGGCTCGGGCCTCACAATAGTCTCTATCTCGGCCACGCGGTTGATCCACTACCGTGATTCCACTCCGTGAAACCACATTATTCTCCCCTTTTTTCACCACCGTTAAAAACAAAGTGGTTTGCCAGTGGAAAGTTGCGCCGCGTCAATGTGTGTGTGTGTGTGTGTTCTTTTCTCAGCATGCGTGTTCAGAAAAGGTCTGCTCTATAAACACAATTGTTTATTTAATCAACATGGACCTAGGCTGGTGTCTCACGCATGCTGCGGTCACACGCACACACAAACACACACACACACACACACACACACATATTCTGAGGACATTTGGAGCCGATTGCCCCTGCCTGGTCAAATAGAGACATTTGATGTGTCAGCGAAAAATGACATGATGCTGATGTCATCAACGTGTGATCCTCATGTGGCTCATTAATCCAGGATGTGACCGCGGATCTTTCAGGTGTTTTAAATTGCTGTTCTTCCTTCTACGGAAAAAAAGGCGTTGTCAATTTGGTCGACAGCATGCAGTTGTGACACAAAATCCTGTACTCACACACACACACACACACACAGGGAAATCAGACGGTGAAGAGTGAAGCTAATGCGGAAGTGCCATAAAGTTGCATTTTCTCTCCTGGCCACCAGGGGGCGACGCCTCTGGTTGCAATAATAAGTCTCATTGTTTAGAAATCTTTGCGAAAATGACCCAACTTGGTGGTCTCAATCGCTCGTCTCAAGTCCTCTTCAATAGAGCATTATCATTGAGATCATTTATTTATATTCATTCACTAAATGATGGTCCCATTTAGAGTCAAATAGGAGATAAAGCCGGCTATGCTTTAGGCTGGATTACTGTGATTGCCGAGTGTTTAGCACCTTAGTTGCATTTCAACCACTTCCCTCTCTTTTATTTCATATCTGCCTGCTGTCTGATATCAAATAAAGGGTAAATGCCCCCCAAATGAAAAACACAAAAAACTAAAATCTTTAAGATGATTTTTTTGACTGTGAAGCTCAATGATCGTTGCATCATAGAGCTGGGGATCAGTTCTTGCTGAATAAAAGCAATGAAAGTTGTTCTTGAATGGCAGTTACTTATTGCCAGGATCTGGAGTTTTTGTGTGTTGTGTCCTGTTTTATTTTGAAGTCCCCGTCTCTCGTGTCCTCGGTTTCCCTTCACTTCCTGTCCCTGTGATTGGCTGCCCTGTCCCTGATTGTTTCCACCTGTGTCTAATCACCTGCACCTGTGTATTTAAACCCTTGTCTCGTTCCCCAGTGTTGCCTTGTACTTTGGCTTTCTTGAAGAAGAAATCTTACTTTCTTGATTCTTGTTGTTCTGAGTTTGTACTCATGGTAAATGACATGTAATATAGTATAATGTAATGTACTCGCTTAGATTTTTTTTGGGAATGGTTGGATTCACGACTTTGACGCTCGGTACAGCCAATGGGAGCTGCCTCATGTCCTGTAGGATCATCACATTGTCCAGTGATAGAAATACATGAGGTCAAAGGGCAAAACTGCCCACAAGAAATATAATTTTGCCCCCGATATCACAAGGAGAGGGGCAAAAAATGGCCCCATAATTTCCTCTAATAAATATGAACTTGTCAAAAGCATCGCAGCCTATATGACCCAGTCCAGTTGCCATATCATGTTTTGACTGTCACCAGTTTAAAAAAAGTGCCCCCAATTTATTTTTAAATGCCGCTGGATTTCAGTCAATGTGGGCAAAAATTGCCACCTAAAAAAATATGTTAATTTCCTACCCTGATTGAGGGTAAAGTTAGGGTTCAGGCAACAGAACATGGAGCAAACATGGGAAGGAAATGTCTAATATGGCTGTTAAAACCGTTACTATCACCTATACCTGTTATCTTAAATACATGCTACTGCCTGTAATTCCTCTGTGTGTTCTCACCCCCGACTATCTGGATGAATCTCATCTGCTCTGGGAGGTTCTCATGGCGGTGAAACTCAAAACCATGAATGACTCCCATCACATTCATTACGTGTGTGCGTCATCCCTCTCTCCACCACTCCCGATTCCTCCGTCTGACTTCTCAGTGTTGCTGGCCTGCATCTAGATCTGTTATCGTAGCCATTTCCCACCATTAATGTGAATAATACTTCCGTTATACACCCTATTTTTCTTCTTCTGCTGTATGTCTACCTCCCCTTCCCTTTTATATTTCACCGTCTCCTCACACTGTACATTAATCCCTGTGTCTACCACTACATCTATTCCCCCCCCCACACACACACTCTCACATTCCTTCTGCACACTCGCTCTCAAATGGCCCTCTCTGGATCGCTTCGTATTTTTTTCGCTCTCCTTGTTGAAGCGTAAAATTGAACCTCTCCCACCTCCGCGAGACGTGTGATCAGCTCAATTCATTCTGCCCTGTGTCTGCACCCTTTATTTAAGGAGAGAGGAGAATTGTAAAACAGAAAAAGAGAAGAAAAAACTAATATATAGACAAGTGGGGCAGGTGCTGGTCCGGACAGTTAACCACGAGAAAAAAAACTATTGATGATTTGATTTGACCACCAGTTGAAGCTTAAGCTCTCCAGTTCCTCCATCGAGAGGCTCTATGGATGTTGGATGATCTTTTTGAGGTCCAGTCTGAAATATCCTAACGTGCTTTTTGCCATGACATGTTGTGCAGACGTTCCCTCTGGTGATCCCTTACCTTGAGGCTGCAGCATTATTTGAATATTCATCACAATCACGATTCGACTTGCCCCACAAAAACATGATCCACGGTATTATTGACATAATAAACGTTTCCTCCTCTCATATAAATCTCCGCTGCATATCAAATCAAACACTTCCTACACTGAGAGCCCAGGGGGCGATCCAAATGTTTTGGCACAGCCTTCTGGGAGCTGTCTGCAGCTGCCGAGTGGAAGATTGATTTGTATTTTATACGGGCAAAAAGGAAAATGCACTGTTCATCTGGTCACATGACATCTACTGCTTCTGTCCATCCTGGAGAGGGATCCTCCTCTGTTGCTCTCCTCAAGGTTTCTTCACTTTTTTTCCCCTGTGAATATTTTTTTTATATTTCTTGGGTGTTTTTTCTTGATCCGATGTGAGGTCAAAGGTCAGGGATGTTGTATGTGTACCGATTGTAAAGCCCTCTGAGAAGTTTTTTTTATTTGTGATATTGGGCAATACAAAATAAACTGAATTGAATCGAATTGAATTCAAGTGAAGAAGACCTTTATATTAAGTCTTATTTTCACAATGTAAAAGTGAAAACGCGTCAAACGAACACAAATATGTTAATAGCAGTGATAATAAATAATCCACACTCACATCAACACCACCATCCGGTCTGCCTACTTCCACCTCCGAAATATCAACCGCCTCCGCCCTTCACTCACACCCAACAGCGCCGCAATCCTGGTCCACTCTCTTGTCACCTCCCGCTTGGATTATTGCAATTCCCTCCTATTTGGTCTCCCCAGAAACTCCTCCATAAGCTCCAACTGGTCCAGAACGCTGCTGCCCGCATCACCACCAAAACCCCTTCAATCTGTCACATCGCCCCTGTTCTACAACAACTCCACTGGCTTCCCATCAAACACCGCATTGACTTTAAGATCCTCCTCCACGCATTCAAGGCCATCCACAACCTCGCCCCTCCATACCTGTCTCTCCTCCTCCAAATCAACATCCCCACCCGGTCTCTCAGGTCTGCTTCCTCCATCAACCTGACCGTCCCCCCAGCTCGTTTGTCCACCATGGGGTCACGAGCCTTCAGCCGCTCTGCCCCTCGCCTATGGAACTCCCTCCCCCCTGACATCAGAAACATTGACTCTATCACTTTATTCAAAACTCACCTCAAAACTCACCTTTTCAGGCAGGCCTATGGCTGACCTGTTCCCCTCTTGGTTGCTCTGCTGCAGACTGTTCTGCTTTTTAACTGTTTTGCTTTTAACTGTTCTGCTTTTTAATTGTGTCCATTTTTTATGTGTTGTACGGCGACCTTGAGTGCCTTGAAAGGCACCTTATAAAATGAATGTATTATTATTATTATTATTAATTAATCAAAAGTAATTGAAGTCAAAATAACCACAGGCTTGTCATCAGATTGACACTTTTGTTTTTTAGTAAAATATCTCGGTCTGTTTTGCATTGATTGCCATGACATTTGATAACGACACTTTCCTGGACCCTCCTCTTTTTTTAAACTCTTTTTCTTTTTTCTTCCTGGCGTTGGCAAATACATTACAGGACCGAATGAAATGCAGTTGAGAAACGGGGCTTTCTTTTATTTATTTATTTGCTCTTTTAAGAAACAGGATGTGAGATTTAGTGACAAATGATAACGATGTAGTTATAGTTATGTTTAGATATTATTAGTACAAAGAGCTTGTTTTATCAATATCCAATATGCAATCAATATATTTCATTACTAATTGATCACTTTTGAAGACATATATGGAATTTTAAAAACTAATACATTGAGAACAGGATTAAAAGTTATTTATTATTTACATATAACTTCATATGAAGTCATTGATAACTCACTGGAAACAAAACTTAAATGTCAATAAAATTAAACAACATTCACGAGTGAAGTTTATGAAGGATAAGAATCATAAGATAAGAACTCGGCTGATCAGATAGCATCAGTCGTTCCTCCTGTTTTCTGCTTCTGTTCAGCTTGTTTGTAGAAACGATACGTCATGCATCACGTGCTGGTGTAAGCACAGCGGTGGTGGAATCAGGTTTCACTTTCATTTCCATGCACTTGTTTTAATACTGAGTTTTGGTAGCCATCTCTACCCATCAGGTCATGTTCAAATGAGAAAAGGCTGGAGCCGATATTCTTTAGTGTTTGTCCGACCTGGGCTGCCGTAGAAACATGGCGGACGAATTGACATTAAGTGGATATTAATGGATTTTTAGTATCAGGATCATTACACACTGATTAAAACGTTAGGCATACTTTATTCCATTTCTGCAAACGAATGCCCCTTAAATGTCACGCACTGTTCCTTTAAGGCGCCTAATGGTTGTATTTAAGGGGGGCGAAAGTGGTTCACCTGCTGAGTGTGTGTGTGTGTGTGTGCGTGTGTGTGTGTGTGTGTGTGTGTGTGTGTGCAGGAAAGCATTTTTCACAGCACTAAAGGTTTTTACTAAGTGCAGCAAATGCAACTTGAAGCTGGCGAGCAATCCGCCCCCCTGAGCCGATCCATTATACATGAGGCGCTAACATAGAATGTGATCTACTGCACACAGCTGGCAGGGAAGATGTGCACTCTCAAATACAGACACACACATGACACAATATATTAATTACTGAGGACGTGTCCTGAGCGCAGAGAGCAGTGATGTCCTTTTTGGCTTTACTGAATGAGTGTGTGTGTGTGTGTGTGTGTGTGTGTGTGTGTGTGTGTGTGTGTGTGTGTGTGTGTGTGTGTGTGTGTGTGTGTGTGTGTGTGTGTGTGTGTGTGTGTGTGTGTGCTGTCATGTGGAAGTCAGTAGTGCTTGTGGAGACAGTATCTATAATTAGACAGGTGAACATGTACTCCTCTAGGATATCACTTACCCTTTGATGTCTTTCACCGATTCCCAACTAATGTTTTAGTCATGCTGCTCCGCGGTCGTCATGACTCCCGTTGTTGGGACAACCCTCATTCCAGCTCACTACGGGACAGCCAAAGTTTATCCGGATGTCAAGTCAATGAGCTAATGTTGGCAATTCATTCTAAAGTTATAAAGTTTCACGTTCAACAACATTCAGAACAACAACGAAGGAATGACGTGGCAAAATAGTTTAAAACTATTACGATTTAATTTCGATGCATTTTGCTGAGTTTTTAGAGATGATGAGATGTTCTTTTATCGTAAAACAATTTGACAACCCAACAGGGAGCTTAAACAATCGCACAATCGTTTATTACTTTTGCATTTTTAGCCAAATCACATGACTGAGGATGAATCCTAAAGTGATCCCCTAACTTTATTATTTAAGACCAGGGCCCTTATTTCTCGTACCCGGCTAACGTAATTAGCTGGATAATTTTCAGGATAACATTACATAAGTCAGGCTTATCAGTTCCATGAAGCAAGTTTGGCTAAATCACCATAGCAACACAAGGAAAAATGTTAACCTGCTCCAGCGCAGGCTAATTCAAAACTAGCTAGATAAACTGGCCACGCCCCCTGAAGAAAATGGCAGCTCCCTTCCTCAGAGATCCTGTTGATGAAGGAGATATTAATTAGTTCAATAATTTCCGGGTGCAGACTAGCGTTTCATCGGGAGCGAGTTCTCATCACATGATGATGACTTCCTATACGAGCGCTATCGATTCTGCCGACAAGGAATCATTTATTTACAGACTTTCTGGAGCCAAACATTGAACGCCACACGCCGCAGCTTCACAGGCTGCATGCAGAGCCTCTCAAGATGAATTAAAATGACTTTTCTCGCACCATCATCACATTACACCAGCTGAACATCGACGTTGTCATTGCTCAGAGCTTGAGCGTTGACTCTTCTAAGCACTTCAATTAAAACACAACACCATTTTTTCTCTCCAGATTGTCCTTGAGACGGGCATGAATCATATTAATACTTGCACTCATCGATCACAGGAAGACAACATGGAGTTCTGGGAGAACTCCAACGTTAATAGCAAAAAAACATTTGTAACTGTCGTCCATAATGACATCAACAAACAGTATGTTTGGTTGGGTAAGGTTTTTGTTTTCATCATCATATTGACTTATTATATGGAAATGCAACTAATGGACTTTTTTATTATGAACATTTGAATGAATTCTTTTGTTTTGAATTGTATCAAGAGACATCCTTTTGTGTGAGAGATGGGATCATGTGACTTTTTCACTTTTTCACCGTAGAAAAAAACTTTTTTGATGGATCCTCCTTTTACATTTAAAAAACTAGAACGGGCACTCGGTAGAGCGCATACCTTCGCATATCACAAGATTGGGCATTGAATTATGAAAATGTTGGCATTAGTTGCATGCCAATTGGATATTTGACCGAGCTATGGTAAAAAGAAGATTTTGACCTTTTCATGACCTTGACCTTGACCTTTGACCCGATCGATCCCACAATCTAATCGAATGGTCCCCGGATAATAACCAATCATCCCACCAAATTTCATGCGATTCAAGAAGATATTGACCTTTTTCATGACCTTGACCTTTGACCCGATCAATCCCAAAATCTAATCAAATGGTCCCCGGATAATAACCAATCATCCCACCAAATTTCATGCGATTCGGTTTAAAACTTTTTTTGTTACGCGAATAACACGCATACAAATAAATAAATAAACTAGAATGGGCACTCGGTAGAGTGCATACCTTCGCATATCACAAGATTGGGCATTGAATTATGAAAATGTTGGCAATAGTTGCATGCCAATTGGATATTTGACCGTGCTATGGTAAAAAGAAGATTTTTACCTTTTCTTGACCTTGACCTTTGACCTGATCGATCCCAAAATCGAATCAAATGGTCCCCGGATAATAACCAATAATCCCACCAAATTTCATGCGATTCGGTTTAATACTTTTTGACTTATGCGAATAACACGCACGCATACAAATACACGGCGATCAAAACATAACCTTCCGCATTTTCAATGCAAAGGTAACTAGAATGGGCACTCGGTAGAGCGCATACCTTCGCATATCACAAGATTGGGCATTGAATTATGAACATTTTGGCATTAGTTGCCAAATTTGACCTATACACGACCTTGACCTTGACCTTGGGGGCGGCTTTAGCTCAGTGGGAGGGGAGGCCTGCAACCAACGGGAGGGTGTGTTCTCGCGCCCCGCCTCCCGTTTAGTTGCAAGTCAAGTGTCCCTGAAGCAAGGCAGGCACCCCCAGTTGCTTCCCTCGGCGCCACACGGCTGCCCACTAAAATAATAACTAAGGATGGGTTAAGAACAGAGAACCTTTTTCCTTTAATAAAATAAAATTGTCTTTGTCCCGATTGATCCCAAAATCTAATCAAATGGTCCCCGGATAATAACCAATCATCCCACCAAATTTCATGCGATTCAAGAAGATTTTGACCTTTTCATGACCTTGACCTTTGACCCGATCAATCCCAAAATCTAATCAAATGGTCCCCGGATAATAACCAATCATCCCACCAAATTTCATGCGATTCAAGAAGATTTTGACCTTTTCATGACCTTGACCTTTGACCCGATCGATCCCAAAATCTAATCAAATGGTCCCCGGATAATAACCAATCATCCCACCAAATTTCATGCGATTCGGTTTAATACTTTTTTTCTTATGCGAATAACACGCATACAAATAAATGAATAAATAAATAATAAATAAAGAAATAAATACACGTCGATCAAAACATAACCTTCCGCATTTTCAATGCGAAGGTAAAGAAGAAATTTTCTGTGAGATTTGTGGCAAAATATTTAAAAGCAAGTTTCACCAACCACCATTATTTCTAATTTTTTTACCCAGATCTTTTGATGAAATAATTTCCGGTTGCTGACTGTTCTGTTTCATCGCCGGATATTTTCACCAGTTTTGGCTCATTTATGCTCCTAATCCTCTGATTGAAGAACGCGCAGGTTGTTGAATACAGAAGGAATTCCTTCAGCGGTGAGTGTGACACAAAGCAGAGCGGCTGCAGGCTTGTGGCACTCCAGGATATCTATGAATGATTTCTCTGTTACGGACTGTTGAATCGTGAAAATTAGGAATGCACCGATCTGATCGGCGCCGATCCATATCGGCCGATATTCCCATTATCGGTTTTGATCGGCGTTCTCAAAACGGCCGATCAAAACGGCCGATCAGATGACGTAACATCTGCGAGAACTATCAGACGTTTCAATCGCAGCGCATCGCAACAGAGACGATGCGCCCGGCGAGGGCCGCAGAGTGAGAGGTCCACGAGGGGATCCTCACGCACCGAGCGGCGTCCCCGTCCCCCGAGTTGAATCTCTGGGTCAACTCAGCCGACTCTCACATGTCTGCCCCTAGAGACTGATGCTCACGGTAAACACATTCCATCGGGAGCGCGCGAGGGTTTTGATAAAGTTAGCGGAAGGATTTAAGTGACAACATCCGGTTTTGCAAAGTTAGCGGAAAGAACCACGTGAAACAACATCCGTTTTTCAAAATAAGATGTCGACAAATCATACACAAGTAAACAATGAACTGATTTTGTATCTTTATAGATCGTTTCTGAGATTTAGCTTAAATTATGCTAACATTAAAACATTTTTACTGTACCAAGGAAGAGTTTATAAAAATAAGTCAGACTTTTGTATGTTAAAAAAAGTCCTGTATATAGATTTCCCCAAGAGTTCAAGGAAATGAATAATGTAGATGTGTTCCATACATATCTGAAATCCCCTACAATAGCAATCAAACTATTTTAATGTATCAATTAGGACATTTTTCAAAGTAAAAGTCCTAAATGTTTAAAGAAATCTGTATTTTCTTTAATGTTTGAGGTGCTTTATATATGTATTTCCTCATAGTCCTAGGCAATAATGCTACACAATAAATAGAATGCTTCAATCGACACCGTGATCGGTGATCGGTATTATCGGATCGGCAGATACTGATTTCAGTGATCGGCACCAAAAACCTGATCGGTGCATCTCTAGTGAATATGTAACCGAGTGAACACTGATAGCCTTCGGAGATTATTAAAGAGATTTCTGTCGTCTCAGTTTCATTCTGGTTTAGTATGGAGCTTTTTTTTAATGTCTTCATTCAGAAGTGCGGTCTTTCAATTTCAGAACTTAACTCTGTCTTTGGATTCAAATAGCCCTGCAATATTAGAATATATATATATATATATATATATTAATATATATAAATATATATAAATATATATATATATATTAATATATACATATGTATATATATATATATATATATATTAATATATATGGCTCTGTCGTATCCAGGTGTCATATATCCATGAGCTCGCAGCTTGAGGCTACACTAGCATAACACAACAACATCTCCAAATGAACTGTGGTCGGTCGAGTTGCATTGTGGGTAATGCAGAGATGAGAATTTGTGTGGATTAAAACGCTGCTGCATCCGTTTTGAGTCGTTCAACACTGACGCAATAGATGCAAGAGGAGTGAATCTCTAGACCAGTAAAGTTCTCAAAAAAGATTATGGACCAAAAACACTCATTAAAATGAAAAGACTTCCACACGCGTATTTTGCATGATCGCTGCTGTCTACGTTCGACACATCGCAGTCGTTCATTTAAATATAGACGATTGTCTTTTATAATTCAAGTACTATTCCTGATCTATTCTTGATCTACTGTGGC
Organism: Pseudoliparis swirei; assembly: GCF_029220125.1. Taxonomy (NCBI): domain Eukaryota; kingdom Metazoa; phylum Chordata; class Actinopteri; order Perciformes; family Liparidae; genus Pseudoliparis; species Pseudoliparis swirei. Next base: position 22,550,036 of record NC_079411.1, read on the forward strand.
CAACAAAACAAAAAAACAGGAAATTGGAAAAAGGGAAGAACCCTCCGTCAGAGGATTATATTCAGTGTCTGATGTATTTGAGGATCAAGTGCAAAGCGAGACGGGCAATTAATGACACAGGGGAATTCTTTGAATGGTTATTCTACCAACAGCTTGACAGAATTAATTCAATTCAATTCAATTCAGTTTATTTGTATAGCCCAATTTCACAAATTACAAATTTGTCTCGGAGTGCTTTACAATCTGTACACATAGACATCCCTGCCCCAAAACCTCACATCGGACCAGGTAAAACTCCCAAATAACCCTTCAGGGGGGAAAAAAAGGGAAGAAACCTGCAGGAGAGCAACAGAGGAGGATCCCTCTCCAGGATGAACAGGTGCAATAGATGTAATGTGTACAGAAGGACAGATTTAGAGTTAAAATACATTCAATGAATATGACAGAGTGTATGAATAGTTCATAGTAGGCATATTCCACGATGGAGACCTCCACGATCCATCAGGCAGATGGCGGTGGGGAGGCGGAGTGGACGGAGTCTCAACAGTGGGCGGAGTCTCAACAGGACAGTGGCATAGTCAGGAGCAGGAATTCCACGACCCAGACCTCGATGATCCATCAGTCAGATAGGATCTATGCCGTCTCATAGGGTCCGATGACCCCATGAGACGTGAAGTCAAAAGGACTCCAGGGAGAAAGCAGAGTTAGTAACGTGTGATTGAGAGATGAAAATTCATCCTTAAGGAGAGAAAAAAGAGGAGATAGGTGCTCAGTGCATCCTAAAACGCCCCCCGGCAGCTATAAGCCTATAGCAGCATATCAAGGGGCTGGACCAGGTGAACCTGATTCAGCCCTAACTATAAGCTCTGTCAAAGAGGAAAGTCTTCAGTTGACTCTTAAACGAGGTGACTGTGTCTGCCTCCCGGACTGAAATTGGAAGCTGGTTCCATAAAAGAGGAGCTTGATAACTTAAGCGGATTAAACTCTCATCCTTTCCGCTGCTGCTTTATGCTGAGGTCGTTTTTTTAATTGAATATGAATAAAGAACAGACTCAGGTCACAGATCCTGGTCAGCGGCGAGGATGCATTCAGGGACCGCAGCGAGGATATCGATCTGATCTGAACAAGTCACCTTGGTTACACTCGTGTGAACTGCTCGTGTTGGTTTTAACCTGCTGGCTCACAACCTAGAGAACAATCTCACACCGCCGACCGCCGTCATCAGCTCGGATCAATACGCCGTCGAATTTAAACACGGCGGATTAAGAGGCCGATGGCGATCGAGCCTTCTGCATGTTTGACCTTGCGGTGCCACCACGGCGTCGTGCATTGACCCCTGCTGTCACGACGACCGTCGCAGTTAACGCCCCCGCTAAATGTCGACAAAACACGAGATCAAACCGGCGACACCCTCCTCCGAAGGTGAATTCAAAAGCCTTCGCAGATGTTGTGGAGAAATAAAATCCGCGCTCCTGATTTATTAATGCGCGCACATGGAAGACTTCATTAGCGCTCCCGATTCAATATAACATCGAATGGGAAGATGACGTTCATGAAGTGCTCGGGCACTTCTCCACAGCGAGAGCGTGACGAATACAAACAAGACGATCAATTATTTCCGTTTGCTCGGCACGCATCTGACAAGACCGGTTGAGAGCGGTCTGTTTGAACCTAAAGCCGTCGGCTCCGCCTCTGCAACGACAGTCAGTGCGTTTACATGATGGTATAATTCGAATCTTGCTTTAGTCGGACTATGCTATCTTTTGGGGGATCATCTGTTATCCCAATATACATGGCAGTGAGTAATTCGAATCATTGGCCGAAAGCATGTCATATCCGATACGATAGGCGGCGCTGTTTTCATTACAACTCGTGGTGATACAGCTATTTCCGCTTGAACTCTTCACCACCACCAACAACAACATTTGGAGAAAGATGGCGAACAGAGAGCGAGGCGAAGCTCCATCCCTCTACTATTCTTGCATGATGTTAATAGTGACATTATCGTCTCTTTCGACTCTTTCGACTTCCGGGTCACGACATGGGAGGGAGGGCGGAGGGCGGCGGGATCTCAAGTATGCGCAAAGACGCAAAGTCCAGTTCCTAATCCAATTCACCGTTACATGCCGCGATAGTCGAATTATCAGCCGGATCGGATCGAGTTATCCAGGGGTGTTAATCGGATTGTAGTCGGACCGCACATAGTCGAACAAAGGTGTTTACATGAAACGGATCATTCGATTTCAGTCCGACTAAGCCAGTTATTCGAATGCATGTAAACACGGTCAGTGAAAACACTGAGTGAAGAACGCAGCGTGAGGATCATCTTAGAATCTGAAGCCGCAACATCGAGCTGGGAAAAAAAAGTAAAAGCCCTCTTTGTCTTGGGTCTTATTGCTTTCCAGCTCACTGCCATTCTTCTACTTCACAGCGTGTGCGCGTCTGTCTTCTGTCTTCTGGACGTGAACAAACCGCTGCCATACACGGATGTTTTAAGCGAGAAGGAGTCGAGCCGGTTCCACGCGTGAAGGAGACTAAAGAGGCTCCGGTTGCTTCAGGAGAGGCTGGTTTGAGTAATCGATATCAGACGCCTGCACGCCGCAGGGCGCTTTGTAATGCTGCGAAGAAAGATTTTTACAACTTTAAAGTTATCACACACAGACAGCAGTCACAAGGTTTTAGTTTGCTGTGACAGATTAATCATCGTGAATAAGCAGTTACAGCTATTTGACTATTTTCCAGACAACATGGCGTTGTGTTGCAGCTGCTCTGACTATAAGTCTGCCATTGGCCGCATATTTCCTGTGGCATTTTTCTCCCCTTTCGTGACGGTATATTTATTTATTTATTTGCACAATAAAAGAAAAACAGCACAAATGTAACATTAGTAAAAGACCCAGAAATGAGTGCAGGTGAGAAAAGAAACCCAAAGAGCTTATATAAGGTTCTCAACTAAAGTAATAAACAAGTATAAAGTGAAACGGGGTGAATCATACACAAGACACGATAAACAAGTTCCTTGTCCTACATGGTCCTGTGGATTCAAACATCAACACACAATACATGTCATCAACTAATACAAAACAATAAATGACGGCTCAGTCTTGATTCGTCAGGCTATCCATAAGCTATCTATATCATCTATTTATTTGATGTCCTGAGCTTAACGTGTCAAGACCATTGTTGTCGAAGAAATATAAATGAGCCAGAGGGTTTTTGTGTGTGTGAAGTCGCAACTTTTGACCCAGCGCTGTGGAGGTGGAGCTTTATGGGGACTTTTTTAGCAAGATGACACCTTATTTGGAATTAAAAAAGGAAAGAATATATATATATATATATATAATATATGTATATATATAGATATAGATATATAATATATGTTTATATATAGATATATACATATATATATATATATATGTAAATATATATTTTTATATATATACATATATATATCTATATATATAGATATATATACTTTTATATATATATATAAGTTGGATTGTTAGTCACACAGCCATGAGTGGGACTTTGACTCACATCTGACACACACACACAAACACACACACACACACTTTCAGTCTCTTTTTGTTTTGGAAATACATTATTTATTTGTGTTACATTTGTGTCTCGTGGTGATTATTTACGATTGAGATCAGTGACATGAAACAATTTGGTATTAAAACCGCATCCTGTTTGTATACTTATTAGTAGTTTTATACATCTATAAATCACAGGATAATGAATTTTAAAATCTTGATGTCAGATGATAACATTGAACATTAAAATGCACAAACACATGCCCGCTCCCAGACTCCCAGTCGGCTCATTAGAGCGCCGTGTGTTTACAGGCAGCAGTGTGAAACATGATGACATCTCAAAATGCAAACAGAAATGTAGATGGACCTTTGTGATTGAAGTTAATATATTATATTAACACAAGGGAAAGTGGTGAAGGTGAGGCATCATCTCATCGGCAGGTCCGAGGTCCGTGTCTCCTATGATGATGAAATAGTGAAATAACAGCAACGATCTCGTACTTCATGTGTTCGAAGGGCAAAGTCAGACCGGAACGTCACCGCGTACGACACGAGTAAACACGTTGTCGGGCATCTCATGTGCACACTGAGCATCAACCGGCCTCCTCTGTGAAGCCCCTCCCTCTTTACCGCCACATTGATTTCATTCACATCTTCTTGCTGCTCAATCCGCTGACACAAAGCGCCCGAGGCCGCTTGGAAAGATGGCCGAGGCGTCAAGTTGATATCTGTATTTGAATCTTCTGTCTGTTATGACACTGATGCTGCGACAATTGGGACTGACATTGATTGGTTGCTGTGCGACCCGGTTCTCGCAGAGAGCCGCAGTCGGCTCGTTGATTCCTGTGAAGTTGTAATCACATTTTCATGAGTGTTTCTTCTCCAATTTCCGGTGTGATTTTTGCTTTACGTTGGCATAAAGACGCAGAGAGAGAGACAATGCCGTCATTCACATCTCATTCTGTCTCTAATACATCTTTGTCTTACGTCTCCTACAGACGCACACACACGCACATACACACCCACACCCCCCCCCACACACACACACACACAGTAAACTTGTGTGACAGGTGTCACAACAGTTTTTGATCCACCCTGATTGGTATTGTTGACAAAGCAATACTCCTGCTGAGTTTTTTGTCACGTTTCAATTATCTTCTCTGCATGCACACAGGACATAACACACACACACACACACACACACACACACACACACACACACACACACACACACACACACACACACACACACACACACACACACACACACACAGTAAACTTGTGTGATAGGTGTCAGAGCAGTTTTCGATCCACCCTGATTGGTAGTGTTGACAAAGCAATACTCCTGCTGAGTCACGTATCAATGCTCTTCTCTGCGTGCGCACATGGAGATAAAACACACACACACAGACACACAAAGTCCTGCTTTTTCAGGCGTTTGGGGCAGACTCGTGCAGATCACGAGGCCTGTTGAGTGTGTACATGTGTGTGTAGCAGCAGGTGTGTCATCACTGCAGCCTCCGCAGGCTCCACTCCATCCCCAGTGGTGAGTGGGGCGAAGGCAGCGTGGACAGCAGTGAGCCACATCGGGGGATTATGGAAGCAACGGTCAGATTGAACCGGCTCTGACACAAAGGTTACATTGACAGTGTGGGGATTAGGATTTGTTGATCATGTGACTGTAAACACAAACTGGTGACTGGACATGCATTCGCTGCAAAACACTGAGGCCCATGGGAGACCGTCGACTGTTTTTTAAAACTTTCCATTCTGCAAATATGAGAGACGAGGTGGACGAGGACAGGGATTTCATTTCCAGGGCCGGTGAAAACCGTCCGTGAGTAAATATAGTAATGGTAGTTTTCTAGTTTACTTGTTTTCTGCACACATGACGCAGAATTGGAATCCCACTGCGGAGCTGAGGCAGAGACAATTTGTTTTCGGTTGGATGTTGGCCTTGAGGTGTTAGGGTCAGGACAGCTGATTGGCCACGGCAGAGAAACTAATCAAATCAGCTTCCTGCTACCCGGTGATTCATAAAAACGCATACGTGACATCATGCTAAATGACTGAGGCTAATATTCAGCCTCTTAATCAGAAAAAAACATAGTTGGACGAGCCTTTAGGCGGTTAGATTTATTGCGTTGTTTGTTCGTATTTCGAGGACGATGACTAAACCTTGCGTTTGGCAAATACATTGAATGCTTGTGTATTGAAGTTGGCTGGGATTGCCGAGATCGCCGAGTGTTGAGTGTATACAGACGAGTTAGCATATTATTAATAATAAATAAACCCGTTGTTTTTAAATTCATGAAAAAAAAAGACCCCAAACTCCTTGTATATGAGTATTGTTCTCTTACTCGAGCTCCATGCTCACGCCTTCAGTTTGCGTTGAACCCAGGAGGAACCGTTCGGTTCTGAAGAGTGATGCGGAAGTGTCTTTGAGGAAATGAAGTTTACGATCTCAGTCTCTAGTTTAAAGTCTTCTTCTACACATCGCGATGGTCTCCCATTTTTAAGTAAAGGAGACCATAAAGCGGCGTATGCCTTAGGGGGGGGGGCATATCTTTTGATTGACAGGTCGCTACTCTACCGGCGCCGTATAGGGATGTCTCCTCGTCACTTCTCCTTGAAACATCTTCACGCCAAAAAAAACACCAAACTCAAGACTTCAAAACGGCCACGTGCAAAACCAATGTTCAACCACAGTTCATCGCTAAATGAAACGCCTGGTGGGGAAGGAGCTTATAGTTACGGTTGCAAAGCTCTGATCGGAGAATCGCTTGTCGGGGGAGGGGTTTAACACACTTTCAATCCCTTTTTGTGTAGATCAGGGAGGCTCAAACTCATTTTCACTGTGAGCCCCATCAGCTTCATGGCTGCCCTCAAAGGGCCAGTTATATAAACTACTCACGAACATATCGTAAAATAACTCTCTCTGCATTTGATTATTGTTTATTTGAGTGTAGAAATATTGTACGTAAGAACGTTTCTCTCATATTATAACATGCATCCATTTTATTTGAAACCTTCAAAATAAAAGCACAGGATATTTTTCTTAGATTTCTTTTTTTTTAAAGGTGATCATATGTCTTTCAAGCGTTTGTGTGTCTTATTTTGAAGTCCCTGCTTGTGTCCTCTGTTTCCCTGCACTTCCTGTCCCTGTGATTGTCTGCCCACCTCCTGGTTGTTTCCACCTGTGTGATTGCTAGCCCCGCCCTCATTGTTTCCACCTGTGTGATTGCTAGCCCCGCCCTCATTGTTTCCACCTGTGCCTCGTTCTGCTGTGTATTTAGCCAACCTCTTGTTCTGTGTCAGTTCGTCTCTAAATGTTTTGCCGAGTAAATACATTATTTTTGAATCCCACGACCTCGTCTCGGCAATCCGCGTTTGAGTCCTGCCCCCCGTGGCTCCCAGCCATTCCTTAACTGGTTGTCATTTTTGGTTTTCATTTAATGGACATGCTTTCGCAGAGCCGATTTCCTTCAGATGACAGAACACCTCCGGCCCTCTCCTCCTGCTTCCTCTGGGGGGGTTTCTACATACGGGTGGACTCACATCTCCCTGTCTTCTAGCTCTCCTCTCAGTCCCATTTCGGTATATACACTGCAGCGTGTGTGCTGTATTACTATGCTACTACAGATACGCTGTGGGGTTTCCTTGTGTGTGTGCAGGGTTGTTAATTCACCGTTACGTGTTTATCGAGAGGACATGTCGAGAGGATCTTCCAGGAAATTAAGTGAGAGCGTGGCTGCGTGGCCTCGGCTTGTGATGATTGCATTACCGATGTTGATGAGGGAGACAATTAAACCCCTCTGAACAAATATGAACAGTTGGCTGCACAACATGAACCCTGTGACTGCCTTTGGTGACATGACTTCATTTCGTCACACGTCTCATAGTGGAGGATTTGGCCGGTGGGTTTAAAAAGACGCTGGTTTGAAATTCAAATTAACTCGCTAATTATGAACTTCCACTTTTAGAAGAAAGACGTGAGATCAGAACAGTTGTGTCACAGCAACCATCAGGTTCAAAATGGAGATTTAGATCACTGATAGTGGAAACTGCATCACATTCACAAAATGTAAGAACATCTTCATTTATATAGGAATATGTGTTTTTAAGGGTTTGGTCTATTCCAACAATAGAGACAAGAGGCACTCATGGGTGCTCTAAATTGAACTTGTGGATGTGATGATACTGCTCTGTCCTGTGTGTCACCATGCAGCAGTGGTGTGTGGTAGAAGTGAATAGCGTGCCACATGAATGTCCTTCAGCGTTGCCTCTTGAATGGTTTTCTACGACAGAGTCCCTGAGCATTAACTTGCAAGCAATTGCAACCGTGTGATTAATGCAGCACTGCAGGGTGACAGTTTTCTCCAATAAAATACATCCTGGTTTTAATTGAAGCCCACATATCCGTGGTTAAAACACACACGTTAACAAAGACGCTTTCAACGTTGATAATGAATACAAATTGAGCCGAGCAAACCGCGGACCGGAGACCGGGCGCTGCTGTTTGCAGTCCGCTCGTGTGCTAGTGTAAGAAAACAAGGCGATAACACACCACGCTGGAATATTGATTTCCACACACAGTGCATCAATGTTTCATTTGCAAATTCACGAGGCAAAATGTAATAAAGGTGACCCGAGTGTCATATTGGCCAAAATATAATACTAATACAGCAACTGCCTACTTAAATGTGTTCAGTTGGCTTTGATTGAAGTGAATGGGGGAAGGAGTGAATATTTATGACCCCGCCTGGACACCGTAATGACATTTAGACTCAGAATAAGATATGGCTGCAGTTGACAGTCAACATCATAGTATTTGTTACACCTGCGCTTCAAAATGTCTGAAGCTATTAACACAAACAATGGCTGAAGTCCATTTAGCTGCTTCAGTCTCAGGCTAATGGCACTCGAACAGAAAAGAGCCGTCGTTGATATTATTGGTACCACACTGTGGCTTCATGTGATGACACAAGAAAATGAGTGTTGTGAGAAAGAGGTCTCTTCCTACACATGAGCTCGGCAAACACAGCTTTAATCAGCCGGAATCATTGAAAACACTCGTGAGGGAAGTGCAGGAACTTTAACGATTTTTAACATTTGACTCCATTCTGGCCTGAAGGCCTGAAAAGACACCGTCACCGCAGTGCAGTTGTAAACGTAGGACTCCCTGCAGGATTCCACAAGCCGGGTAAACTGAGAAGGCTTCTTGTTTGTCTTCACTGGATCACTGGAGCCCTCGACTGCATATTAAATAAATATAGCCCTTTATTCTTTTGCGTTACGCATTGCTTTTAACGTAATGCGCCTTTTGAAATTGCATTGCAGCCAATTCGAAAAAATTTAATTACCCCTCTGTGAAATAATATTGATTAGAAGTCACATCCACAAAGCTCAGGTTGTTTCTTCTTCATGCCAACTCCACATTTTGACCTCTGACCCTTCAAAACATCCTGTAGACATGTCAGCAGGTAATTGATGACACTTGGAGGCATGTTTTTGAGTGGCTTGAATTTAAAAAAGAGATGTAGTTGAGTTTGTTGTTGTTTAGCTTTTACCTCTTTGAGCTTCACTGAAGAAAACTTTATGAATGTAATTATCTGTAATATGATTTAAAAGAAGTACATCTGCAGTCATGAGCGGGATACCAATGCACCACACACTCTGTCTTTGTGCGTCTCTCTCTCTCTTTCACAAAGAGAGAGAGATCAAGCTCTGAGTCTCAAGAGGCATCAAACACATATGGGTCCATTTAGCTTTGAAATAATTCTCCAATTTGGTTTGTTCACTAAATCTGAAATGTATTTCATCTGACAGCAAAGAATGTATTCCTTTCACTCGGCTCGCTTCGTATGCTTGCACACATTCTCCCAATAGAAACCAAACCCAGATCTATTTGTAATAAGTTAATATTCATCTTCTGAATGTGTTTAGAAATGCGTTTACCGAGATGAAGGGCGATGGAATGCTATTTTATTTTGAAAGGAAAATGTTATTTATCGTGAAGAGAAATCTTACAAAAGTGCAACAGCATGTAAATAAATTATTTATATTCAACAGCTCCGATGAAAACTAGTACCCTCCATCCCTCACCTTGCCATTACGGTCTATAATATATTTTGCTGATGCAGCAGTGTTTGAAACCAAGAAATACCAAAATATCTGGCTGTCCGGCCCGAATCGGATCGCTCCGACTCTCAAACTCTCTCAAACCTCAGGCACTCAGAACATGTTTTGGATGCCATCTAAATAATTAATAGTCACCGATATGCAGTTTGCCTGGTTTAATCCAAATATGGCGCCGTTTGTGATACTGATGTGGTGCACAGGACGGGAAGCACATATTTGGGGCAGATGACATCATCTGTCTTGTGTCCCAGCATCAGTCAGAGTTCTGCACTGATTTATAGCCGTGATGATAGGTTAGAGAAGAATAAAGGTCACGGACTGCCAGTGGAGTGAAGTGCAGTGAGCGGAGCTGGCGACACACAGATGGTGTTGGCTTATCTATTGTGCTCCAGTAATCAGCACATTATTCAGGTTTATTCTCAGACGGCCTCAGCCCGAAGGCCTTTTACAGACACAGGAAGTATGCACTAGTCTTATTTATTTATTTGGCTTATATTTATTTTTCTGTTTCCCTCCAACAGCCAACATCGATTTCTTTCTTCCCTAACTACTTGATTATGTAACAATGACACAAAAAGATGCCCTGACCTTAACCCCTGTTCTTATTATTAAAAAGTACCATAGTCATCCGGATGCTCACACGTGGAATGTTAGTTTGTTTATTGTAGTAATAATAATGTTCTGAAAAATAATAGTACAACAACTATATATGTGTTTTGTACAAGTAACAGAAAAATATAAGAAGAAAACACTGGAAAAATATATACTGTTTAATTGAAAGTAGATCCAGGTTTCATGATTCAGAGTCATCCACAAAGGTTTTTTAATCCCATCAAGACACCTCGTAGGTGTGAGGGGATCTCACACTGCTGCCATGGTAACCACAGTGATGTTATCCAGATTAACCTTGGATAACACAATTATATTTCTTTATTTTTTTCCCGTTACGTATCCTGTATTTTAATGCATTCAGCTGAAATCCGCCCATCAACAAAAGCCGTGGTTTTCAAAGGTAACGATGGCAGTGAGGCTCTGAAGAACGTTGTTCAGCTGCCGTTCCCTTGAAATCATCTTCTTTATGGGCTCAGATATACATATACAGGACTGTCTCAGAAAATTAGAATATTGTGATGAAGTTCTTTATTTTCTGTAATGCAATTAAAAAAACAAAAATGTCATGCATTCTGGATTCATTACAAATCAACTGAAATATTGCAAGCCTTTTATTCTTTTAATATTGCTGATTATGGCTTACAGCTTAAGAAAACTCAAATATCCTATCTCTAAATATTAGAATATCATGAAAAAGTATACTAGTAGGGTATTAAACAAATCACTTGAATTGTCTAATTAACTCGAAACACCTGCAAGGGTTTCCTGAGCCTTGACAAACACTCAGCTGTTATAAATCTTTTTTTTTACTTGGTCTGAGGAAATATTAAAATTTTATGAGATAGGATTTTAGTGTTTTCTTAAGCTGTAAGCCATAATCAGCAATATTAAAAGAATAAAAGGCTTGCAATATTTCAGTTGATTTGTAATGAATCCAGAATGCATGACATTTTTGTTTTTTTAATTGCATTACAGAAAATAAAGAACTTTATCACAATATTCTAATTTTCTGAGACAGTCCTGTATATATATCACATACACTATATATGTTATTAGAATAAACTTTAGCAGATGTTTACACATACAGTAATTGTTCAGTATATTAAAAACTTTATTGTATAATTTGTGTTGTTGATTTGTATGTATATCACATATCACATGTATTTATTAATATATGTATATATGTGTTATTCTAAACAACATTATCAGATGTTTACACAGCACTTTTCAGTTTATTCAAACTTTATTGTATCATTTGTGTTGATCTGTATGCATATATCATATACATCACAGTTGATTATAATAACATATATATGTGTGTATATATATATATATGTTATTATAATCAACTTTATCAGATGTTTACGCAGCATTTTCCACTTTCTGTCTCTTGGTCAATGTAGCTACCAGGCAGCCGTGTGTTTGCCCACCAGACATGATCTTGTATGTGTTTCATTGTAGGCTACCGTGGTCAAAATATTGCTGCCGTTCCTTTAAATGGCACTCATGCATGCATGCACCCATGCTTAGTTGAGTAATGGAGTCAGAGAGCAGCCCACGTAACGGGACCAGCGCTACGGGACCGTTAGCTTCTTTCTGCTTGCGCTTATATATTTTTGCGTTAGCTTGTGTGCTCTACCGAGGCTCCACAGAGAGCCTCCTGTGTGTGGCTCTGTGCACCGTTCACGTGACTTATCCGCCATCGTTTGCTCTTCGTCGTGCATCAGGCGGCCGTCGACCCAGCTCGTGTCCCTCATGTTTACGGCTGTCACAGGTGTGACAGTGTGTGTCGCCACATGTTTAGTATAGGCGCACCTCTATAGCAAAGGCATGACAGGCAGGTCGGGTGGTTAGTTTGGATGTGACACACACGCCGTCATTGTTTTTCAATAAATAATGAGGAATAGATTACATTTTAATAATTCGGCCAACATTGTCAAAGTACACAATGTCAAATGATGCTGAATTGCGCATATTTTGGAAAATTCCATTATTTGCTTTCTTGCTGAGAGTTGATTGATTTCAAGTCTGTATCGTATATATGAAGCAGCCAAAAACAGCGAATATTTTAATATCTTTGACCAAAACCTGAATATTAATTTCTTTCATATTTTTAAAAGATATTATTGGGTTAACTTTTGTTGCTTTAACAACAATATTCACAAAAAGAGATTTTTTTTTAGAATAGTCATTTTTATATTGAGAGCATTTTTTTATATTGAAAGCAGAAATTTGCTCTCAAAACCTTTTTTGTTGTTGTTGGCGTAATAAAGACACAAATCTACCTCCACACCGCGCCGGCAGCCGCACATTAGTGGACAAGATGAATTCGGGATTAAACACTATGACAGTCGGCAACAGCTAACGCTGGAGAAACCGTAAGAGTGTATTTCCCCAAAATGTCAAAGGTGTCCCATAACTCAACGGTCCCCAACCACCGGGCCGTGGCCTGGTACCGGTCTGTGGGTTCCTTGGTACCGGGCCGCACAGGAAGAATTAATAAAACGTTTTTTTATTGATTAACAAGGTCTGAAAGGTGTTTTATTTTGAAAAATGACCGAATACAACCGTCTGTGTGTTCGAGTCTCTTGACACATGTCAAGGTTGTATTTTTATGCACTTTATATTTGCTTTTATGCAGATTGAATACTTTTTTGACGTCATATTGGTTACGTCGTATTGGTTACCTCGTATTGGTTACGTCGTATTGGTTACGTCGTATTCGTTACGTCGTATTTGTTACGGCATATTTTTTACGTCGGATTTGTTACGTCGCATTTGTTACGTCGCATTTTTTACGGCGTATTTGTTACGCCATATTTTTTATGTCGGATTTGTTACGTTGGATTTGTTACGTTGGATTTGTTCCAGCATATTTGTTACGCCGTATATTTTACGCCATATTTGTTACGTCGGATTTGTTATGTCATATTTGTTACGTCATATTTATAAAGGTTGGGGAACGCTGCTATAACTGAGGGGCGTTCCCCTCACTGGCACCGGCCGGCCAATGGGGGGCCTCGGCTTTCAGTGTTTGTTTCCAGCTGCATGAACATACACATCAGGTTCCACGAGGTAATATATGTTCTACTTATTAACTCCCCTGGTTGTGTAAGTATTGTTTGTGGGGGCAGGGCAGTGTGCTGTTGTTTCCATAGGAGAGAGGGTGTGTGTGGGAGCAATGCGCTGCTGAAGCATAATAAATAACCAACAGGATATCTGTGGTTATCTGTGAAGCATTTTTTATGGAGGAGTCCAGGGAGCACATGGCTGTGGATTTAGGGTCTGGCTCTTGGCATTCTCGGCGGGACACTGAGAATGGTATGTACTGGCTCAGCCTCCCTCTTCCCCATGTGCTCTCCATCTCCCTCTCTCCTTCCTCCCTGCACTCACACACGACCTTTACGCCTCTCATCTGGACGCCGCTGTGTTCAACACACACACTTCAGACTGCAGCGTCGCCGTCTAATCAGACCTAAATGTCGCCCGGTGGCGAATCAGCTCAAAGCCGCTCGGACATCGACAGCATCCAAACTTCTTTCCTACGCAGATGTCTCCATATTCTCTCGATGTTCTACGAGAAAGTGTCTCAGAAGACAAGACGTACACGTTTCATGATATGTTCATGAATACCTGAAGTGGTCATCACTTCACTGCCTCAAAGCTGCGTGTTCTTCTTTTTATGCGCTTAGAATGATATGAAGTGGAAGTGTTGATGATTGTTGAGCATGAGATGCCAAAAATACTTCCACCATTTAGATATGAGAACCCATAAAGGAGAGAACTGCTTGCAATGGAAACACATGTACAGATACTTTAGTTGCAGGCGGAAAAGGAAAGTACCACGATTGTGTGTGTGTGTGTGTGTGTGTGTGAGTAAAGGGACGTACGGGACATGTGTGAATATGCCAAAGGACTACAGGCCGTCTCTGTGTGTGTGTTTCACATCGTCCTGACCTCCCATGGGAGAGAGGAGGTCACACAACTCCCTCAGAGCAGGACACAAGAACTAATGAGGAAGGCTGCGTTCTCCGCTTCTTCTATATATTTTTTTCCACTTCAAGTGTTTGCTACCGAATGGTTGAAGAGTTACGAAGTAGAAGAGTGGGGGAAGGTCGAGAAGAAGCTGTGATGAGAGGAAGAGAGAGAGAGAGAGGAAAAAGAGAAATATATTCTTTGTTTGTGAAGCATGACATCTGCTGAAGGAGCAGTTTCTGAGTCACCCCCGTCACCCACCTCGGTTATCCATAACACACAGCTTCACACACACTCGCATGCACAAACACTCCCCCCCCACACACATGCTCTTGGGAATCTCACAAGCCAAGTACACCTGATCTGTCTAAACCACTGTCACTGAGGACAGGAAGCTAAACAGAGAAGTGTCTGAGTCTCCTCAGGCAACGTGGAGCACACGTGTGTGTGTGTGTGTCAGTTCACTTCATGGTAAACACAATATGAAAGTGACTCATGGTAAACTAAAACAAAAGACACGGCGACATTTCACCTTCAAAATAAAGGGCAATATTAATACTTAAGTACCAAATAGTGAGATTCTTGGATGAAGAGTGCCTTACAAATGGAATCCATTATTATTTATTCTTATTAAATAGTCACAACAGCCTGAAGAAAATACAGATGAAATCAGTAAATGTGAAAAGCACCGAGTTCATCGTGAGGTGGAAACTGCTCGAATCAAATTGTTTAATATATGTTGTGATGATTATTCGAACCATTTCTTTTTTATTTCCTTTTTTGTGTGCTTTATTTGCTTTATTTCTCATATATATCCACAAAAAGAAACGGATAGCGGTGCTATTTATATGACACTTTATTGACGGTTTTAAAATGAAGCAAAACTGTTTCAAATGCTTATTAAAGATAAAGAGTTTTTTATCGTCATTTTTGTTATATAACAGAATGTAATTGGCCCACAGCCAGCCAGTAGCAGCAAACAACAAAGATAGACAATGTACAAGATCAAGAGGAATAAAAAAAAGTTCCTCAATACAATAAGATAGAATATGTGCGTTTGTTTTAAATAACAAATGGAATGTGTGCATTGGGTGGCGTGTTTAACCCTTTGTAGGCGAGGGCGGCTTCCAACCCGCTTTACACACGCACATTCGCTCTCTGTCTCTATCGTCGTCAGCCATTGTTGTTGTTTGAGTATAGACGGTCGAGGTCAAGGTCGCCTGAAGGACAACAAGTTTCACTGCTGCATCACATTGGCTCGTTTTTGTCAGTTTGTCATAAACTTGGAAGAGAAAATTTACTCAGAATATATGAAATAGTAAACATTGAAATGTATGAAAAGACCCAAAATGAATATGTAAGTGGAATACAGTAATTAAATTCAGTTTATTTTATATAGCCCAATATCACAAATTAGGACATTACGACATCTCTGACCTTTGACTTCACGTGGGATCAGAAAAAAATCCCAAAAATAGAAAAAACCCTTTCAGGGGGAAAGAAAAGAGCAGAAACCTTCAGGAGAGCAACAGAGGAGGATCCCTCTCCAGGATGGACAGAAGCAATATACAACACAATAAGCACATTCATGAAACAAACATGTATAGGAACGATTCTGTCTCGAGGGATTTGATTCAAATGAGCCGTCGAGCTGTAATTACTGTTCGTGGTTTCCACTGCATGCCGACCTAAAGGTCATTTACACAACATACGACAAAGTGGTAAGTGAGAAAATGTCTATTTGTGTCATGTTGGTGAACCAACCCTTTACAATATACAAACAACATGTAGTAAAAAATAAGGGGGGGGGGGGCCGTGGCTCGTGGTATTGGCTCACCGAGGCAGAGAGAACATAATGAGCGCTCCGTTTAGCTCCATCACCGCCACCTCGACAGACCCTACTCTGCCTAATTAGCCATCGCATAGAGGCTTATTGACACAAACAACATCATTGGGAGCAAAGCGTAACCCTAATGCAATGTCATGATGATGTGGAACGCTCAGTTTTCCTCATAGACTTCATTTTTGGCTATTTGACCGTCTTGAGATCCTCCATGTGTGATAAGTAGCGGGGGTTTTCCCCTCAATAATTAGCTGTGACACATTTCCACGACTTACTTCTGCCTTTCCTTTCGGTTGAGTTTAATGTTTTTTTCTCCGCCAGGAAAAAACGAAACATAATGTAAATGTAGATGCGTGAGAGGAGAGAGGCACGCTCCTCCTTCTGACTCACGGATATGGACCGAGGAACCAAATGTGAGAGAGAGAGAGAGAGAGAGAGAGAGATGAAAGAGACTGATGGATAAAACCGCTCTCCGGAAGAATGACATTCCTCTACAACTGAAACTGCACTCGAAGGAAACATACGTCCTCACAGATTATGGTCATGATTTTTAAAACACGGGATAAATGTTGAGAATTCAAACAAAAAACCACTCATTTGTTACGTTAGTTATTCCGAGTGTTTTCCCCTCGAGAAGGAAGGGTGGGAAACAAACATATGTGTGTGTGTGTTTCAGTACATGTAGCTGTTATAATGATCACACACACACACACACACACACAGGAAGAGAGAGAAGCTTGTATGTCCGCCGGCCATGTTTTCTGATTCATAATTCAGGATCATATTCCAAAGGAGAGAGCTGTGACTCAGAGGATGATTGTGCTCACACAAATCCGTGAGCATTGTTGAGCAGATATTTTCACACTTTCTATCTCAGGCTCTTTCTTTCTTCTTCACGACAAACAAACCCCTGAGCTCTTGAGCTCTGTGTTCCTCGTGATGATCATCAACGAGCTCAATAACCGCCGAAGTTTAAATAGAGGCCGAGCGAATGAAGATGAGAGTAATTCATTATTCAAACTCAGAGCCTAAAAAGCACTCAGACTAAATATTTATTTAGTGTTGGGTAAATCATACCCACAATTTAAATAATTGTTATGTTTTTACTTCCACCAAAAGATTTTTGTTGTTTTTAAGAAAAGGTCTCACGGCCTTTTGAGCCACACAAACCCCCCAAAGAATGGACTTCAAGCACGTTCGATCTGATGTTCACTCACAGAAAACAAGAGACAGAGAAAACTCATATGGAGGACTTAAAATGTCTTAAGTATAAATAAATAAATGACAAGCATGAAATCTGTGTGAGGATTTAATTACCTGAGGTGCTACTACCCTGGAAACAGAGACTCACACAGGCTTGGAAAACGATTAGGACGTCCTCATTCCACGGCACGCTGGAGTAAGAGTGTGTGTCTGTGCGAGTGTGTATGTGAGAGTGTGTGTGTGAGTGTGTGTGTGTCTGTATGTGAGAGTGTGTGTGAGTGTGTGAGTGAGTGTGTGTGAGTGTGTGAGTGAGTGTGTGTGTGTATGTGAGAGTGTGTGTGTGATTGTGTGTGTGAGTGTTTGTGTGTGGGAGTGTGTGTGTGAGTGAGTGTATGTGTGTGTGTGTGTGAGTGAGTGTGTGAGTGTGAATGTTTGTGTGTGTGTGTGTGTGTGTGTGTGTGTGTGTGAGTGAGTGTGTGTGTGAGTGAGTGTGTGTGTGTGTGAGAGTGTGTGAGTGTGTGAGTGAGTGAGTGTGTAATATAAAACCTGCCTTCGAGGTCGATAAGGCTTATCAAGTCCTCTGATTATCCGAAGTCTTTTTCTTAGTGTTGTGGTTAACTAAAAACAGACACACAGACACATGTTCACACACACACACACTTGCAGACACACACGTTAATAGGCGTCTGGCTAAAAGAGTCTTTTTAGGTGCGGTCAGACTACAATGAGCCTCTTATCTGATGGTGTAATGGATACCTGGGTTAACAGAAAATAAGAAATCATTAAAACAAGACGAGGAGAAACATTGCGATAATATTAATAAATGTGCACTAGCGCTGCTGTCTGTGCATACGAGGGAGGTTCGTAGATGAAATTACATTAACCGATAATTACAAAGAGTTAATACAAAAAATGTGTAATTGATTCTTTTATTCATAAAGCTGCATATGCAGTGTTATCAAGAACAACGAATACTAAATAGAAAATAGAAACCTGAAGAAGGAAACAGACTCATTAATGTTGAAGGTCTTGTGTCTTCTCCATGTGTTCTTTGTCTTTAAACATCTGGGGACCATGTTGGAAATATGTGCTTTCACTTTAACATGTTATCCTTTAACATGTTATCCTTTATATGTTTATTTTAACATGTTATCCTTTAGATGTTACCTTTAACATGTTATCCTTTATATATTTATTTAAACATGTTATCCTTTATATGTTACCTTTAACATGTTATCCTTTATATGTTACCTTTAACATGTTATCCTTAAGATGTTTATTTTAACATGTTATCTGTTCGATGTTTTCTTTAACATTTTATCCTTTATATATTTATTTTAACATGTTATCCTTTATATGTTTCCTTTAATATGTTATCCTTTATATGTTACCTTTAACATGTTATCCTTAAGATGTTTATTTTAACATGTTATCTGTTAGATGTTTTCTTTAACATGTTATCCTTTATATGTTTATTTTAACATGTTATCCTTTATATGTTTCCTTTAAAATGTTATCCTTTATATATTTATTTTAACATGTTATCTGTTAGATGTTTTCTTTAACATGTTATCCTTTATATGTTTCCTTTAACATGTTATCCTTAAGATGTTCATTTTAACATGTTATCCTTTAAATGTTTTCTTTAACATGTTATCCTTTATATGTTTATTTTAACATATTATCCTTAAGATGTTTATTTTAACATGTTATCCTTTAGATGTTACCTTTAACATGTTATCCTTTATAGGTTTCCTTTAACATATAAAGTTGTAAACCGAATCGCATGAAATTTGGTGGGATGATTGGTTATTATCCGGGGACCATTTGATTAGATTTTGGGATTGATCGGGTCAAAGGTCAAGGTCAAGGTCATGAAAAAGGTCAACATCTTCTTGAATCGCATGCAATTTGGTGAGATGATTGGTTATTATCCGGGGACCATTTGATTAGACTTTGGGATCGATCGGGTCAAAGGTCAAGGTCAAGAAAAGGTCAACATCTTCTTTTTACCATAGCACGGTCAATTTTTATCCAATTGCCATGCAACTAATGCCAACATGTTCATAATTCAATGCCCAATCTTGTGATATGCGAAGGTATGCGCTCTACCGAGTGCCCATTCTAGTTTTAACATGTTATCCTTTAGATGTTTCCTTTAACATGTTATCCTTTAGATGTTACCTTTAACATGTTATCCTTTATATGTTTATTTTAACATGTTATCCTTTAGATGTTTCCTTTAACATGTTATCCTTTATATGTTACCTTTAACATGTTATCCTTTATATGTTTATTTTAACATGTTATCCTTTATATGTTACCTTTAACATGTTATCCTTTATATGTTTATTTTAACATGTTATCCTTTATGTTTCCTTTAACATGTTACCTTTAACATGTTATCCTTTATATGTTTATTTCAACATGTTAGCCTTTAGATGTTTCCTTTAACATGTTATCCTTTATATGTTACCTTTAACATGTGATCCTTAAGATGTTTATTTTAACATGTTATCCTTTATATGTTTCCTTTAACATGTTATCCTTTATATGTTTATTTTAACATGTTATCCTTTATATGTTTATTTTAACATGTTATCCTTTATGTTTCCTTTAACATGTTATCCTTTAACATGTTATCCTTTATATGTTTATTTCAACATGTTAGCCTTTAGATGTTTCCTTTAACATGTTATCCTTTCACATGTTATCCTTTATATGTTTATTTTAACATGTTATCCTTTATATGTTTCCTTTAACATGTTATCCTTTATATGTTTATTTTAACATGTTATCCTTTATATGTTTCCTTTAACATGTTATCCTTTAACATGTTATCCTTTCACATGTTATCCTTTATATGTTTATTTTAACATGTTATCCTTTATATGTTTCCTTTAACATGTTATCCTTTATATGTTACCTTTAACATGTTATCCTTTAGATGTTTCCTTTAACATGTTATCCTTTCACATGTTATCCTTTATATGTTTATTTTAACATGTTATCCTTTATATGTTTCCTTTAACATGTTATCCTTTATATGTTTATTTTAACATGTTATCCTTTATATGTTTCCTTTAACATGTTATCCTTTAACATGTTATCCTTTATATGTTTATTTTAACATGTTATCCTTTATATGTTTCCTTTAACATGTTATCCTTTATATGTTTCTTTTAACATGTTATCCTTTATATGTTTCCTTTAACATGTTATCCTTTAACATGTTATCCTTTCAATGTTTCTTTTAATATGTTATCCTTTATATGTTTCTTTTAACATGTTATCCTTTCACATGTTATCCTTTATATGTTTCTTTTAATTTGTTATCCTTTATATGTTTCTTTTAATATGTTATCCTTTCTATGTTTCTTTTAACACGTTATCCATTAGATGTTTTCTTTAACATGTTATCCATTAGATGTGTTGTGTGTCTGTATCTGATGATCCATTAATATAATCTATTGATCCATCTACAGCCAGAAGCTTTATTTCCACACATTCTCTCATGAGAACATCTGGAAGGATAAGAGCTGATGTGACATCTCCCGCCAGTGTGTGGCACATTACTTCCCACTGTTATTTTCTTTTCAGTGTCCTTAAATTTTCTTACAACACGGCGCCGCATTTTTTTTGCTACATTTATTATGGATAAATCTCTTAAATGAATACACGGCAGACACATCGATGCCATGAGAATCCGCCTGCAGGATGTCCGTCCCACTGCTTCGTCCTAACAGCTGCGTGCGATCGGAGAGAGGAAGGTTATTACCGTCACAACACGAGGTCCGTAGCTCATGCGTTGTTGTTTACTCTTTGGCCCTTTCAAAATAAAGGCGCTAATCTTAGTGCTGTGATAACACAACAGGCTATCGATGTGCGGTTATAGATCTCTTTCAGGTATACAGCCACAGACTGAAACACACACACGGCCCGATGCATCATCATCATCATCAGGTGCACAGAAGCAGCACGCAGACTGGAACAGAGTGGAATTTGAAACGTTTTAGCCAAAAATATTTCCGTTGTCAAGGTGTTTTTTGCAGAAACGTTTCAGATTTTGTTTTGTTCTCCAACTTCGTCGCTGAAGACGGTCGACCGACCGACCGACCGACCGGCACCGCAGGAAACGCACCGGCCGTCGAAAATCGACCCGCGGATGGAAACCGTTCACGCTATTTGTTTTGGATTTGATGTTGTGGCTTTCATTCGACGGGTATCCGTAAGAATGAAATGGGATACAACACATGGGACTGTAGGCATGTACACACACGTGTCACGCTCTGTTCTTCCTGAAGGCGCTGTCTCCAGCCAATCGCATTGTTGATTGGTGCCTTTGTCTGGCTATTTTGCAGTGAATTATTTAAGAAAAGAACTACGGTTGTACAATTTGCACGAGATGCACAAACACTGTTTGTATAAGTCAAATACTGAGTTGAAGAACACCAAGAGCTTTTAATGACTCAAGCATCTCTGTTAATTTGACTGATTGAATAAACGACCCATAACGCACACACACAGACATACACAGACCCCCCCCCCCACACACACACACACGCACATGCAGCCACACACACACACATGCAGACACACACACAGAGACATACACACATAAAGACACACAGACACACACACACAGACACCCCCCCACACACACACGCACATGTAGACACACACACAGAAAGAAATACAGACACACACGCAGACACACACACACAGAGAGACACACACATGTGCACACACACACATGCACACAAACACACACATGCAGACACACACACACACACACATGCAGACACACACACACACAGACATACGCACTCACACTAACACGCTTTCCCCCATCGCGTGTAGGCAAGGCGGTGAGACGGGGTCGGGGCCGCCTCATGTGTCGGGCCTCCTCTGTGTTCTGGCCCCCACCGACCCCCACCCTCCCAGCGTCAGTGGGATGTCCCAGGTGTGTCTCCTCTTGGCCTTGCTTATGCTCTGCAGCTGCACAAAGGTACGTCTCTCTCTCTCTCTCTCTCTCACACACAGAACCAGCGGCGTCTTTGATTGGCAGCTGTGAACTGAAACTCAACACGAGGCGTCCTCCTGTAGGTCTCCTCTACTAACTCCCTGGAGCTTGTGAAGGAGCAGTGGAGCAGCTACAAGAACCAGTGCCTGAACTACCACAACGCCACGCCCCCCACAACAGGTGAGCCCCTCTGCCCCAGCCGGAGCCCGTGTCTTACAGAGATGCCTTCAGGAGCCAAGGAGCCATTTTTACAGATCTGCTCTCCACTGCAGGGCTGGCGTGTAATCGGACCTTTGACCTGTACGCCTGCTGGCCTGATGGACTCCCGGGGACCACTGTCAACGTCTCCTGCCCGTGGTTCCTGCCATGGTACCGTAAAGGTATCAGTGCTCAAATCAGATCAACTTCATTATGCCAACGGGAAATTGTTGTGCATGGGTCGCAGTACAAAGTGGGAGACGGCATAGATCCTATCTGCCTGATGGATCATCGAGGTCTGGGTTGTGGAATTCCTGCTACCAACTACGCCACTGCCCTGTTGAGACTCCGCCCACTGTTGAGACTCCGCCCACTCCTCCTCTCTACCTCCATCTGCCTGATGGATCGTGGAGGTCTCCATCGTGGAATATGCCTACTATGAACTATTCATACACTCTGTCATATTCATTGAATGTATTTTAACTCTAAATCTGTCCTTCTGTACACATTACATCTATTGCATCTGTCCATCCTGGAGAGGATCCTCCTCTGTTGCTCTCCTGAAGGTTTCTTCCTTTTTCCCCTGAAGGGTTATTTGGGAGTTTTTCCTGATCCGATGTGAGGTTTTGGGGCAGGGATGTCTATGTGTACAGATTGTAAAGCACTCCGAGACAAATTTGTAATTTGTGAAATTGGGCTATACAAATAAACTGAATTGAATTGAATTGAAAGAGTGCAAATACACAAAGTGCATTTAAGTAAAATCTGTTTAGTTTTTTGGAGCTGTGTGAAGAAACTCCTGCTTTCAAACTCGAGCTGCTCTTGAACATACCTTCATGAGAGCTACTGGATGCGAGAGTGTTTAGCCGATAATATATCCCTTGTTCCACTCATTGAATTAGAAGGTCAGAACATCCGAGGAATGCAAGAATACAGCGTCCGTCCAGGTGCATGGTTGAGGTTGAAAGGGTTCTTTATCCCAAGTCATTCAGAGTACATGTCCTTGGTAGACAGCGAGATGAAAGAAAGCATCAATGAAAGCTTCGTTTTAAAAATGGTGTACAATAGTTTCAGAGTGAATGAAGCATTAGAGGTGTGTAGGGGCCACGTATGTAGTCAGATGTCACTCTACTGTGCACCGGAAAGTGGTGACAAGACTCCACGCTGTGTCTCCAGGGAGGCAAACATCCCGTGGAGATTTCTGAGAAAGTTTACCTTGGAGCGCCAAATACATAACAGCAATTACTCATAGCAGCTCTTCACATGTGGAATGGGTTATTTCTTCATGTTCAGGTTTCCTGCAGGTGGTTTGGAGACAGGGAGAAAGGTGAAAGTGAGCTAGTCTCCACTATGTCAGGGGCTTCTTTTTTTCTGTTTTAGGGTCATCGTCATGAAGTCAATATTTTTGCATTTCTCGACAAAAAACATTTGAAGATGTCACCTTGCCATCTGTGATGGACATTTTTCAATACTTTATACGGTTCTACGGACAAAATGTTGAAGCAAATAGACGCTTTGTCACGGGAGTATTAGGGTTAACCGATTGACACGAACGGAGATAGAACTGCAAATAATGATCTTTACTCAAAGTATCATCAGGACACAATATGTAACACACGAGGGCTGGAAAACACAAGAAAAACTGTCAGAGGACAACTGAGAGTGAGGGGACCTAAGTAGACAGGGACTAACGAGGGAATGGGCAACAGGTGAGACGGGCATGAGGACCAGGTGAAGGGAATGAGGGATTGACGAGGTGGGAGTGATCAGAGGCAGGTGAGAGAACAGGTGAAGGGAGTTGGACTAACGAGATGGGAAGCAGGATCTGGAATGACATGATAGACAGGATGAAAACATCTAATAAAAGGAAAGTGTGGGGCTAAACTGTTATACGTTTAAAAACATTTGGCACAATGACATCGAACAAAGGTTTGGTATTTAGATTTTGTGTGTTCAGTTTCAACTTCAGAACAATGAAAGAAAAGAATTAAACAAAAGCGTTCTTGCTAGGTGTGAAGATTGAAACCTGGGCTGTGTCTACTACCGGACACTTTACGAAGTACACTGCAATACAGTGCACTCCGTCGCTGATAAGTGCTGTATCGAATGGAACACTTACGTTAACCACTTGGCGGAAGTGACGGACGCAAATCTGTTCACGGCACCCGCGAAATTAAGCCGGGAGTGACGTACGCAAATCTGCTTGCGATACCCGCGAAACTTAAACTGACAAAATGAATGCACTTCTTGCCCTCTTTGTGTCCCTTGTTTACCCCTTTCTCCACCCCATGTGGAAACTGCGATACCTCCACAATCGCGGCAGGAGCCTCCGTGGTCTACCGCTTGTGCTACCGTAGCCATCTCGTCCGCCATTGTTTTAGAAATAAAATGAAAAGCTGGCGAAAGGGCTCCTCCTCTTCCGCTACGTAGCCAAGATGGCGCCCGTTTAGGGCCAGTAGTGTCCATCGTTTTACACTACATTTTTTGCCCGTTTGCAGTGCGCCATCCGGGTACTTTCAGTGCACTGAATTCTGCTGGTGTTTTCAGTGTGGCGCCCTAAGCACTGAAAGTCAGTGCTCCAAGTGCTCAAGTGTCCGGTAGACACAGCCCTGGTGTCTGCATTGTAAACATGACACCACAACCAATTAGCTTTGCTAAGCACACAGACTGGAAATGTGCTCTTTTCAAAGCTAATAAAGTCGGAGCACCTCTACAGCTCGGCTATTAAAAGGTGTAAAAAAGTCAAGTTGGAGTTTAATATGGTGTCAGGCTATTTCATGTAGAAAAACAGTTGCCAGGCAACCAGTGGAGAATCCAGGAAGTTGTTGTGATGTGTTATTTGTGACCTCCAGAGCTGCTGGGAGAATTTTTATTTCACTTATTGTTTGGAAGGCGAACAATGAACCGTCATGATTATCAAGATAAGGTCACATAGAATGTATTGTCCTATAAACCAAATATTGTGCGGTTTTTGAACCGTTGGGGGGTAAACATGTCATCCGTATACAAAAATCTCTCTCTGTGTGAACAGTCCAGCAGGGTCTGGTCTACAGATTCTGCAATGAAGAGGGCCACTGGGCAAAAAAGAATACCAGCGAGTGTGAGGACGACCCTGGTGAGGTGTGTGTACAGTGTGTGTGTGTGTGTGTGGGTATGAGGGCAATGCATGGAAGCCTCTGACTCTGTGTCTCCTGTTGGCTCTGCAGCAGCAGTACGGCCGCATCCTCAGTCAGTTACGGGTCATGTACACAGTGGGCTACTCACTCTCGCTGGGAGCTCTGCTGTTGGCCCTGGGAATCCTCATCACCTTCAGGTACGACGTGCACGACCGGGAGGAAACAAAGGAGAGAGGAAGAAAATGAAGGAAAGGAATTATACAATAAAAGGGGTAAAGGACAATGAGAAAATGGGAAAGAGAACCAAGAAAAGAGGAAAGCTGGGCAGGAAGAAAGGGAACGGAGAAAGATGGGAATAGAGAGGACGACAGAGGGACCAAATACAAGAGAAGAAGGCGCTGAATGAAATGAAGGAAAGTTAGCTCGAGGAAGGAAGAATAAAAAGAAGGAATGGAAGGGAGCAAGGAAGGCAGGGAATACGAAATGGAGAAGAAAAGAAACAAGGTGGTGAGAGAATTAACAAAGAAAGAGAAAAAGACGCAATTAATAAAAGGTGGGAGGAAATGTGGGAAAAGGGAACAAATTTAACCAAGAAGGACACAAAGTAAGTAAAGAAGAGGGGAAGAAAAAACACAAAGAGGGAATGAGAGAATCAAGAAGGAAGGAATGTAAAGAGAAAAAGATGACAGCAAAGCGTTGGGTAATGGGAGTCGTGTTCCCGTGAACACAACACTGCCCCCCGTGTGTCTCCAGGAAGCTCCACTGTATGAGGAACAACATCCACATGAACCTGTTTGCCTCCTTCATCCTGAAAGCCATGTCCATCCTGGTGAAAGACGCCCTGCTGTCCCTCACGCTGGACCCCCGGAGCGGCAACGACAGCCGGACACAAGCGTGGGTCAACATACCGGTGAGAGCGACCGCAGCGCCGCTAGCCTCCTCTTCGTGTGCCGCCGTTTAGCTCGGGATGGGTATCGTTTTTTTTCTTTTCGATACTGGTGCTAAACCGTTACTTTTAAAACTACCGGTGCCTAAACGGTGCCTGAACCTAGGGTGACCAGACCTCTTTTCCCCGGACATGTCCTCTTTTTGAGACCTAAAAAATGCGTCTGGCAGAGATTCCAAAAACGTCCGGGATTTTGCTTCGTCGGATATTTGTGTTTCTCTGGGTCTTTCACAAACTAGTATTTACCCCTTACAAGTTTTGGAAATGGTATCTCCCTTACGTTTCACCTTCTTGCGCGAGCTCTGACTGTAGAGAGAACAGTCATTGGTCGACAGATCTCAGTGTTGCCAGATACACGAAAGTTATCCTCCTTTTAGGCATGTATATCACAAAACAGGCAGAACAAAAGAGATGTTTAACCCTTGTGTTGCCTTCGGGTCATTTTGACCCGATTCAATATTTAACCCTCCTGTCGCCTTCGGGTCAATTTGACCCGATTCAATGTTTAATGTCGGTGTTCTTTCGGGAGTCAACAAACAAACATAAAGTACCTCACACTTAAACTTGGAAACAATATTAATTCTAATAATTTTCTGGAGATTGTAATAGCTGGGGTCATATTGACCTCAAGGGTAAAATATGTTAGTAAATATAAAGGTAAAAGGAGGGTTAAACATTGAATCGGGTCATATTGACCCGAAGGCGACAGGAGGGTGAAACATTGAATCGGGTCAAATTGACCCGAAGGCAACACAAGGGTTAATCGCTCAGCACCCCCCCCCCCCCCCCCTGAGACGAAGTGTCCTCTTTTTCACAAACTCAAATCTGGTCACCCAACCGATACTTTAAAAAAAGAAGAATCACAAAACGACGATTGACAATGACGACATTAAAAACCTCTTTGGCCAAAGTAAAAGCCGTTCTCATGGAGCATTGACAAAAAACGGATATCAGACTGTCGCTAGTGTAAACATGGTTATAATGGTTAATTTATTATTTGTTGGCCTACTTTTATAAACGCAAGACTTGCAATCAACGTTACGGTACTAATCAGAGTTATCCAACAATATGTTTAGCATGAGGCAAAATAGTATAAGTTCTTATAGTGCTGATTAGGAGGAAGAAGCTATTGTTCTCCAGATCATATTAGTTGAGCCCGTCGACCAGTAGTAATTTATCTTCTGCGATAAATGTCCTTTCCTAATACTACATTGTGTATCGGTTCATTAAGAAGACATCCAAACGTGTGAAACTGAAATATTTGATGCCAGTGAGGAAGAGATAAAATCAAGAAATGCCCACACTAATTTCTTCCAGTTCCACTCGCTCACTTTCTTGCTACATTTAATTTCCACTACATCTGATGTCAAATGGAACAAATGGCGTTTGTGAGCCGAGCGGTTCGTGATGAAAGACGTCAGAGCTGAGCATTGTGCTGCGCCGCTGCCTTTTAAAAACGTACAACTTTTGTGTAATGTCAAAGAAAAAGAAGATGTCACCGTGTCTTTCTGTGAGTAGTCACACCACCCCCGTCCTGTGTGTGTGTGTGTGTGTGTCAGGCTGTCACGTGGTGCCGCGGTGCCATGGTGATGATGCAGTACAGCGTGATGGCCAACAACTATTGGCTGCTGGTGGAGGGCATCTACCTGCACAGCCTGCTCGTCATCACCGTGTTCAGCGAGAGGAAGTACTTCCACATCTATCTGACCATTGGCTGGGGTAAGGTCACAACTCTGACACGGGGGACTGAGAGTGGGGGAGCGGTCAGTCAAATCAACGCGCATTACTTTCTTTTATTGCAGAAGAGCAACAGAAACATAAATTAAACTCATATTAAACAGAAAATCCTCGCTTTGAGAAATAGTTTGCCCTTCCGCTCTCTTGCCAAACACACCTGGCTGCACTCAGGTGACGTCTACATATAGTTAACGCCCCCTGACGTCATCATTGCATCATCATAATCATTTCAGCAATGTGTCAACATGATCAAAGGCATTCCAGCATCATTTGATCTATGGGCAGTAGGACATTATTATAATGTGCCCACATGGATGAGATACGGTATCCAGAAACACAAATCAGTGTAATGTTGCTCTGGTTATTCGACGCTGTTTGTGCGGTGTGTTTTTTTTCCCGATTGACAAATATTGGTCAAGAGTAAACAGGATGTTGACCTCAAAGCAGACGGTTCAGGTAGATCAGGTGTAGCAGACAGTCGTCAGCAACAGGAAGTCAGTCGTGTACCAGACGGGTTAACAGGTATTTCAATCCGGAGAGACTATTTAGAGTTAAATTTATTTACAGTTGCATATTGAAATAGTGCAATGTCTTTTTGGCGATTGGACTCCATCCTGAATTCGGATAAGCCCGGGGTAGAGTGGAGATGATGAGTTGCTGTAACGCTGATTGGAGGAGCCCGGGGTGGAGGAGGAGGGGGGGGGGGTCGTCGAGGAGGAGGAGGAGGTTTGAGCAGAAACGACAACTGACAGCAGCAGAGAGGAGAACATATCTAAAAGATTAATTAAACGACGCTTACAGAACTGCGCTGCCTCTGATTGGTTCTTTCATTGTGCCCGCCCCCAATCAGCTGATGGAGTAATAAGACGAAGAGACTTCGCATGAATGAACCGGCGTGTCAAGAGTTTCTTCCTGACTGAACTTTTGCTTGAGCTACATGTAAAAAGACAAATAAACGAGCAGATGCCCATATATTTAAAACATGATCATAACAGACTGAAAGTGTACTTTTGAGTACATCTCAAAATGTGGTTGTCGTGATTAAAATAGTATATTATTCAAAAAATCTCTCAGGATACAAAATAAAAAGCCATCCGTATACCCCGGGGCAGCTTTGGTTCATCATTTGCTTTCTTGAAAACTCAATTCTCTTATTATCTCTGAGTACATAAATACTTTATAATGTTCATATTAGGTTTTCAGCTCGCTCTTCCGAGATGGTAATTTAATTTAATATCGTTATCTTGAGAATTCAAAACATATTTTTTTCCATGTTTATGAAAGTCCTCCCCGAGCGGAGGTACTAAATAACTGACTTGTTACATTAATAACTGGACCGTCCAATCGGTGTGAGTCTTTGCAGCCAGCGGAGCAGACGATGTCCCAGCTAGATTAATTTTAGCTTCACACAGGCGGACATTTTAATATTTAGAGACCTTTCAGGTCTTTATCATCAGAGGAGAATATAAATACTTGTCTATGGATAATGAGATTTTAAACACATCATCATAAATAAACGCTGAACATCACGGTAAAACCATGTCGGCCTGATAACTGGTTTACATAATGAATAAAGAGCAAACTGTCACTTGTTATACACATTAGTTTTGTGCTCTTAAAGATTAATCTTTGGCTCGCAGATTCTCTATCGGCTGACTTTCATATTTTTGTCATCCTCAGGCACACCGCTCATCTTCGTGCTGCCGTGGATCACCGTGAAATATCTGTACGAGAACGAGGAGTGAGTTTGCTTTTCAGAATTAGCATTTCATAATTAAGTGGCGACAACAAATTAAAGAGCTGAGTTGTGAGAGTTTATGCTCATAATGTATGTGATGACTCTTTGGAGACCGTGAACAGATCAGAACAATAACAACAATAAACTACAATGTGTGTGTGTGTGTGTGTGTGTGTGTGTGTGTGTGTGTGTGTGTGTGTGTGTGTGTGTGTGTGTGTGTGTGTGTAGGTGCTGGGAGAGGAATATCAACATGGGATACTGGTGGATCATCCGTTCTCCTATCGTGTTTGCTTATCTGGTAAAACTGTCTGAATCTGGTTTTCTCATATCCCCATATTCTCATATCTTCATAGCCTCATATCCTAATTTCCTCATATCCTCATATTATCATATCCTCATTTCCTCATTTCCTCATTCTCATATCCTCATATAATCTTCCCTTTTTTTCCCCCCATAAGGATTATTTGGGAGTTTTTCCTGGTCCGATGTGAGGTTTTGGGGCAGGGATGTCTATGTGTACAGATTGTAAAGCACTCCGAGACAAATTTGTAATTTGTGAAATTGGGCTATACAAATAAACTGAATTTAATTGAATTGAATAATCATATCCCCATATTCTTGTATCCTCATTTTCTCACATCCTCATATTCTCACATCCTCATATCCTCATTTTATCATATTCTTCTATCCTTATATATCCTCATATTCTCATATCCCCATATTCTCATATGCTCATATCCTCATATGCTCCTATTATCATGTTATCATATTCTTGTATCCTCATATCCTCATATTCTCACATCATATGCTCATATCCTCATTTTATCATATTCTTCTATCCTTATATATCCTCATATCCCCATATCCCCATATTCTCATATGCTCATATCCTCATATGCTCCTATTATCATGTTATCATATTCTTGTATCCTCATATTCTCATATGCTCATATCCTCATATTCTCATTGTATAATATTCTTGTATCCTCATATGCTCATATCCTCATATTCTCATTTTAAAATATTCTTGTATCCTCATATCCTCAATTCCTCAGTCTCATATTCTCCGTCTCACAGTTGAACAATGTGATGAAGGAAAGTCAAGTCGAGAGTGTGCTGGCACGCGAGCTACCGATGCACACACACACACAGCTCACATTCGCCGACTATCCTTGTGTTTGTGTGCGTGTGCTTCTTTGAAAGCAGATCACACAGAAGTTGTTGAGTAAAACATTTCTGCCCTTAAGAGCGACACCTGGTTTCCCAGCGTCCGCTCCTCAACACGCGTAACATCACGGTCTCTCCGGCTGAGTACTTTAGATTGTGTCGACAGAAGGTCTCGCTGAAGTTAAGTGCAGCTAATAACTACTTTATGGAGTAATAGCCATGACATGACTCTGTGTCAGGCTCTTACTGCAGAGCACTTCACAATGATATAACAATAGCCTACTCATGGTTTGAGTCCACGGCCGCATTAAAAATAACGAGCCTGTCACGACGCTATTAGAGTGGACCCAAAAGCACGACTCAGACAGGAGTAACAAAGATTACTGTCTTTGGTTGGAAACAGGCTGGGTCAAAACCGGGAGATCAGTCCAAAAAGCAAACATGTCCAAAAAGGGGCAGGGCAGAGAATCAGAGGTCAGGGCAGGCAGGGTCAGAACAGGCAGGTCAGGAATATACTCTAATAACGCTGGTGAACTTGGCACGAAAACACAAGACAATCTGGCAGAGGACAAGTGGAAGTGAGGGAGCTAAATAGTGAGGGACTAATGAGGGGATGGGCTGCAGGTGAGGACCAGGTGAAGGGAATGAGGGACTAACGAGGTGATCAGAGGCAGGTGGGGGGAGTTGGATTGACGAGATGGTGTGACAGGATGAAAACAACTATTACAAAAAGGAAGGCGTGGAGCTAAACTGTTAAAGAGCCGCAGTTCATTTACAAAGTATAGAAGGAACAAAAAGTAATTTTTATTTTGTATTGCAATACAATTTTTTTTCTTGTACAGTAATAATAATAATTCTAACTTATATAGCGCTTTTCTAAATACACAAAGACTCTTAAATATGTGCTTAGTATGTGTTTTATTGAAAGTTTTGTGCACACATTTAAAGATTTTTTTTTCTTTTGTTTTATTAAACAGTAAAG
This sequence comes from Pseudoliparis swirei, assembly GCF_029220125.1. NCBI lineage: Eukaryota > Metazoa > Chordata > Actinopteri > Perciformes > Liparidae > Pseudoliparis > Pseudoliparis swirei. Next base: position 22,582,253 of record NC_079411.1, read on the forward strand.
TCTAAGATTAAAAGTTAAAAAAAGAAATTAGAAATAGAAACACAGATCATAGATAAATCTGATAACGGCTTCTTTGATGAACGCACAGAGCCATAGACTATTCTAATATAGCCTCTTTGGTGTTCACACACACACACACACACACACACACAGAAATAAGCTGTGGAATCCCTCTTGTGTGTTTCCTGCCTCTTGTTCCCATAGAGACAAACACAAGTATGGATGGACACACTTATATTAAGTGTACAGTAACAGTAGCGACCTTTGTGACCTCATGCAGAAGCGTACGTGTGCTCACACACACACACACACACACACGCTGAAATATTGTGTTTCCTGCATTGCGAAAGTCACACAGTTGTTCCTCTTTATCGTAATCTCTTAAATAGTTGCCGTATGGTTGCGTAACGATGCGTCTCATCCTCCAGCAATGCCAAACACAACCGGTTCACACACACACACACACACACACACACACACATTCACACAACCACATCCGTCAGGACAACATACACACGTTACCAAATTTGGAGCGCTTATAACTTGAGTGCCGTAATAATTAATGCTCTCTGTCATTGGAGAGGGTCTGCACTAGATCACAGTGTGTGTGTGTGTGTGTGTGTGACAGTTCAAATCCTTCAGAGCACAGAGAGGCTGGAGATATTTTCAGGCGTCTCTCTCCTTCCCATTTTGTCATCTAAACATCTGAAGAACATATTTTGCATATTTGTTGGTATAAGCTTTACTCCCCGTGTCTTCTCATTTCAGATTAACTTCTTCATATTCATACGAATTATCAAAATCCTGATGTCCAAGCTCAGAGCCCATCAGATGAGATACACTGACTACAAGTTCAGGTGAGTGTGACCTGAGTGTGACCTCTGGCCTGTGACCTGATGCTGCGGTGGCTAACCTCTCTGCTTTCTCGTGATATAGATTAGCAAAGTCCACTCTGACTCTAATTCCTTTACTCGGGATTCACGCCATCCTCTTCACCTTCGTCATCGATGAGTCCGTCCCTAAAGGCTCCATGCTGCGCCTCATCCGCCTCTTCTGCGACCTGCTGTTCAACTCTTTCCAGGTCAGAACCCGACATACGGAAGATAGATTCATCTACAATACACACAGTTAATTCCCCGGTTTTAAAAATTCAGTGTTAAAGTGAATTGTCTCTCTGAGTTATTACAACTAAAGCCAGAGTAAAACTCCCAGTGATGACAACGTGCACTGTTACTCTGGAAAGACACTCGGACGAGTGTTAATCAAAATAACACTTCTCAGTGTAGTGTAGAGTAAAATAATAACTCTTAACAGAGTTGCGTTAAATCTGAAATGCTAACACAATGTTCAGTGTTACTTTAACTAACACTCAAAAGATAAGGGACCATATGTTCACTGGCTGACTGTTAAAATATACTCGTAAGTGTTAAATTGACCAATTGTACTGTGCATGATTAGCTTAACGCTGGGGTAGGCAACTTTGGAGAAGCCAGTGAGAGTAAACTATGTTTCATAAGTAATAAAACCAAACATCCCCAAAGTCCCAGACCCTTCAGGCCTCTCTGCAAAGCCCCTCGCCTCATACCCGTGTTCTGTTGGCTGGAGCTGGAGGACGGGTCCACGAGCACCCGCGCTGCACGAGCTCTCATCTTTCCCTCAGAATTATGGTCTTTTTTTTTTTTAAAGGACAAAAAACTGACTTCAAGGATTTTAGAAGTTACAATATGCGATAATCACATCAAATAAATTAAATAGTATTTATATGTATTAATTCAAATTAAAGGGCCCATACAAATATTTCTGCTCATATAGGCATATAAGCTATAAACACATCTTTCCCGACTATATCTGGTTTAAAAAGCAGATTAGCACTCAGTGGCACTGAAATGGCCCTTACTTATGGTTTTACTCATGGTATTACTCATGGTACTTTTGTAGTTTGACTTTCTTGAAGAAATGTTACTTTCTTGATTCTTGTTGTTCTGAATTTGTACTCTAGGTCGATGCACTTATTGTGACATGTAATGAAATGTAAACAAATAGATTCTGTTTATTTTAATTAATTAGAAACCTGCATTGTTAATAACATCCGTGGTTATCTGTGAGCAGGGCTCTTCAGTTGTAGAGCTTAACTAAACTCGACATGTGTCTTCACAGTGCGATATGAGACACAGCTCTTTCATGTGTCTCAGTGACATCGCGGTATTGGTTGATAATAGTTGTAATAGCGCCTCCTTCTGTTTCAGGGCCTGCTGGTTGCCATTCTGTACTGCTTCGTCAACAAAGAGGTGAGACACATGTGTTCTCATGTCAAGCACAACCTTCATGTAATCTCTTATTGCCACGGTTCCTTCCTTTCTCTTTAGTCCAGACGATAAATGAGACATTATTCATCATCAGTGTGTCTGTTTCCAGCCTTTATCGGCCCTCTCTATCTCTGAAAGCTCCACTTTTGTCCGAGCTCCACTTCTTTTGTCTACGAAGTGAGACGGACACGACGTCGTCCGTCTATCGTCTCCAAACTTTTAAATGTTGGCAAGAGAGCGAGTCCACCGAATGAAGTGCTCCGCGGCGTACTTCATCTCCATCGTACATCTCTATCCGCGCTGCCATCCTCCCTCAGGTGCAGTCGGAGATGCTGAAGAAGTGGAAGCGGTGGAAGCTGGGTAAGGACATCGACGAAGAGTACCGCCACACCCATAGCCACACGCCGCACATCAGGAGCGGCAGCGTCGCCACCGGAAATCTCCCCGATAACCGCGACAACAACGACAACAACGCCAGCGACCCCGGCGGCGGCAACGACTCGGCTCGCTCCGCCGCGGCCGAGGAGAACCGCCGACTGGTCGTCTGCTACAGCAACGGGACGGGGAGAGGCGGGTCCGCCAAAAGCAGACACGCCCTGCAATTCTCTTTCCTGCCACACAGAGGCGCCGCGACTCACGTGAGCACCGCCACGCAGGATGTGCGCCTGGAGGCGAGAGCGCAGGGCAGCGCATACCCTCTGGAGGAAGAGGAGACGAATGTCTGACGTGCTCAGAGGCCGAAAACAACCCTCACTGATTTTGATCCTCGGGGTTTCAGATCCAACAAGAGAATTAGGAAGTAACCCACACGGAATCAGGATGTTTAAAAAATGGTGTCTAGTGTGTGTGTGTGTGTGTGTGTGTGTGTGTGTGTGGTGTGGAGGACTGCTATGTCCACACCAACCCCGCTCACAGCTTTCCATCTGTAACCTTCTGCCGCGGTGGTTGCGAGCGTCGCGTCTGTCCGATGCGTCAAAAAGAACTTCTCAAAAGTGTCAACTCTTATTTTTTTCATTTTTTTTGCGTACGTGAAACTGAATGTGGACTTGAGCGTGCGCGACTCGGGATGTCTTTGCTCATCAGCACCGAGGGACACGCAGTTCATGCCGAGGTAGACGACGCGTTCCTCTTCAGAGTCCGTGATGTGTAACTTATTCTGGTTTCAAATGGACAAAAGCCAAACGAGAACATATTAATATATCATGATTTTTACATGAACGTCCACTATTTCATGCACAGTCCTTCACTTTTCCCTTTACCCTTTACTTCTGTTTGGCTTCTTTCAACAGCTTCTCCTGACTGAATGTATGTGAACAATGGAGACGTTTTGGTGGTCAATATTTAAGTGTATATATGTAATTAGAAATATGCCAACAGCACCTGTATTTATCCAGCAAGGAGACTTCAATTTAATTCTTGATTTGCCTCCTACACACACATGTAGTCAATTGGATTAAAAGCAATTTGACAACTGAGATTTGTTGGTGTTTCACGTAAAAGAAAGAAAGAAATGTAAATCTTTATTTATCCCTGTGACCAAATTCTCTGCATTTAACCCATCCTTAGTTATTAAGGAGCAGTGGGCGGCAGCGAAGCGCCCGGGGAGCAACTGGGGGTTCAGTGCCTTGCTCAAGGACACTTCAACATGCAACTAATGGATGGGGAGAACGGGGATCAAACCGGGTACCTCGGGGTTACGGGCCGACCCCCATAAAGAAAAGTTCCTCCAGCTCCAACCGGCTCCCTACAGCCTCACGTCGTTTCAGTCTTGCAGAATATTCTGGAGGCGGACACAGAACGAGAAGAAGTCCTTTTATGTGCCAGCAAGGTTTTACAGTTTCATGATATGATGACTGATTATGATCTGTTGCACAGAGGAGACCCCTGAGTATTTATTTTAGCTTTAGTTTTTACTCCAGCGCATCGGGGATCAGGGCTCATTGTTTTAGTGAGTCTAAAACACAAAATGTGCCACACACAACCACTTTTCTAATCTTGGAATAAGAAAAAAAGAAGAAGAAAAAATGTTTGTATAGTTTTACAAATTGTACTGATTTTAGTCAAACATGGGTTTTCACAAAAGGTATTAATTACTGATGAACTTCTTGAACAAAGATTGTAAAGAAGCATTCAGTTTGAAGTGTAAGAGAACGCGCTGATATTGATCAAAGTGAATGACGGTGTTATGAAGGTGGGGGGGGGGTTGTTGTCCTGTGTTTTTTGCTTGCAGTCCAGGTGACACACAATAAACATGACAAATTATCTTGAGAAAAGACGCCGAACTTGACTCTACCTGTCCTTTTATTTAACATGTTTTGCAATTGTCAAAAAAAACGAAAAAGCTTTATATAAAATCCAAACTGTTTGTCTTACGTCATACGTCTCTTTTAAAGTATACCGTGTCAAGTCAATGTCAGACATCGGTACAAATTGGCGACTCTCATGGCATAAATGTTCCCGACTGTAAATATCATGTTTCAACATGGGCTGAACAGATAGACCAATAAACCAAAAACATCCCTATGTGTGTGTGTGTGTGTGTGTGTGCAGTCATCTCACACCACGGTGGATCGCAGAGCCCATCAGTGAAGTTATTATCAATCAAAACGCATGTTCCCATTGAAACGAGCGCAACGTGAAATAATAATGACTCCTCTGTGTGTTGTTGCACACAGAGCGTAATAAGTTTTCAGCTCATGAATTATGTATCGCTTGCACGTAATATTGTGTGTGATTGATGTAGAAATCTATCTGGAAACACATCCTTCTCTCTCCCTCCTCATGACCATATTTACATATAAAGGAGCACATATCATACGGTGGCAGCTCTCTGGGCGGCAGAAAATTATTAGTTAAAGACGCCTCTCGATCTCTCGGGGGAATCGGCATCTTATATCTATATGTCAAGAGCAAAGAATGATATGCATGGGAGCAGTTTTAATGAAATGGTTTGGACAGGTTTTTCCCCTCTCTTATGTGGATGTATTGCACTTTTTTCTTTATTCCCAGAATAGTTATTGCCATTTAGAAATAAAAGACGTGTTTGATATGAATAAATAAATTCAAGATTCATGACACATGATTCATAATGCTGAGATTTATAGTGGTGGATTTATGGAGTTCCTTGTTCGGCTGCACCTCAGCCAGCTTCAAACTCAGCCTGCATTGTCATCTGTCTCTGGGACCACGTTACGCCATGATGACTCACACACACACACACACAAGGGGAAAACAACACCATGCGTCGCTGTCACAGCTGGTAATTACAGTTTTTTTCGTTTGCTAAACGACAGCGGGCACAACTGGAGTCACATGTGCAAAACTCTAACTACAGTCTGCACTGCAGCAGTTCATGTGGACCAAACTCTAGTTTGTTTTTCATTGCTTGAACACAGTTTTCAAAACTCTACACGCTTATCCCATGACTTTAACCACAACCGGCACAACACTGTGGATTTACAGCACTTTGTTCAAATGCTAACACACTGCTGTCAAAACTGTGAACCACACATTCAAAACGGAATAGAGTTCAGCCTGGTGCCTTTCAAACACTGAGGATTGCAATTTCAGCTGAAAGGCTAAGCAGGTGTCTTGTTTTAGACTTGTTAGTGAACACACACACATATATATATATATATATAGGTAGAGCTCAGAAAGACTCATTTTGGAAATGGAACAAGGAAGACGGGTCGTGGAGGGAGAGGGGGATGCGTGGAGGAAGACAAAGAGCTGTTATTCCAGATGAAATAAGGGCTCCACTTGTAGAGCATGGAATGGAATGTCGTGAACCAAGTGTTTGGTCACCACCCACATGACCAAATGTCTCTTTTGGAAGCCATGCATGCCGGATGTGAGGACACGAGTCCAGAGGACTGCCAGGGATGGATCAGGCCCTCCAGAAGGTTCTTCCCAGGTGACAAGAGAGAACATGAGATGTGATGTTGATGACAACATGTGGCCTGATGCTAGAGAGAGGCAGGATTAGCCCCTCAATTATTTGTTCGAATTACAGTATGTACTTTTAGTTTCTACCTTTTTTTTCTCATTACTGTAATTCCGTAAATTACTACAGATTATTGAAGCAAACTGCTAATTTTCGTTTACCTTAAAGAATTGTTATGTTCTAAAAAAAGTAAAGAATCATGTGAAAGAATGTCACTCTTTTCTTTGAAGAAAATATTACTTTGTTTGAAGTCACTGAAATTGTTCAAACTGTAAAGATGAAAAGTTAGTATTTTCTGTATTGGTGTTTGATGCTCGTGTTTTTACTCTCAGTGTGTTCTGGGTGACAGTGTGTGTTACCTCAGTGTGTGTTACCTCAGTGTGTGTTACCTCAGTGTGTTCTGAGTGACAGTGTGTGTTACCTCAGTGTGTGTTCCCTCAGTGTGTTCTGGGTGACAGTGTGTGTTACCTCAGTGTGTGTTACCTCAGTGTGTGTTACCTCAGTGTGTGTTCCCTCAGTGTGTGTTACCTCAGTGAGGGCTGTGCAGAGTGTTTGGCTGCACTGAGCGTGTTTTGAGCCATGTGTTAAGAGTTGTGTTGCTTGGAATGAGTTTTGCAGGTGATGTGAACTGTTTAGCTCAGGTAACTGTTGGTAGTGCAGACTAGAGTTTTGCACATGTGACTCCAGTTGTGCCCACTGTCGTTTAGCAATCGAAAAAAACTGTATTATAAGGGACCAGCGAAGGCTTCTGATTGGTCGTGATGCTCCAGGTCTGCAGGGAGGATTACATTATGTAATCAGAGGGTCCCTGGAAACACATCACAGTGGTCAGAAACCTTCCACACATCCTCTGTAAAACGGCCCCTACGGATCACTCTGCTAAAACCATCCGAGGACGAGAATCGGCTAATTGAGAAAACATATCACAGCGATGTGATGAGCACAGATGTTTATTTAATCTCTACCACGAAAGATAAGCACCTGAATGAGTCAATCCAGGATGAGCTTTCAGTTCTGAGACTTCCAAGAAATTTCCAGACAGTCTTCAGAGTGAAGGCTCCCGCCATAACGACTGATTTTATATATTTTTTAATGTCAAATGAATAAATATTTAAAGGCTTAATCTAATTTTGCCCTGACCTTTAGTGACTTGGATTTGGTTTGAAATCTCGGGCTTTATCAACACCTGTTGTGTGTGTGTGTGTGTGTGTGTGTGTGTGTGCATGTGTATGGGAGTCTTTGTGTGTGTCTGTGTGTGTGTGTCGGTTCATGTTTGTGTGAGTCTGTCTGTGTGTGAGTGTGTGTGTCTGAGTGTAGGTGTGTGTGTGTCTTTGTGTGTGTGTGTGAGTCTGTGTGTGTGTCTGTGTGCGTGTGTTTGGGAGTCTGTGTGTGTGTCTGTGTGTCGGTTCATGTGTGTGTAAGTCTGTGTGTGTGTGTGTGTATGTCTGTGTGTGTGTGTGTGTGTGTGTGTCTGTGTGTGTGTGTGTGTGTGTGTGTGTGTGTGTGTGTGTGTGTGTGTGTGTCTGTGTGTGTGTGAGTGTGTGTGTGTGTGTGTGTGTGTGAGTCTGTGTGTGTGTATGTGTGTGTGAGTGTGTTGTGTGAGTGTGTGTGTATGGCTGTGTGTGTGTGTTTCTGTGTGTGTGAGTCTGTGTTTGTGCGTGTGTATGTGTGTGTGTGTCTGTGTGTGAGTGTGTGTGTGTGTGTGTGTGTGTGTGTGTGTGTGTGTGTGTGTGTGTGTGTGTGTGTGTGTGTGTGTGTGTGTGTGTGTGTGAGTGTGTGTGAGTGTGTGTGTGTGTGCGTGTGAGTGTGTGTGTGTCTGTATTGCAATGCCCGTGTCTGTGTAAACTCTCTCATCTCTTTCTGTCGCTGTGACTCACGACGACTTCCTGTGAATTCTAAGTAGACAGGAAGTCGTGTACACGCGCCACATGAAGCGAGAAGTTATTTTGGGATCAGGACAAAAACAGAACAAAGACATGTCGATGACAAAGGAGCCGTGCGATGTGGACATCAGTCAGCTGTGGCAGGTCGATTGTGGAAAGTACTTAAGTCCAACAACAGGCCGAGACCGGGAGAGTTTTAACAGACGCACACAAGTGAAGAGGAAAACACACACGCGCCACATGTGTGTGGATCCTATGGGGCGTCGGTGTTTTCATGAGCACGATGCAACACGGCCAGCGATACCAATCAAATGTTGTCGCTACATCAGGATGCTGAAACTTAAATTTACTGATATTGTTATAAAATGTGTACCCAACGACAATGCATGCTGGGAAGTACACTGTGTCGGGTGTTTTTACAACTTCATTTAATAAGATGAGTTTGTTAGTTAACTCCTCTTTCATAAGACTGAAAATCTGGACGATGAGTCGTAACAGCCGTTTGAAGCCGTATCGGCACTGCATTGGTTTGAGGTATAAAGTGGTGGGCGGAGCTAAAGGTCAACCTTTTTCCCTCATCAGGGAGTGTTCCAAATGTCCAAATCCACTCACAAATGTAAAAATTAAAAAAAGAGCCGATTGTGTAACATAATCAATTGTGAGATTGTAGATGAGTTTGATCTCAAGTAAACACATGCAGAGGAACTCTAAAGATGTTTTTTTGTTTTTGTTGCCACAATTAAAGACATAAGTTCACAGAAATGTCTCACGATGGTATTGAATCACAGCCGGTGACGGGTGATGAAACAACAGACTTAGTTTTTTGGTACGGCCTCTTTATTTTCTCTATATGCCAATATATGTTTTAAGTACATCCTTTACTTGTAATCCTTATTTAAGCTAAAACACACAAATTAAATTGAGTTTTTACAGTTTGTTTGCGCCCCAGTAGATGTTGAAAAGGACCAAGAACACATCTGCTCTCTGCCGTCTGAATGGATGTGAAGTAGTTAGAACTGGACCCAGAATCGCAGGTCTGTGCTCTTTTCTAACACTTGGACTGTGTTTTGGTTCCTCTCATCATTTTCCCCCATCGTCTGTGTTTTCCTGCGTTTGGAGGTCCCTGAAGAGCCGTCACACACACACACACACACACACACACACACACACACACACCTCGATGACACTCGGTCCTGCAGGCCGAGCAGCTGATACAGAGTGCAGATGACTGATGTCTCATTAGCTCCTTTTCATATGTAACATCAGTGGAAGCAGACAGAGGTACACTACCGTTCAAAAGTTTGGGGTCATCCAGACAATTTTGTGTCTTCCATGAAAACTCACTTTTATTTATCAAATGAATTGAAAATTGAATAGAACATATAGTCAAGACATTGACAAGGTTAGAAATAATGATTAATATTTGAAGTATTAATTTTGTTCTTCAAACTTCAAGCTCAAAGGAAGGCCAGTTGTATAGCTTATATCACCAGCATAACTGTTTTCAGCTGTGCTAACATAATTGCACAAGGGTTTTCTAATCAGACATTAGTCTTCTAAGGCAGAGGTCCCCAACCTTTTTTGAGCCACGGACCGGTTCCGTGTCAGGAATTATTTTCACGGACCGGTAATATAAATGACGTAATAAATATGACGTCATACAATTATACGAAGGGCATAAAGTGCCAAAACTACAACTCATCATGACGCCGACTTAGTGTGAGCCGTGCGCTTGTTTACCTGCAACGAGCCGCTAATGGAGACGGCGACACAGACGTGTGTTTGGTCCGCTGCTCCTAACCGAGTTCTGGTCGCTGTCATTAGAACACCGGCAGAGTTGTTGTGTGAAATGTCCCTTCAGGCCACCGTCATTTGCATCTCGAACACATTTTTTTCTAGCTCGGACGGGCTCGATTCACCGGGTGGGTTTGTTTACAAATGGGTTGCAGGTCTATTCTTTTGCAGTCGGGTCTTTTGTGGTTGGAGTACCGCTGAAACTCTTTGAAAAGCCTCTTCCACCCGGTCAACGTCTGAAACATGTAGAATATTCCGCTGTTCACTCGCCCACACAGCAGCGACTTTATCGGCCAACTTGAAAACAGTTGTCATTTGCCTAGCAGAGGGTTCGGCGCGTGAGACTCGCCTGCAGCGATAAACCCGAACTTTAAGACTCCTGAACGCGGCTCAGACGTACACACGGGTGTATCCGGTCCTTTTTCAAAATAATATATTTTTCAGACTGATTAAAAATAAAAAAATTAAAACTTTATTTATTCACTTTTTTTCTGCGGCCCGGTTCCAACCAAGCCAAGGTTGGGGACCCCTGTTCTAAGGCGATTAACAAACACAATGTACCATTAGAACACTGGAGTGATCGTTGATGGAAATGGGCCTCTATACACCTATGGAGATATTTCATTAGAAACCAGACGTTTCCACCTAGAATAGTCATTTACCACATTAACAATGTATAGTGTGTATTTTTGATTAATGTTATCTTTATTTTAAAAACAGTGCTTTTCTAAGACATTTCTAAGTGACCACAAACTTTTGAACGGTAGTGTAGATGGGGGGTTCTTCAACACTTGGCTCAGACTTCCATAACTGCTAATGACTTGTCAGCTCATCTGCCATTGGAGCGACGCTGCGGCACGTCTCGCCGGTGAAATGATTTCTCCTTCGGCCCGAGTCAAGCTAACTATGTATACTCAGGGTCTTGAACACCCGTGTCTCTTTAAATGAGCTGCACCGCTTTCTTTATCTCGCACACGTCATCTGAATTTCAATTAGTGAAGAGATTGGCTATCAGGACCATAACATGTCAGACATTGATTGACATTAGAATTGATTACCCAAGTGACAGCTTGTGGAGGAGAAGGGAAGATATGCTTGACATATAATCAATATACTCACTCCTGACATGAAGCAGGTAACAAATTCCTTCGATACAAAAGTAATGATATCGATATACGACTCACAGCCAGGGGTGGAAATTACAGATTACAATTACTGTCGTTAGTGTAATCTGTCTTCTGGTTTCTTTGTGAACGAAAAGTCTGTAAATTAAAAAAAATACTCCACAAATATTGTACCCCGCTAAACTTTTACATTTAGAGTAAAACCGAAAGTGCAAATGGCTGAGGTCAAAAAGTCAAAAGATTACCTCCTAGCGTCTATTCCCTCACCACTTTTCCTTGACCTCGATGGAAAATGGCATTAGGTCAAGAAAAATAAGGAGAATTTATAAGGATTTAGGAAAAGACTTTCCTAACATCTGTTTTTCCATGACGGCAGATGTATCTTTAGCAGCTTTATTGAACACAGTTAAATCCCTGCAGATAGTGTGACACTGGTTCCCTCAATAGGATTTTTCTTTTAGATCATTGCATAAAATAAGCTCTCTGAGACACACATTTATGATATTTACAGGTTTTATTCAGCAAGTTAATCTTTACAAATGAACACTTTTATGATTTGAGGCAAAAAGCTAACGATATAGGCTATGAACAAACTACACCATGGTCACATGAGGCTGGGGCTCATCTGCGTGATGACGTTTTGTAGTTCATTTCGTCCCTTGTTAGCTACCGCCTTTTATCAAAGCTTCCAATTTTATGTGTAAACGACTTGAAATTCATATGTAAGACATATGTTATTGTAGAAAAAAAACCTTAAAATCTCTTAAGATCCTTAAAATCTCTGAGGCTTATGTTAACCACAGACCATATTTCAGGCATGTAACAAAAGTACATTGACTTGGAGAAGAGGGAACTAGAACTCCAAATTATAAAACCTTGCTCTACTTATTAATAACAAAATCCACATCAAATGTGTCACTGAGTAACAGACTTATGCTCAACACAGAATATCCTCAACTTTATCTTGCATTAAATTCTGTAAACAAAAAAAAAGTAATCTGTTTTCTAGACTACTCGTCCTCTAAACACGGGTTCATAACGTCCTCTGGAGGAGAGGATGAAATGAAGGTCGTCTCTTGATTGAGTTCAGGGACCTCAAGTATAGAAAGCCTCATTTCAGCTGGCAGTTTTAAAGACGTGGGTATTTAAGGCCAGTCTAAATCAGAGACGCTATGGTGTTGCTCTATTTGAAGAGTGGTGTCCAGGGGTTTGCACCCAAACAAAGGGTATGTCTTTTTTAATAGTGCACACACCTCATCTTTATTCAGTTGCCATGAATGTAGGAGGAACACATTGATCAATCTTTAAAAATATATATAATGCCTGGCCACGGGGTTCAATCTGTCAAAGCAGCAACCTCCCAGCGGAGAACAGACCTCATCCGATTACGTATACATTAAACTAGATGTACTGGATTGGCAGTAATCGGGTCCCTCGAGGGCCGCCGCTCTGTTAAATCATGACTCTTATCTCCCCTCTCATGCTGCGGCCTGTAAACAGTAGCACATTTTGAAGGAAATTTTTCCAAAGGGACTCCACAGTGTTTGTTCAAGGTTTCATGAATGACAAACCGATTTGGTCAGTTAGCGGTCACCCACCTCTTTAATGATCCCATTAGGCTGTATACAGAGTGTGTGTGTGTGTGTGTGTGTGTTGCGGGCCTGGGCTAAGCTAAGACAGTGTTCAGAGGTCAGCTGAGTGCACGTAAGCACTGACAGTCCATAGTAAACTGCATACGTGCAGTATGTGTGTTTGTTTGGTGGAGCTTATCATCATCACACGTTCCTCCATATGTGGATATAGGAACTAGCCTTCCACACTTTGGAATGCAAAGCAACATTTTGCATGGATGGGATCTGAATTTCCAAGAGCAGCGGGCGGAGCTGAGATTCCCACAGGGACCATGCGACGCATCAAAGCTGCCGGGGGGCCCTTTGACCTTCCCCCGTCTTATTAAAGACAGTGAAGAAGCAGCAGAGACCAAAACTTTGAAAGAATACTCGGCTCTCCCCATTAGTTGTTGCAAGTCGAAGTGTCCTTGAGCAAGGCACTGAACCCCCAGTTGCTTCCCGGGTGCATCACTGCAGCCCACTGCTCCTTAATAACTAAGGATGGGTTAAATGCAGAGAACTAATTTCCCCTTGGGGATTAATAAAAGTATATATCTTATCTTATTCTGTTGGAGGACAATGTGTAAAGTGAAAGAAGAGAGAGGTGCTGCGTGTGCATGCAAGAATGTTCATTTCACTTTGAAAGCAACAGTTCGACATCTGGGGAGAACCACTCGAATTGAGGCTAAATCAAGAAGCCTTGTGGACAGTCTTCCTGCTATGCTAGGCTAATGAGCTGTGTTTACAGTATTCCTGCTACGCTAGGCTAATGAGCTGTGTTTACAGTCTTCCTGCTATGCTAGGCTAATCAGCTGTGTTTAAAGTATTCCTGCTATGCTAGGCTAATGAGCTGTGTTTACAGTCTTCCTGCTATGCTAGGCTAATCAGCTGTGTTTAAAGTATTCCTGCTATGCTAGGCTAATGAGCTGTGTTTAAAGTATTCCTGCTATGCTAGGCTAATGAGCTGTGTTTAAAGTCTTCCTGCTACGCTAGGCTAATCAGCTGCTTGCTTCACATTTACAGACACCAGAGTGGTTTCTTCTGTTGATTATAGGCACTTTAATGGATTTGCAAATCTGCAGAAAATACGGAATCTGAAGCGGATGAGAAAGAATAAGAATAGAATATACACTTTTATTTATCCCCAAGGGGAAATTAGTTCTCTGCATTTAACCCATCCTTAGTTATTAAGGAGCAGTGGGCTGCGTGAAGTCGCCGAAGCAACTGGGGGTTCAGTGCCTTGCTCAAGGACACTTCGACTTGCAACTAATGGGGAGAGCGGGGATCGAACCCACAACCCTGCGGTTGCAGGACGGCCCTCTTACCCCACTGAGCTAAAGCGTGAATAACCAAAAGACGCCTGCACTCAGCGACCATAATTGCACAATTTCATGAGAAAAATGTTTTTAATTGTGATCAATCTAAGATTGAAAACTGTGTTTAAGTATCTGTGCTATCGAGAGCAACTCGCGTCTTCATTGTGTATGCTGTATGAGTATGAGTTGGAGACCTGCTGTGTGTGTGTGTGTGTGGGAGGAAGAATGATGAGGCTCATCATCATGTGTATACACTAATTAACAGTCACTATAATCTGTCAACTCTGAGTACGTCTGATTGCAGTGTGCACATCTCTGAAGTAGTCTTCTTCGTGTCCCCATGGGCTCTTCCCCATGTTGCTGCAGTGCACATGCCTTCAGCCAGTGACAACAACTGTCCTTCCTTCTGTTGCTTTTCATCCTCACTCTCTCCTTCCTCACTCCTCGGTTACTCAGTATCAATCATGTACGTCTCTATTAACGCCTTTAATGTCTCGATGTCAGCGGAGAACTGCTGACGCATGAGGTTTAAAGCCAATGTTAGACTTTTCTGGCGTAGGTTTCAACGCCTACGCTCTGTGTGGACGTCCTTGATCCCGTTGGTAGTGAGACGTCGCTGCAAGTGCTAGAGATGCACTGAAATCATGTTCATTACAGCAAAATCATGACTTGATTTTAAGGGACAGATTTAATTTCTACATAATCGAGATCGTACAACGCCCATTAAAAGCTGAGCCACAGGAGAGACGGCGAGTGACTATATGGTCATCGTGGGCATGTTACACGTCGTTTGATCGATGCAGGAACATTTAATGCAGGAACATTTAATGTCACGATTGTTCTGAACAAATTTGTGATTTACGATATTATTCCAGATCGTCATCAAAATATGCTTACGTTTCTTATTAAATGGAACCAAAACATGCACTTTACCTTACATTTTGTGAAGAATCTTAGAGGTATCTTTTTTTCAATGAACATCCTTTTTAGTGAAAAACAGACTTATCTTAATTAAACTAAACATATAATGCACGTAAAAAAGACAATGCGTGAGTCCGTTTCATTGAGAAAAAAAAGTATATTTTTTCTTTTCGCATGAAAGTAAGTTCGATGGCTTTTTTAATTCACTAGAGATGATCTTCACGATTATCCCCGAGGATGGAAATGTATCGCGATCATCTTATGTGAGTGTCAAAAGTTAGTTTTTTTGTAGTTTTAGAATCTCCCAATTCAATGGTTCGGCTTACTTTGTTTGTCGTACGAAAATCGTTCCTGAACTGACATTAACAATATTTTCGCTTCCTCTAAATTGTTTTTGGATATGCCTATTTGTTGTAGCTTGCTGGCTACAACATAAAAGTGGCCTCACCATTTTCTTTTCAGTTTTTACCACTCTACCTTCTAGATGAAATTAAACATTTGTAGTTGATGTTATTCGATATCCTACTGTCATTTTTATATGTAATATTATATTATATTATAGTAATATTCATACTGGTTTCATTCAACAATTTGTGTGTGAAAGGAATTAAAGGCCCATCCCATATAGCTGCCAACTAGGCCAGTGGAGTTAAGTAAATTAATTAAAAGCCCCTGGCTATTAATTGCATCAGTTTAAGTGTGTTAACTAATATTGTATATATTTTTTATTTTTTTTGCAGCCGCACTGTCAACTCACTTTTGGGGTTCATTGTGGCAGCTTATTATTATTCTTTAGATTTTTGACAACAACAACTGTGTCAAAGCCAAATTCTGTTTTCTCCATTAGTGTGTGTGGATGTGCCCGCGTAGAGACGGCAGATTGAAATGGCCAGATGTTCGTGTGGCAGCGGTTGGAGCTGATATTCATAATATGAAACTACATGGCTCCTTTCATGGCTCCTTTGTTTGTTGTCCATCCTTCTGTTCTTCCATCCATCCATCCATTCTCATCCGCTTATTCCGGGGTCGGGTCGCGGGGGCAGCAGACCCAGCAGGTTGACCCAGACTTCCCTCTCGCCCGCAACACTTTCCAGCTCATTCTGGGGGATCCCGAGGCGTTCCCAGGCCAGCCGGGAGATGTAGTCTCTCCAGCGTGTCCTGGGTCTTCCCCGGGGTCTCCTCCCAGTAGGACGTGCCTGGAAAACCTCTAACGGGAGGCGTCCAGGAGGCATCCGAATCAGATGCCCGAACCACCTCAGCTGACTCCTTTCGATGCAAAGTAGTCCTTCTGTTCTTGTTTTTTTTAAATCTTATTTTGAGCCAGTTGTGAATAATTTAAAAAGAGAAATCCTAAAATCTGTGTGTGAAATCAAACTAACTGCCCTCGCTTTGTGGGGAAACAAGGTGTGTGTTGGAAAAAGAAACGGTTACATGGTTGAAAGAAAAAGATTAGCAATGCATAGACACTTTACGTTGTTTTAAGGAACCGGCTGTTTTTGCTTCTATGCATGTATTTATTTGTCACATGTTCTAAAAGTAACTAAATATTTTTAAAACTATTATTATTCATTGTATTTCTTTGAGAAAAAAGTTTGACATTTTGGGAATGAAGCATATTTTGCTTTCTTGCTGGAAGCTATATCTGAAAAGATCACTGACGTGTCAACACATTTTTAAAGGAAATGAAATCAACCCATTTACCCTTTAAAAACAACCTGAATGCACATATTATATGGATAGCTGTTGTTGTTGTTGTTTCTGTGGGTCACCAGCTTTAAGGCTACAGGCTATTGATCACCCACTGAATAATAAATGTGTATAAATAATAGAGAAATGCTGTTTGTTCTCAAGTCTTTGGAAATGTGATATCTGTACGTATGGGTTTCTTATCTGAACATGTTTGTGTGTTTTTCCTGCCGTGATCGTGCGCACACACAGCACGCATCGTCACGCTGACTGAAGTCACAGGTTTCTCTCAGTGATTAGCCGTGGGGGGGGGGGGAGACACATGAGAGCCAATGGTGACATCTGTATGTATAAACTGCTCCCTTAAGATATATATAGTTCATGATTGAATGAATTCCATCTCAGTGCTTTGGGCTTATTGATTATATGGATGATAAATTTGTTGGTTTTTTTCTTCCTCATGGCGCTAATTATACTAATGGGCTAAGATAAGTGATATTGGCTGTGGGTTGTAAATATGAGTTCGAATACGTGAGTTTTTTTTTTTAAGTAACTCTCGACATGAGAAGCATTTTATCTCAAAGCGTACGGCGTGTAATGAGAAGCTTCGCAGAGTGCCTGTGTCCATTGTCTGTGAAACGCTGAAAGAGAGATACAAACGAGTGTGTAATGAGATCTGTAAACAACGTAGAACGGCATTAAACCAAACTAATTACAAAACGACTGGAGCATTAATTCTCTTGGTACTTGTCGTTGATAAAGCCACACACGCGGGAGTGGCTTCCCGAAAGCTCAAATAACTTCCAGAATATAAAACAGGTGGTTAGTAGATAAAGAAAAAAACAATCAAGGTAATAATGTCACAGTGGTTTGTTTTATTGGCCTGTCAGCTGTGAGATTGATTCTATGAGGGATTTGACATGTTTCACTCGGCTGCTCCACTTTTCTTTAAATCCAATGACACATGGATTTTTTTCTTCTATTACATAACAGGAATCAATTAATCTTGGCAGTGAGAACTGAAAGAGAGGTTTGTGATGGTGGCTGTTCCCAACACAGTAGGCTTCATTATGTTAATCTTTTCCTCAAATTAGGTTATATGGCGGACAAAGAGTATTTACTCTCATTAAAATTCATTCATATCTGCATAATCTCAAACCCTTTGTTGCTATGGTAATAGGGAGTAAGTAATAATGTTGAGTGGCAGAAACCCAACCGACAGATAAGGGTTTGACACGCGTGTGTGTGTGTGTGTGTGTGTGTGTGTGTGTGCGCATGTGTGTCTTCCGACCACTCAAAGCTCTTTCACACTACTTGTCATCATTCACCCATTCACTCACTGATGGGAGGGGCTAAGGTGCCAGCTGCCCATCAGGAGTAACTAATATTCACACACACATTCATAAGCTACGGGAGCAAGTTGGGGTGAAGTGTCTTGCCCGAGGACACATCAACATGGGCTAGAGGAGCCGGGGGCCACCGATCCTCTGATTGAGCCTGCACACCACTGAGCCACAGTGTGTGTGTGAGATATGTTGTATCAATTTCTTCTCATGATTGATAGTATCTTGGAACCCCTTCCGGCCCTCTGGTCACACACACACACACACACACACACACACACACACACACACACACACACACACACACACACACACACACACACACACACACACACACACACACACACACACACACACACACACACACACACACACACACACACACACACCTCTCTGTGTCGACATGGACCGCAGTGGCCTCGAAGACTTTGAGCTCCTGGTAATGAATATTTGATTTGGCATAAACTACATTTCTGATGACTAACATATTTATCATCATGCGACCGATGCATTTCTTTTGTGGGTTATTTTCATTGTTCATTGTTGTTGTTCAAATCCTTTTTACTTTTCTCTTCTATATGATATACTCCTATATACTTATACATTGAGATAAATTAGCGAGAGGCTGATTAATCCTATAGGCTACTATACGGGAACGAGACACAGGTGAACACAATGAGGGCGGGGCCAGCAATCACACAGAAGGAAGCAATCAGGACCAGGGCAGACAATCACAGGGAGACAGACGACACAAGGACTTCAAAACAAGACACTAAACAAGACAGAAACTCAGAGTCATGACAATAGCCATGCAAACACACTGCACACCAGTTAACTTCAGTTCTCCCCCAACTTCCTCAGCAGATTATTATCTTTGCATGAACTGCCATATAGATAAGCAACAATATAGTCAGCAGTATATCTATAATCCTTCTCGGTCAAAGTTAAACAAGTGAATAGAGGATTCTGCAGGTTTCTACTCCAGTAATTCATAAATCACTTAACTTGAACTCACCTTCAACAGCAGACAGGTGGGTGTGAAGATGCACTCTAAATAAACACTGAATCACTTTAATAACACATAGTCGCATTAAGGTTTGATAGTTTCGATACTGTGGATAACACGATAAATTAAATGTTTAATTACAATCAAGTGGTCCTTCTCCCTGCGCTCCGCCGGTCTTCAGTTCTGTCCTTCCTTGATCCCAGTTTGACTTTTTCCTCAGTGTGTGTGTGTTTATATCTGTATGTTTGCACCCACTTTCACTTGTGTGTGTCCTTTCGAAGTGCTTGGCACCCTCCGGTGATCTAGTGTTTCCGACAGGCCGGGTGATTTTATGCTCTCGCTAATGAGAGGGACTGTATCTGCCAACTCTTGCGAGAAATGACTAACTGGCCGGTCAAATTTTCACCTCAGTGTAACATATTGAAATAATCAGGACATTTATGAGCAGTGAAGAAGCATAAGGAAGTGTGTGTGTGTGTGTGTGTGTGTGATCGTGTTTCAATAGAGGTGTTTAAACAAAGCACGCCGGGAGGAAATGCGTTGGACGGATGTAGAGCAGGAGATGCTGAGACGATGGTGAGGCTGAGAGAAAGACGATTGTGACACTAAAGGGTTCATGTGACCTCGAGGCGTCGCGGGTTTGATGGAGCGTTTTTGAATACATATGTGATATGTTTAAAAAAATGATAATGTGCTTTTCACACTTCATATCCTCACAAGGAAAGGGTGAGGCAATAACAGCAGAATAATTAAATGTGTGTGCGTGTGTGTGTGTGTGTGTGTGTGTGTGGCAGACTAACATGCACCCTGTCCTCCTCAGGCATGCAGAACTCTGCAATAACATAATGTGTTCCTGCAAGAAACAGGAATATTAATGTTTAAAAAATGGAAAATTAGATTTGACTTGTTAACCAGAGGCTACTGTTTTCACCATCACATGTAAGGACATCAGAATGTATTTCTGCAAGTAAATCTACTTCATTATTAGAACTATAAATAATCCACAGGGCAAGTTGAATAAATGTCACTGACATATATAATAAGTATATAATGTGTATTTTATGCATTCGAGATTCAAGAAGTAGTGCGCTCTCCGGGTTTCCCTTTACTGAGGCACGTGACCATTGACTTATTTTTAAGGTGGAGAGACAGGACAGAGATAACGGACAGCGAGCAGTGTGTGATACGCTGAACAACAGAAGATCTCTATCGCCCCCGTGTGGACATCAGGAGTTACTACAACGATCGTGGCTGAATTCAAGGGCCCCTGTTGACACACACACACACACACACACACACACACACACACACACACACACACACACACACACACACACACACACACACACACACACACACACACACACACACACACACACACACACACACACACACACACACACACTTCAATGTCTCATCAACCTTATTTCCAGCCACAGAAGCTGTTTTCAGATACAGCTATAATAATAAAAAACCATGTGCTAAGAAATAGCTACACGTTGGCTCTATTCCTTGTTAAAAACAGTGATTCTGTAAAAACTATATTTAATCACGTGTGGCCACTAGGGGGCGGGAGAGTTCCACATCACCTGCCTTTCTGTCACTTTGGACTCTGGGTAATTGTGACAGCATTACTCACTTACTGCTCGTTAAAACCAAACAATCAATTAATGTAGAAAATAATCGACAGATAAATACATATTGAAAATAGAACTGTAAAACCCTGTTTTACATTAGTGCACAACTAATAATCTAACGTAATAGTAAATAATATAACTGACTAAAAATGTAACGTAATAATAAATAATATAACTAATTTCACAATTGTATATTTTACATTTGCCTGATAATAATTACATTATTTTACCTATATTCAATGCAGAGTACTCTCCATCACCAAAGACTCGTTCAGCAGGTCATTGTTTTGCCACATGTTGCAGCATTGGGTATCTGTTAGTGGAATTGCATTTATGGCGGCAGCAGCATCGTGGGAGGAATGTTTCATACAGAGTTCCCTCTCAACCTGCTCTGCGTAAGCAGAAATATATGGATCCTTCCGGCTCTGCCTATGCCTATACATTTAGAAATATAGGTGTTTTTGGCGTGAATGCATTTAGTATAAAAGTAAACCTTTGTAATAGAATTACAAAATTAAAATATTGTCGTTGAGCTGAACATTTAACTAAACAAGTTGACTAATTCAACATTGTATTCAATTTGTATTGAACAACAACAGAAATGTTCCCTATGACGAGAAAAGATTTCTCTCCAAAAAATAATCTTCCTCTTAGTTCTCTTCATCCTCCGCATGTCAGACTCTCAGGCCGTCTTCACTATCCGAGCTGAGTTTATATTTAATACGATTTAATAACATGCTGGCAGACGACCTGCTGATGTAATTGTGGTGACAGTAGTAGTGAACCCAGTCCTCAGACTGGGAGGACACACAGTGGAACTGAACTCACCAGCGCGCACCAGAGATGAACCTCCGTACAGGAGGAGAGGAGCCCAACGCGTCCGCAAACGTGGCGGAAGCCGTGCTTGATGTCAAGGGGGAACCAAACGCTTCCCGATCACTTTTACCGGGCCCCGCGCACCATGATTGGCTCCCCCGAATTAGGTGTGCTGACGCCCAGAGAGTGAGGCTACCCTCTGCCACATAATGCTCTGCGGGCCACGCTCCAATTAAATGGGCGTGGCCCTACTTACAAACAAACCAGTGTTGTATATGTATGTGTACTTCCAAATACATTTTCTTTTTGATTATAATTTTTTTGTAGGAATAAAATTCCTAGAATTGTAATATAATGTAGCGACCCTGGGTCAGGAACGCTACGAGGCGTAGATGGTTGATAGCAGTGGCGGTTCGTCCATAGGGGGCGCTAGGGCGCCGCCCCTCTTAAAATTTGGAGATGAACAAAAAAGAAGAAGAAAAAAGAAAAAAAATCCTGTCAAAAAACATTATATGCCAAATCATTTAAATAGTAAATATACCGTGTTGACGCGCTAAATGTGTGTGGGAGACCGTAAGCCCCTGTCAACAACCACTTAAGTTAATGTGAAAAAATATAATATATCGCCATTATCACGGAGAGAAGCCCCTCCCCTTTTCAAGTTTCAAGTTTCAAGTTTCAAGTTTTTATTGTCACATCCCCTTTTATACAAGTATAATCGGTTTGTGAAATTCTTATGTGCAAAACACCCGACAGCAGTAGCAGACTAAAAAAAGAATAAGAATGAGAATAAACTATACAATATCCACACACACAAAAAAAAAAAAAAAGAAGAACGTATTAACAATATATATATAAAACAATGTAATAGAATATACATCATGACAATATATATATATAAAACAATGTAATAAAATATACACTTTTTTGAGACAATATATATATATATATGTATATACATACAATATATATATATACAATATATATATATATATGTATATATATACAATATATATATACAATATATATATATATAAAACAATGTAAGAAAATATACACCATGGCCATAGATATTCACAGAATATGTTCTGGTGTATAGTGTTAATGAGGGTCTCAGTCCTTGTTCAGCAGCCTGATGGCCTGCCTGAAGAAGCTGTCCCTCAGTCTGTTTGTGCGGCACTTGATACTGCGGTATCGCCTGCCTGACGGTAGAAGGGTGAACAGTTTGTGGCCGGGGTGGTTATTGTCTTTCATCATCCGTTTGGCCCTGGCCACGCACCGCTTGGTGTATATGTCCAGGATGCACGGAAGCTCACCTCCAACGATGTACTGTGCCGACCGCACCACCCTCTGTAGTGCCCTACGCTCCAGGGCGGTGCAGTTCCCGTACCAGACGGTGATGCAACCTGTCAGAACACTCTCGATGGTACTGGTGTAGAATGTTCTGAGGATGCGGGGGCCATGTTGAATTTCCTCAGTCGCCTAAGGAAATACAGGCGTTGTTGGGCCCTTTTCACCACGTGAGTGGTGTGCGTGGTCCATGTGAGGTCCTCGGAGATGTGCACGCCGAGGAACTTGAAGCTGCTGACCTCTCTACTGCAACTCCGTCTATGGAGATGGGGTGTGCTCTCCTCTCCGCTTCCTGTAGTCCACGATCAGCTCCTTGGTCTTCTTGACGTTGAGGACGAGGCTGTTCTCCTGGCACCACTGTACCAGTGATCCAACCTCCTCCCTGTAGGCTGTCTCGTCGTCGTATCGGTGATCAGCCCCAACACTGTTGTGTCGTCAGCAAACTTGATGATGACGTTGGAGCTGTGCATGGCCGTGCAGTCGTGGGTGTACAGGGAGTAGAGGAGGGCTCAACACGCATCCCTGAGGGGCTCCCGTGTTGAGGGTCAGCGGCTCTGAGGTGGTACTGCCCATCCTCACCACCTGGCGGCGGCCCGACAGGAAGTCCAGTATCCAGCTGCACATGGTAGAGTGCAGGCCTAGACCTCTGAGCTTGGTGTCGAGCTTGGCGGGAACAATAGTGTTGAACGCTGAGCTGTAGTCCACAACCAGCATTCGCACAACAGTTCCTCCTCCAGGTGGGAAAGGGCGGTGTGAAGTGCCATGGCAATTGCGTCGTCGGTGGATCTGTTTTGACGATATGCAAATTGCCATGGGTCCAGCGTGGCAGGCAACATGGAACAAATGAAGTCCTTGACCAACCTCTCAAGCATTTACTGACAATCGAGGTGAGGGCTAGGGGTCTCCAGTCATTCAGGCAGGTTACCTTGGGGTGTTTGGGGACAGGCACAATGGTGGACATCTTGAAGCTCTCAGGAACAACAGCCTGGGACAGGGAGAGGTTGAAGATGTCTGCGAAGACTCCTGCCAACTGGTCTGCACATGCTCTGGTAGCGCCCGGATGTGGTCGGGACCTGCCGCCTTCCGGATGTCCACCCGCTTGAAGGCTCTGCGCACGTCAGCCTCTGAGATGATCAGCAGGCTGGTCTCCTCGGCAGCGCTGCCTTGCGGGCTGCCGTTCACGTCGAACCGAGCAAATAATGTATTTAGCTCGCCTGGGAGGGAGGTAGAGGAGTTCTCTTCACCGCTGGTTCTCCCTCTGAAGTCCGTGATTGTCTGTAGCCCTTCCACACACCTCTCACGTCATGGCTCTTGAGCTTTTCCTCCACCTTGTTCCTGAACTCCCGCTTGGCAGAGCCGATGGTCTTCTGGAGGTCGTGGCGGGCTCTTTGTATTCCGCCATATTCCCGAGTCAAAGGCGGTGTTACGCTCGAGTGCAGCGCGAACATCGCCATTTATCCACGGTTTCTGGTTGGGATAAATCCGAACCGACTTGGTAGGAACAACGTCATCTATGCATTTCTTGATGAACCCGGTGACTGAGGGCGTACTCACTGGCGTTGTTGTCCGCGCGACCCTGAACATATCCCAGTCAGCACGTTCAAAACAGTCCTGTAGCATAGACTCCGATTGGTCCGACCAACGTTGCACTTCCTTCACAGCGATTGGTTGCTGCTTAAGCCTCTGCCTGTAGGCGGGAGTAGTTGGATGGGCGGTGGTCCGATTTGCGAGCGGTGGGCGGAGGAGGGCTTTGTATCCATCCCGGAAGGAGTGTAGCAGTGGTCGAATCCGCTCCCCCGTGTTGCCTTTTATGTGTTGGTAGAACTTGGAGAACTTTCTTCAGGTTCGCTTTGTTGAAGTCCCCCGCCACAATGAAAGCAGCCTCGGGTGTGCCGACTCCTGCTCGCTGATCGCCTGTAGAGTTCCTTCAGCGCTATGTCCGTGTTAGCTTGAGGCGGAATGTACACAGCAGTTACGGTGACTGCTGTAAACTCCCAGTAGCCAGAATGGTCGACACATGAGCATTAGGTACTCCAGGTCCGGGGAACAGAACGACTTGAGAGTATGTACATGACTTTGGTTGCACCAAGATCTGTTTATCATGAGACATACCCCCTCCACGATCTTTACCAGAGAGAGTCTTTGTTCTGTCCGCGGTGGACGGAAAATCCTGCCGGCTCGATGGCTGAGTCGGTAACCTCCTCCGACATCCATGTCTCCGTAAGGCAGATGATGCAGTTGTCCTTAGTTTCCCGGTGGAATTGAATACGAGCCTGTAGCTCGCATAGCTTATTGTCCAAAGACTGTACATTTGCCAGTAAAATGGTGGGTAGTGGGGTCGATTGGCTCGGCGTCTCAGCCTAACCAGCACGCCAGCTCGCTTCCGTCGGCGACGTTTGCGTGAGATCGCGCCTAAAATGGACGGAGATAGTTCCGCTACTGTTCCTGGCGGGACGTCCGAGTAAGAGTTGAAAAACTCAGGTAGGTGGCGAGCAACTGCCGATCCAATCTCCAGAAGTGTGCATCTGTCGTACGTTAACTGGCTGCTAACGTTTTGTGCAAAAATAGTCGCAATAAGAAGAATAAATAACAAAAAACTACTACAAAATCCAGGAGCTCGCAACACAGCAGCCATCACGTACGGCGCCATATCCCGAGGCGGTCTAACGTGTGTGTACGGCATCGATACAACATTTCAGTCGTTTTGGCAATGACCGGCTTCACATTGGCGGATGAAACCGGGAATCTTGGGGCGCACAAATGCGCACCGCGATTGGATTATTCGGCAGATCAGAGACCCGTATGTTCCCTCAGCCCATAGAGCAGTGTTGCCAGGTCTGCGGTTTTCCTGCGGAATCGGGCCACTTTTGAAGTGTTGCGCGGGTTGAATTTTTTGTCCTTGGTTCGGGTAGACCTATTTTGCATGCAAATTACATGAATATCTTTAAATAAAAATCCATATTTTAAATGAAATAATGTATTCATACCCAAATCCTACCAAACTGACTCCAGATCAGCACGTACACATTTTATTTATGATAATATACTGTATCTAATTACACAAGGCCATTTTAGGACCTAGGTGAAATAACTTGAGGGAAAACTGCTTTTAATGCTGGCAAACTAAACATAAGTTGTTACTTTGTAGATATTACAATACATTTGGCAATGATAGCAATGCTGTTGGACTTTAAAAGCAGTGTATATGGTTTGGCACGGGCATATTTTGAGTTCTGATATTGGGCTGGTTTTTGGGTTGGTTGTGTCACACAGACCTGGCAACCCTGCTGCCAGAGAGCTCCACGGAGGTACGCGAGCAACATAGCTAGCAGAAGCTTGTTGTTAGCATGGCGTCGGTGACTGAAAACTCTGGTATCTCTACACCAAACACCTTTCAATCGACGGTCAGATATTGACAAGAAGAGGCTGAAAGAGTTGGGACCGGAACATCCGGATTTAAAAATTCTGCAGCAAAGCGCTGACCGCAGGAGGACGTACACCCGGAGGTGCTCCTCAAGCCTATATGCTAACCGGAGCTGGTTAGCTGAATGCTCCATGAGTAATTCGTTTTTTGTTTCCCCTGTCTGTTTTCCAAAGTCCTGGGACGGAAACTCTCTGGACTACAACGGGGTGAGGGATCTACAGAGCTTCAGACAAGTGTAAAGCACGAATCTTGCCGCAGTTATCTAGCTAAGAACATGGAGCTAACTCGCTAACAGCATGAAGCTAACCCTGTTTGCAGACCGAACTGGCATCGAAAACACAACGAAGAAGTTCTGAAAAACACATTCCTCCAGAATAATGGAAACAGGCTGGTTACAGACATGATTGACTTTAACCAGAGTTATTGAGAAGTTTGACCACTTTAAAGAGAGGAGGCTACTTTTCTTTACATATAGTGGGTCTACTCTGTCAAACAGTTAGAAATGCACTCTGTCATTTCTTGTTTTCAATGTATTGTATTTTATTTTTGTTTGTTGTTCAACGATATTATTGAGTGTTTGTGAATTTTATTTTAATGAGCTATTTTTATTTAGCGTTATTTTTAAAAGTGTATTTCCTGCGGAAATTGCTTTCCATCTGTTGCGCTTCCTGCTCCTGAGTCCGTCTTTCCGTCACAATGGTTTTATATTGCGAGGGTGAGTTGAGTGAAAACGATTTTGCACTATTTTGGCTATATTCTTCAATAAAATTAACCGTTTATGTTACATACAGTAATGGAATGTTAATACTCCGCTGACGTCCAGCTGTCGTGTCATTTAGACTGTCAAAATATACGTTTGGTGGCGGTTTCATTGGGCCACTTTCTAGCTCATGTAGTTATTTATTTTGTCCATTAGGGGTCTCTGTTTTCCCTTGTATGTTACATGTCATGGTTTTTGATGAGAATTGTTATTATTTAGATTTAATGTGGTCCTGTCTTCCATGGACAATGGTTTTTTATTGCTGAGGGAAGTGGAAGTGCAGAGACAAATCGGAAGGCAAATGTGTGTGTTCTGTTGTCTTCTGCAGAATAAATAAGTTCTGGGAAAATCCACCATCTGAGCCGACTTCTTCCATGCCCGTTCCACATCAGTTACATCTGCTCTGAACCTCTTTCATGTGAGGGTGAAACTCTTTTATTTAGCAAGCCTCTGAAACCCAACCCAATGTTCCTTAAAGCTGCTCTGAACCTCTCATGCCCAAAGTCACAGTGTGTTGATAGTTGTTGTTGGACAGTGTTGAGCACGCTGTGTTCTTGAAATAAAGCTTTGTTTTTTACAATATTCGACTCAAAACCTCTCTTCTTCTCATTGTTGAGTGATATTTAAACCACGTCGCCCAACTGCGCTCCCCCCCCCAAAAAATTTCACCAGCCGCCACTGGTTGATAGGGTGTTTATTCAGGGAACATAGAACAGGCTACTGTTGGCCGTAGCCTACGCCAAAACGACAGCAAAACGCTGTGAAAGCCTCCCAACCAGCTTCACGTCTGCTCCGGGTCATAGCTCTGCTCCGAACGAGTCGTAACACAACACCACACAACAACATCACTCGCTCTCCAATCACAGACACGCCTCACAGCTACCAGCTCATGAGACGTTCACTTACATCCCGAACATAACATTTATAACATAACATTTCCCTCAGTCCATTACACTACCCTCCCCCCACAAAGTCCCTCGCCCCCGAGGGGGCAAACAAAGTCTCTCAGGTGGCCAGGGGGCCTGCGGTTCCTTTGAGGCTGCCGTCGGCGCTGGGGAGAAGGAAAAGGGGTTGAGGGGACGCTGGGACCAAGGGCAGGGGATGGGAAGGGAGGGGCGGGGCCAGGGACACTAAGAGTCTGTGAAGGGCCGGGCGAAAGGCTGGGCCCATTGGGAATGGTTTGGGGGGTAGTCTGGGCTGAGTCCAGGGTTCCCCGTGCCCCAGGCTCTTGTCCTGGTGGGGTGAATGTGCCCCGGTAGGGGGCCAGCCTGTCTCGATGCAGAGCGACTTTCCTTCCTCGTGGTGGCAGTTGGACCCTGTACACCACCTCTCCAAGTCTCTCCAGGACTCGGCAGGGCCCCACCCACTCACTATCGAGCTTTGGGCACCTGCCCTTCTTCCTCTGAGGGCTATCCACCCAGACCAGCTCTCCGACTTCAAAATGTCGTCCTCTGACGTGCACATCGTAGTTCCTCTTCTGCCTTACGCCCGCACTGCGCATCTGGTTCCTGGCAAACTCGTGGGCCGACTCCAAGCGGTCCTGGAGTTTCCGAGCATAGTCGAGCCTCGGGGGACCCGCAGGGGCGTCAGGAGGTTTCCCCATCATCATCTCCCCTGGCGTCCGGATTTCTCTGCCGAGCATGAGAAGGGCAGGAGAGCAGGAAGTGGAGTCCTGCACCGCAGACCTGTAAGCCATCAGCACCAGAGGCACGTGGTCGTCCCAGTCGCGCTGATGTTTAGCTGCTGTTAAGTTGTATTAGTTTATTTTGATAACATCTGCAGAGGTCTTATGTTTTAAATTAATACATATAGAAAGATATTATAATAGACAATATTAAGGAGAATATTGATATTGTTATTAATGTATTATGAAGCATAGGGGTAATATTTACTCTATGCAAATGTAAATGGCAAGAATTAATGTATATTGCATGAGAGTGACTGTATGTTCGTATTATAGATTGACGAAGCCGGTTGAAATCCGTGAAGTGACTCACAATAACAAGAGACTTTTATTGTGAAGGTGACTAATGCGGACAAATAACAAGACGGGAATCTTATTGTGAAAGCGATTGGAACCGGAAGTGACTGTTTGACCGGAAACAGGAAGAGTATATGACTGCGTGGTTGTAGAGGGATCTTTCTCTTTCTCAGGTAAGCTGGACGCAGGAGGGTGTGCTTCCGTGAGCTCCCGGAGGAGCCGAGAGCAGGGACACGAGGAGAGCGCCTCGAATGATTGTTTTACACTTCCTGCCATTAAATGTTGATAACTTAATCCATGCGCGTCCGGAAGCCTGTTTTTCCACCATCTGCGAAGTGCCCAGTTTCAGAAAACTCAACACTGCCACTATGGCCAGCTGTTGTGCCAGCGTGCGGTTGAATCTCTCGACCAGCCCATCGCTCTGTGGATGGAGGGGTGTCGTGCGGGTCTTGTGGGATCCCAGTTTGTCACACATGGCGGCGAAGACACGGCACTCAAAGTTTCTGCCCTGATCTGTGTGGATGACTTCAGGGGCCCCAAATCTGCTGAACATTCCCCCCACCAGAGCATCCACAATCGTCTCCGCCTCCTGGTTCGGCATGCAGTAAGCTTCGGGCCACTTAGTAAAATAGTCCATGGCAGTGAGGATGTAACGGTTGCCCCTCTCTGAGTGAGGAAACGGTCCAAGAACATCAATCCCCACCCTCTCCATGGGACACCCAGCCGGAAACTGCTGGAGCTGGGCATGATATCTGTCTGCAGGGCCTTTCTTCGCTGTGCAGCTGTCGCCGCGGCGGCAGTAGTCCTCCACATCCCGCCTATGTTGGCCCCAGTAGAACCCCTGGCGGAGGCGACGGAGGGTCTTCGTAACGCCGAAGTGACCAGATCCCGGAGCTCCATGCATTGCCCGGAGCACTGTCTCTCTCAGAGCCCTGGGCACCACCACTTGCCACTGTGTCTCTCCAGTCGCCGGCTCCTTCCACCCCCTCTGCAGGACACCATCACGCAGTCGCAGGGCTTGAACAATTGACCAGAGTCCCTTTGTGGCTCGAGAACACATGGTAACCTCTCCCCAAGGTGGTCGCTGTTGGGATCCCACCCAAGCGAGCACTGGCCTTATGTCGACATCCTCTTCCTGTTTGCACCCCCACTCTGCTGCGTCCACAGCTGTCAGTCCATGGCCCGCTGGCGTGCCCACCGGTCCCACGGCAGCACATTTCACATCAGGTTGCAGCCGCTCTTCTTCCTGCGCCTCTCTTTTCTCACAGTAGTTGCAGCCATCAGCGCTGCAAGGCCGGCGTGAAAGCGCGTCAGCATTTCCGTGGCGTGCCCCCGGTCTGTGGACCACAGTGAAATCATACGCCTGTAGCTCCTCAATCCAGCGTGCCAGCTGGCCTTCTGGCTCCTTAAAAGACATGAGCCACTGTAAGGCAGAGTGGTCGGTCCGGACTGTGAAGTGGAGGCCCCCAAGGTAATATCTGAAATGTCGGATGGCACAAACCATAGCAAGCAGCTCCCGTCTCGTGACCCAGTAGCGGCGTTCAGCCTTGTTAAACTGTCTGCTGTGATACGCCACCACTCTCTCTCCTTCAGGAGTCTCTTGGGCCAGCACAGCACCTGCGCCTGCATTACTGGCGTCCGTGTGGAGGACAAAAGGCAGGGTGGGGTCAGGCGGTGAGAGGACTGGGGCCTCCACAAGGGCTCTCTGCAGTGAAGTGAAAGCTGCATGGCACTCCTCTGTCCAATCAAACACCGCCCCTTTTTGCAGCAGGCGGAACAGTGGTAAAGCTATGCAGGAAAAAACCCTCACAAACTTCCTATAGTAGGAGGCCAGGCCCAGGAAGCCTTTCAGGTCCTGCACAGTGTTGGGGGTAGGCCAATCCTTCACCGTCTGCACTTTATCATCCATGGTGCCGACACCGCCGCCCCCAAGCTTGTGCCCCAGAAATGTGACCTCCCGTTGCATGAAGGAGCATTTCTGTGGGTGCAGCTTTAGACCTGCTGCTGCCACTCTCTCCAGCACCCGCCTCAGGGCCTCGAGAGCCGCCTGGAAGGAGTCACCATGCACCAGTACGTCGTCCAGGTACACCACACACTCCTGCCGAGGGATACCAGCGAGTACCCTGTCCATGAGCCTCTCGAACGTGGCAGGAGCATTGCAGAGGCCAAACGGAAGGACTTTAAACTGCCACAAGCCCCCATTAGTGATGAAGGCAGTTTTGGCCCGAGCTTCAGGGCTGAGAGGGACCTGCCAATACCCGCTCCGCAGGTCCAAAGAGGAGTACCAGGCTGACCCTGCCACCGTGTCGAGGGCCTCGTCGATGCGTGGAAGGGGGTAGGAGTCCTTTTTTGTCACTTTGTTGAGGGGCCTGAAGTCCACACAGAAACGCCACGCCTCCTTCTGCTTTTTGGGGACCATGACGATCGCCGAGGCCCAGGGGCTGGTGGAAGGCTCGATGATTCCCGCTGCATCTCTTGCAGGGCTTTGTCTGCCGCAGCCTGCCTGGCCAGTGGGAGGCGTCGAGGTCTCATCCTAATCGGCCGTGCATCTCCTGTTTCGATGTCATGCTGGATGAGATCTGTGCGGCCCACATCGTCCTCCGACATTGAAAAACAGTCCTTGAACTCAAGAAGCAGCTGCCACAACAGGTCTTGTTCGCTAGGAGTCAGACCACCACAGTTTGCCTGCCAGACCTCCCGCACTGCCAAGACTCTTTCACTGCATTAGCCTACCATCTTAATGCTGCCTCTTTTCAATATGACTCTCTCTACCTTCATGTTGCCGTTACGCATAACTCCACCTCCACGGAACAATTTAGGGTTCAGTGTCTTGCTCAAGGACACATCGACCTGATTGAAAGACGGAGCTGCTAACCACTGACCCACAGTCGCCCACCAGTTACCTCAACTCATCATTCCCCTCCATGACAAGCATCTTATACCCTTTTGCTGTTATGACTCGATAGTCAGTACCAGGTTCTGACAGCATCCCTGAGGAATCTTAGCTCATTCCTCATTGGCAATGGCCTCCAACTCTCTAATATACTTGGGTTTGCATTCTCCAATCACCTTCTTCACATCTCACCAGAGATTTTCTATGGGGTTCAAGTCAGGCGACTGCGACGGCCACTCTAGGACCTTCCAGGAGTTTTCTCTGAAACCAAGCCTTGGTGGACTTTGAGGTAAGCTTGGGATCGTTGTCTTGTTGGAAGGTCCAATGACGCCCGAGCTTCAGCTTCTTCACAGACGGCGTGATGTTTTCTCCTAGGATTTCCTGATACTTGATGGAATCCATCGTGCCCTCCAAACGCAACAAGGTTCCAGAGCCAGAAGAAGCAACGCAGCCCCAGAGCATCACGAGCCACCGCCATCAATGTAGGCAGTGTTCTTCTCAGCGTATGCTTGTTTCTTGCTACTCCAGACTCACCGCTGATCCATGGGCCCGACAAGTTCCAGTTACATCGCTCCACAGAACAGAATAGGAAAAACATCTGTGGCTTATGGTTTTTTGAGCATATTGGAGGAAACTTTTCTTGTGCTTTTGGGTCAGTAGTGGTGTTCGTCTTGGAGTTGGGGCTTGGAGATCTTCAGCTTTTAAGTGTGGCCCTTACTGTGGAAACTGAAACTTCAGCATCCCTGCTGCCACCATGTCTTGCTGCAGGTCTTTTGCATTCACTCAAGGGTGTTTGGCCACCTGGGAAATGATCTCTTCTCTTAAGTTTGGGGATAATTCTCTTGTCTGAACCATATTTCTAAAATGCTATCAAATTTCTTCGACAGTCCAGGTATTTATAAATATGTTCTATCTCAAGCACACCTGATACAACGAATGAGGCCCTTGATTAGTTGTATTAGGTGTGCTTGAGACAACACATTAGAAAATATCTTATTATATTAATCATTTATTTTATATATAGCGCTTCTCAAGGCACCCAAAGTCACTTTACAGAGTCCAGTAGTCATACACATACACAGTCATCCCGGTGGTGGTAAGCTACATCAGTAGCCACAGCTGCCCTGGGGCAGACTGACGGAAGCGTGGCAGCCAATCAGCGCCTACGGCCCCTCCCCCACCACCAACATTCATTCACATCCATACGAACCGGGGTGAGGCTGCGGTGCGTGTCTTTATGATGGTGGGGGAAACCGGAGTACCCGGAGTAAACCCACGCAGACACGAGGAGAACATGCAAACTCCACACAGAAGGGACCTGGAACCACCGGGACGACCGGGATTCGAACCCAGAGCCTTCTTGCTGTGAGGCGACAGTGCTAACCACTGAGCCACCGTGCTGCTCTTTTTATGAGGGATTCTAATAAGGGGTGCAATCATTTTGAGACTCCGGTTGTCAACCAAAGTGGCATTTTGTGTTGAATTAGGAGAAACAAGTACACCAGTTGTTTTTAGCTTTTTAAATGTGTCATTTGGTGAGTTGTTGATTGAAAACAGCTGAAAGTTTGTATATTTTGTCAGTAAACCTAATTTGCAATACGGGTTTAATTATTTTTAGTTCAACTGTATAAATAGATTGTTTCAGGATTTGATTGAATTGCGACACTTTATTCCATTTTGATTGTTTTCTTGGACGCCTGCAAGAAGAAGTGAGGCGTGACTTATTGTTTGATGACATTCGTCTTCCTTCGTCGCTTCCTTTCAGTGCTGTTTTCAAACTTCCTGCCAGATATTGGCAGCAGCATAAACAAAACAACAAGTTGCTTTATATGGCCCTGATCAGACACAGATTTATTTATTTATTTTATTTTATTGGTATATCGCGGAACCACACTGTTGGACCTTCAGACAAAGAGTTTTTAAATTGTGTTGCTCGGCAATCGTAATCAATAAATTGTTGTTTATGATTTATCACAAAGCATAAATTGGACGACAATAGCTGATAATACAATTTAAACGGATGAAAAAAACCTGCACAAATCTCAAGGATATACTAATTTGCCACCTGCTTTTAACAGCGAGGTGAAGTCATAGCGCCGGGTAACCAGCATAAGACAGCACAATAAGAAAAACGCGAATGATGTCGGGAGTCGAATCCTTTGAGGCGTTCAGGCCCTCCTGCTAAAACACACCATGTTGTTTAAATCTCATTAAAAGCAGTTACAAGCTGACCAGGCTGCTTATAAGAGCTAATGATGGACAACATGCAATTGTGTCTATACATGCAAGACAATCACTGAGCACACTGAGGTCCTTTCTTCTGTTTGTCTTTTGGGAATTCAGCAGCTTTAGCATCTCAGAGAGGCGTCGTCGCGTTGGCCTTTAGAACAGATGTCGAGCCAGAGCACCACGTTTGTTTGACGAATAATGAACCTGGACATGTGCAATTCAAAGAGAGGCAATGGGGGGTGGGGTTGAAAACGGACCCCACCCCCAACAGCACATTTCTTTGCAAGCTCACAATAGGCCCTAAAACTACAAGTCTCTGCATGACATAAGCAAATTAATTTCATGCCAACACTATTCCTATCCAGGAAATGACCAAAGAAAGCCAACACCCCAATTCACATATACAGAAGCCATTGCAGATATAAAGATATTGTGCATAGTCATGATGTGATTATTGTATCATTATTTTCCGACTGATTTATTAGGATTCCTTGGCCATCACACTCCGTACGCTTTAACTCCTTCACAGGCTGAAGTCTGCATGCCTTTAACCCCGTGAATCAGGCCGTAAGGAGAACCTAATCC
This sequence comes from Pseudoliparis swirei, assembly GCF_029220125.1. Classification (NCBI taxonomy): domain Eukaryota; kingdom Metazoa; phylum Chordata; class Actinopteri; order Perciformes; family Liparidae; genus Pseudoliparis; species Pseudoliparis swirei. Next base: position 22,616,860 of record NC_079411.1, read on the forward strand.
CGGCTGTTCATCCTCTCTTGTGCCATCTCACACCCATTTCAATCCTACGACAACAGGCCCATATTCCGGTCGTACCCTGTTCCCGTTGCTATGGAGATGACATCATGCTGCAACATAGGGATGTGCTGCGCAGCCGCGGACCGATGGGCAGGGCCAGAGAGAGAGAGCTTACTACGGAGCCACAGCTCCTCGGCCATTCAGTCAGACAGTCAACTCCCCCGAAGAACCAGAGCCCCGTCGTCAGCTTCGCCTCTTTCTCTGACTGAGACTCCAAGCACACACACCACACCGACAACATGCGTGAAATCGTGCACCTGCAGGCCGGGCAGTGCGGGAACCAGATTGGAGCAAAGGTATGAGAGAGCACGCAACACTCGTCCACGTTTTAATCTAAATAGAGTCACGTTTATTTGCTTCCCCCTCCCCCCCTTTTTGTGTTTTTAATGACTGAAATGAAGTCGAACCGTGTTTTATTGGCGACGTGTCGGCGGCGCAGAGGCCATGTTGGCCACAGGAAATACTAAATAGGTCAACCCGGCGGATTGCAAAATGTTGAGCAAGGCAGCGCACAATAGCATCCTTGAGGATGGGCGGTGGCAAGCCGAGACATCCCCCGCTACGCAGCTGATTCCCTTTATATGCACGACGGCTGCTCCCTGCGCGTGTCTGGTCAGACAGACAGAGAGACAGAGAGACAGAGATGGGTGTGGCTCAGACGCCGAACATAGCGGATCGTCGGCGGGCACGCGCGCAGTTTTACAACAGTCACATTTTTTATTGGTATTATAATAAAGCCCAATGTGCTGCTTTGCATAAAATATCTGCATTTCAATATAGCTCGACCCATCCTCCCCAGATATCTGTGAACCGTGATATGTGTTTTCAGGGTGTGGTATTTGAATGATATTGCAATATTATTCTGGGGCTGCAACAAAACAAAAGATTTATTATATTTTACTTCCGATAAATCCATCCAGTTTGCTTGAAAATTACCTAAATGAATATTTTTGAGTAAAATTTCCTTTCAATCACCCCCGCTCAGTTTCTCACCACAAGAACTACTGCGTCATTTTAATCGTATTTTCAGTTTTTTTAGGATGACGTTTTATGAAAAACATGTTTCATCCAGCTCTGTGAAATCCTCCTCCTCACCCCCCCATAAAAAGCCAATTTCCATAACCCTGTTCTGAGGTATTAAAATGCAAGTGCGTGTGTTTTCTCTCTAATCCGTCTGCAGTTCTGGGAGGTGATCAGTGACGAGCACGGCATCGATCCAACAGGAAGCTACCATGGAGACAGCGACCTGCAGCTGGACAGGATCAATGTCTACTACAATGAGGCTTCAGGTCAGGACTGTAAAACACTACTTCTAGGTGTTCTCATCTTCCATCTGGTTATTTTCCAATAAAAACGTTCTGACCCATGCATTTGTGTTGCAGGTGGGAAGTACGTGCCCAGAGCCATCTTAGTGGATCTGGAGCCAGGCACGATGGACTCTGTTCGCTCTGGCCCCTTCGGACAGATCTTCAGACCCGACAACTTTGTCTTTGGTATGTGCCACACACACACACACATATGATGGTCATAATGAGCCATTTTAATAATTAGCATATTCGGGCAAGTTGTTGTATTCCATTTAGAAACTATCTTTTATTTTATTTTTAAATGAACCCATAGGGGGGGACAAATAAGTCTAAATATTTAAAGTGATGGTGTAACTCTAATTAACGGTAATTAACCCTTTCCATCCAGGCCAGAGTGGAGCTGGTAACAACTGGGCGAAGGGCCACTACACAGAGGGAGCCGAGCTGGTGGACTCGGTCATGGACGTTGTGAGGAAGGAGGCTGAGAGCTGCGACTGCCTGCAGGGTTTCCAGCTCACACACTCGCTGGGCGGTGGTACCGGCTCCGGTATGGGAACCCTGCTCATCAGCAAGATCCGTGAAGAGTACCCCGACCGTATCATGAACACCTTCAGCGTGGTGCCCTCTCCTAAGGTACATTTATCACTGCTGGGGTTTTTTTTATTTTAAATATACCTTTTCTGACTCCTTCCTCACCTGTTCTACCTCCCCAGGTGTCAGACACGGTGGTGGAGCCCTACAACGCCACACTGTCCATCCACCAGCTGGTCGAGAACACCGACGAGACCTACTGCATCGACAACGAGGCCCTATACGACATCTGCTTCCGCACCCTAAAGCTCACCACGCCCACGTACGGCGACCTCAACCACCTGGTCTCCGCCACCATGAGCGGCGTGACGACGTGCCTGCGTTTCCCCGGGCAGCTCAACGCCGACCTCCGCAAGCTGGCCGTCAACATGGTGCCCTTCCCTCGTCTGCACTTCTTCATGCCGGGCTTCGCCCCGCTCACCAGCCGAGGCAGCCAGCAGTACCGCGCCCTGTCGGTGCCCGAACTCACGCAGCAGATGTTTGACGCCAAGAACATGATGGCGGCCTGCGACCCGCGCCACGGCCGCTACCTGACGGTGGCCGCCGTGTTCCGCGGCCGCATGTCCATGAAAGAGGTGGACGAGCAGATGCTCAACGTGCAGAACAAGAACAGCAGCTACTTCGTGGAATGGATCCCGAACAACGTGAAGACGGCCGTGTGCGACATCCCGCCCCGCGGCCTCAAGATGGCCGCCACCTTCATCGGCAACAGCACGGCCATCCAGGAGCTGTTCAAGCGCATCTCTGAGCAGTTCACCGCCATGTTCCGCCGCAAGGCCTTCCTCCACTGGTACACCGGCGAGGGCATGGACGAGATGGAGTTCACGGAGGCGGAGAGCAACATGAACGACTTGGTGTCCGAGTACCAGCAGTACCAGGACGCCACGGCGGAGGAGGGCGAGTTCGAGGAGGAGGGAGAGGAGGAAGCGGCCTAAGGCCGAAGTCGCACGTCATTTCTCAACTGCACTCGTCTTAAATCCATCCAACCATCATTCCACTTATTTCTCTCCTGCTCTGTTCTCTTTCTCTGACTCCTCTGACCCGAATGTTTCCGTTTGCCTCTCCTCTCTCTGCCACTGTCGGCCCCCTTTCCTCCAGCCACAGTCGGACTCACTACACTCTTATCAACTCGCAGTGCTCCTATAGAAGTAGCTAACACAACTGTGCTTGTGGTCTTTTGTCGGTAGCTTTCTCTTTACATCAAGTCATCACCGCCAGTCAAACGGTACCTGGGCCAAGTATTCAATGAAACCGTTCGACACAAATTTGATCACTTGTCTGATTCGGCATTGATGGAAATAAATTTGTTGGGGGAAAAAACCCCATTTTTTTTTGTTTTTGTTCTATGTAATATATTTAGAATTTTAAGACATTTTAAAATGGAATGCATTCACCATAGATACAAATTAAGCCTTACAACGGTAGGATGTGTGTGTATAAAGTGTTGCTGACACCTTTCTAAAAATAGATTGAGTAAAATGAATCTGAAGCCTTCAGTTTTAAGACGTCGCATCATGAAGGCAACAGAAAATGGATACCTACAGATTAGGCAGTAATGCTCCAACGCCACTAGGGGGCAGTACTGCTACATGACTAGTGCCTTTCGGCCTCTTATGACTAACGCTTCAAATAACCAAATGCTGTCATGGCACATCAGAAATACTTCCTCAGTTTTTAATGTAGACTATGACATAAAGATGCATATCTTACTGCTTAAATAAAGCAATGAAATAAGCCTCAACATCATCTTAAGGGTCTTGATACAATACATTAAGTATCTGCTGTTTTGGATACCATTTGCCTCGTGGCTGTGAGTGTAAATAGACGCCCCTGTCTATATTGCTTGAACAGGCATCAGGAGTTATGAAGTTGAATGAAAAATTAAATTGAAGGTGGACGAAGGAAGGAGTTTTTCTTAAATGCAATTCTCACTGTGCAAAAATTGTAAGGGTTATAGGTACTGGAACCCAAAAGCACGACTAACAACGGAATGCAGGAGGAGGCAGTTTACTGTGTATTTCAGGCAGGGTCAAAACCAGGTAATCAGTCCAACAAATCCAAAAAGGGGCAGGCAAAATCTTGAGTCGGGTAAACAGGCAAATCGGGTCGTAACAGGCAGGTCAGGGAGAAACTCTAATAACGCTGGAAGGTTTGGCGGTGACACACAAGACAATCTGGCAGAGGACAAGTGGAAGTGAGGGAGCTAAATAGTGAGGGACTAATGAGGTGATGGGCTGCAGGTGAGAAGGGCGTGAGGACCAGGTGAAGGGAATGAGGGACAATCAGGTGAGGATGACAGGATCTGGAATGACAGGAGAGTTAATGAAACATGTAAGCAGGACGAATTTAACTAGGAAGGTGGGGAATTCGTGACAAAAATGCTATTTCCTTAACTTGATTATTCCTGAAACTGCTGAGATATATAATACTTGTGTTCCTATAAATCAAAGTTTCCTTTTGACCTGATGGCTGCGAAATAAATTAAGTAGCTGAGAAAATCTATAGGTCATAAAAAAGGAAACTGAGGGGAAAATGATGGAAATCTAAGAAGTAAATGTGAATGTTGAGAGCTTGGAGAGGTGGTCCTATATCAGATGTCACATGTACACACACACACACACACACACACACACACACACAGTGCACATATTGACAGATCAGGAAGTGTTCTGTCACTCTGATTGCGCTGATTTCGCAGACTGCTGCTGCCGCTGCTGTCTGCCTCCATTTACACATCAGATCTGAGGTGTGACTCTCATCTCAGACACCTGCTGAAGATCTCTGCCCTCCTGGACCAGCACATGGACACAGACGCATCCGGACAGCATGGGCTCCAGACTGAAGTGAGTTCATCTTTAACATTTATGCTCAATTCCCTTCATTTCTCGGCCCCTCGGTCTGTTCGTGTGGTTTTTATAACTTCCTCTCACAGCTGCACAGGAAGTTTCCTGCAGCAACTCTGTTGCCATTTGTGTTCCATCTTTATTTGTTGCATATGACTAAGCTCATAATGTTTTAATGTAATCACACGTAACCAGGTGGAATACATACTTAAGTAAAAGTAGCAATGCTATAGTGTAGAAATACTCTTTTACAAATAAACGGCCTTCATTTAAAATGTTTTTTTTATCATCAATAGATAACATGTAATCTAAAATTGTATTGAGCTGGTAAAAATGTACCTGATTTGAACTACTTTAAAAAAGCTAATTTATTGGTTGATTGATAATTTGTCATAATAATCTCAATCTGCAAATATATGTTACGTGGAGTAAAACATGCATTATTGACCTCTGCGAGGTATCGTGGAGTAAAAGTATCATAAATAAATAAAAGTTACATTCCATCACTGCATGTATCTCCCCTTAGACATACCATGTATTGGTACACCTGTTGTTTCCTAAACCTCCTGGTTTTGTGAAATGATGGTTTGAGTGATATGATACATGTTGGGCAGATTCCATGGAATGTCTCAGCATTAATGTGGGCATGTTTTGGTCTCTTTTGGGCATATTTTGGTCAGTTTTTGGTCCCTTTTGGGCATATTTTGTTCACTTTTGGCATGTTTTGGTCAGTTTTGAGCATATTTTCCTCCTTTTTTTGTCACTTTTGGCCACTTTTGGGCATGTTTTGGTCAATTTTGGTGGTAGAATCTCAAACGAGTGCCGTGCTCTGTCTCTTCCTGTCAGAGAAAACCCTGAGCGAACCTTCTACTGGTTCTTTGAAGCAGCGTGCCCCGTAGCCCGAGACAAAGGTGAGTGGGCCAATGAAGCAAGTAGAATATAATATTTCCTGAGAAGCTTCTGTCGTCTATTATGGAACTGTGTACATGTGCAGAGGGATTTGTCAGCAGCAGAGAAGTTGATTAAAATTGTTCCTCAAATTCTTCCCGTCACTTTTATTCACCTTCTTCCTGTCATCTTCCTACACGACACACTCTACCAATTTTAGTATCAACCGAAATCCGAAAATGAAATTCATAACACACATTAATTTCTCGTTATGAAATGATAAGATGATATGACTCTGTATCTGAAGGTGTTTCTGCTGGAGCTGAGTTGCTCATACTTCCTGTCATGTGATCATAAAAACCCACACAGCGTGTCACACTTGAACCAGAGCGCAAAGTGTTGTGGTTTCCCTGTTGGACGGAGCGGCTCTCATCATGATGTCCATTCATTCATTCTTCTCATTGCTATAGATCCTGGTGTACTGTTTCAGTTTCCAGAGGACTTCAGTGATGAGGTAGCCACTTTTAATGTGTTGTAATATACATGCTGATGTATTGTCACGCTGTAATGATTGAAATGGCTTCCTTTCGGAGGCTTTTTAGCGAGAGGTGTAGCCATGTTGGCTGGAGCCAGCCAGGCCTCCACTCAACCACCACAGCTACTACTCAGACAAGATGAGATGCAACGCTGTTCATCCTGAGGGGAAATTGTTTTGCAGTTGCAGAAAGTTGAAGTAAAAATATATAGAGGTCAAATATGAAATATGAATGAAGGTGCAAGTATTTAAATATCAACACAGATCCACTATTAGGGAATTAGCTACTTTTAGGCCCTTGTGACAGACGTCTTATTCCCAATGTCGAGTGTCGAGTCTTTCTGGGCACGTCATTTGCATCACGTGACCCGGAAGTTGTCATTTCACTTTTTTTCTCCCAAATTTTGAATTCACATCCCAGCGTTTTTACCTGTGGGCTTGGACCCGGACTAACAACCTGCAAACACAACTGAGCTCCCCATCAACCTCACATGTATATTGTGGTTAATGCTATTGAGATATGATTATAGCAGCATTGACATTGTCACAGTGTTATCAGTGCTGTAGACTTTTATATGTTTGTTATGACATTTTTCACATTTTATTTTACACACAATTTGTTCTCACTCCAGGAGTCTTGTCAAATGTTACCCAGGTTCTGCTTCCCATATGACATCCAAAGGTGAGTCTGCTCTAAACTCCAGTCTGTATTTTTATAGATACATTTCCACCTCTCACTTCATTCCTCTCCACAGAGTGAGGGAGGGAGCGGCCGTGCAGCAATTCACTTTTGTTTTGACCGACCTCGAGGGATGCCAGCGGTTTGGCTTTTGCCGTCTCACCAACAACACAAACACCTGCCTTTGCATCCTGAGGTACGTTTGTGTGAGGGGGGGGGGGGGGGTTCGACCCATGCCTTCAAACATCGTGATGAAAACCCTCTTTTTAATCAATTTGAATTACAGTTATCTTCCGTGGTTTGAAGTGTTTTACAAACTTCTCAACAACTTGGCGGATTACCTCACAAAAGGACAGGTGAGGTTTCCAGTGTGTGTCCTCTCCACACACACACACACACACACACTACTGTCCGAGTCTCATTGCTCACGAAACATGATGTCCTCGACAGACCAATGAGATGAAAGCGCTGCTGGCGGCCCTCTACAAGCAGCCCTTACCCCCGGCAGCTGGATCTGTCACTCTGCAGATGGTAAATCTTTAATTGTCCAGTGAGAAGACGTCACAGTTTCACTTTGAGGTCGTTTTGTCAGTGGTTAGCCGGTTGTGTGTGTTTTTTTCTGAGGGAGAGCAGCTATTGGTCAGCACAGAGGGGTCCCCTCCTGTTGGACACCCAAAGGGACAAGAGGGGGTGAGTCCCACAGGGGGTTCATGTGGTCTGAATATCTGCTGAGTGGACTCAGACTAACTCCTGCTGGAAGACTTTACCTGTCTGTGCTTGATGTGCAGACTAAAAACTCGTCACGCACCCCTCTAATAAAAATGTGTCGGCCAAACGCAACACGATGTGCACTAACGTCATGCCATGTGTTGTGACTGTTGAATGTACGTAACCCATCCGTAACAAATAACCCTCGGTTGTACTGACCGCACAGCAACATGTTTTGTCTCACGAGAAAAATCAAATTAACGCTGCAGCTGGTCGTGTCTTGTGGATTTTTTTAATTTTTAAGAGTTTCATTCTCAAGTAAGAAATCCTCCGCTTGAAAAAAACATGAATTCAAGTTTCTCACGCCACATTTCTATTGAGAATAGATCATTTTGACGAAAATTGTTAGCAATATAGTTTTAGCGTTGCTTGATTTGGTAACGGCAATACAGGAAATTATTTGTATTCTTATTATCCGTAACTTGATACAGCTCTGATACAGTGGGAACTCTCCACCACTAACAATGAAAACGAATAAAGAGAGAGGTAAATACTTTACATTTGGTTAGATTGCATGTACATCTTAAGGATTATAGCGTTAGGTCGTGTCACAGTAAGACATTTGCTTACAATAGTTTGCATCTAACAAAAGCATTATTTAATGGAGGCAGCATTTTAGAATGAAACCATCAGTCTGATCCTGTACCCTGTAATGCGTATGTCTGTATGTTGCAGCCAACAGAAAGCTAAAACATCCAATAAACTCCCCCAGTTTCTTATTATTGTGTCGTTTCTTCTTTTTTCTCTCGTGTCGACCAGGTTCCATACTTCATTGCTCCAGACCCCAGAAGTCTCCCTTCCATCCCTGAAAATGTGAGTATGGAGGACTAGACTGGATCCAGGGTTTAGTTCTGTCCACCTTGCCCAGTCAGACCGGTACGCGTGTGTCTGTGGCTTCCCCAGAGGAACCTGACGGAGCTGATCGTGGCAGTCGATGTGGGCAACCTGCTGCAGCTCTATGCCAGCACGCTGTTTGAGAGACGCATCCTCATCTTTGCCAGCAAACTCAGCACTGTAAGAAACACATTTGAGTTCTCCGACTTGAGACTTCATTCTGTTAAATACGATGTATGTCCACCTTCTGGACACTAACCTTAACCTGTAACCGGATTCTGCTGAATGCAAATACTGGGAAACCAAAACCGTTATTCTATCCTGAAGTCACAAATTGGCAACCGTGTGTGTGGCCGACCACACGGAAACTCGTGAGGGTGTGTGTTGTCGTCTGAAACAGTCGTCCGTGTGTGTGTGTTGTGTGTAGCTGACGTCTTGCGTGCATGCACTCAGTGCGGTGTTGTACCCGATGTACTGGCAACACATCTTCATCCCTGTCCTGCCACCCCACCTGCTGGACTACTGCTGGTAAGAAGTCTGTCTGTCTGTCTGTCTGTCTACCTATCTGACTGTCTATTTGTATCGGACTGTCTGTCTGTTTGTATCTAACTGTCATGTCTGTCTACCTTAGTCTGTCTATCTATATCTGACTGTCTGTCTGTCTGTCTGTCTATTTGTATCGAACTGTGTGTCTGTCTGTTTGTATCTAACTATCATGTCTGTCTGTCTACCTATCTGTCTCTCTGTCTGTATCTAACTGTCTGTCTGTCTGTTTGTATCTACAATCATGTCTGTCTGTCTATCTGTCAATGACAGATTCACTCTTTTTTATTTGTTTACAGTGCACCTATGCCTTACCTGTCTGTCTGCCTGTCTGCCTGTTTGTCTGTATGTCAACAACATATTCACCCTTTTTGATTTGTCTCCAGTGCACCGATGCCGTACCTCATCGGGGTCCACGCCAGCCTATCGGAGGTAAACCTCTAAATAAAACCGTCTACATACTCGGATGCTCTAAACGTGTGAATCAGGTGTGTCCCCACAACCCGACGGACCAACACACCCCAGTGTCTGTGTCTGTCCAACAGAGGGTGAGGAGTCGTGGGTTGGAGGAAGTCGTCATTCTGAATGTGGACACAAACACTCTGGAAACTCCCTTTGAAGACCTGAAAAGGATTCCTTCAGACGTGGTAATACATCAACTGTTGTAATAGAAATTAAAACTAATACTCCTGTTTGTGTTTCAGTGATATGAACACCGTCACAGGCTTTAGATGTCAGTCCCCCTCTCCTCCTCTTCACATGTTTCCTGTCGCTCCATCATGTCCTCCTCAAATGATGTCGTCTTCATCGTTGTTGCCGAGCTGGAGTAGCAGCTGCTCTTGGATTACATCACAGATATAAACGTGCACATGTCTCCAGGTGTCCGGGTTGAAGGCGTGTTTGAAGCGCCAGGCCGTGTCTCCTGGCTGCGGGGTCTCAAGGGCCTTCCTGAAAGCTCAGGCTCTGCTGTTCGGAGGCTACAGGGATGCGCTGCAGGGTCAAAAGGTCAACCATTGGAAAAAGGCTTATAAGTATTTATTATGATAAAACAGTTGAGTAAATAATAAAGAGTTTGTTATTGCTTTTGTTATCTCATTTATATGCATATGTTCCCTCCATTTCAATGGACGCCTCTTCCTGCCGATGTGTATTTGTGGGACTCATTCTTCTCTCGTGTTGCGCCTCTCTCCACATCTCTGTTTGCAGGAGGGTGAGGTGTGGTTCAGCGAGGAGCTGTTTGTAGATCACAAGTCTGCCAGCATGAGGCAGTTCCTACAGAGTGCCATTCATTTGCAGTCCTTCAAACAGGTACGGGCTGTGCGTGGTGTTGTTTACCGCCCCCTGCTGGACAGATAGTGCAATTACAACACTGGCGAGGGGGCCTGGTGAACAAAGAGTTTTACAGTCAAGTAAACACATTGCAACTGTTGCTAATAAATGCCTGTGGACATCCTTTGATGCAGATGCAAAACATTACTGATAGATTAGTTCATCCTCATGTTAAATGTAATTATATTTTCATCAAATAATATTTCAGAAATGATCGTTTGTTTTGTTTTGAAGTTCATTGACGGCCGCCTGGATATTCTGAACGAAGAGAAGGAACCAGATGATCTCTTTGAGGAGGAGATATTAAAGTGTGAAGCAGCTGCAGGTGCGTGTATGTGTGAGGGCGCCTGTGTGTGTGTGTGATTTCACATTATTTACGCATGTGTGTCCGTCTCGTAATAGGAAGAAGCAAATCCTATCAACAGTTAGTTGGTAACTTAAAGGTAAGTTCATTTCATCTTTAATGAGACAGTTTGAAGCTGGTTCCCGTCTTGTTGAGAAGTGCCAACACAGAGGCGCTTGTACTACTTTTGACAGAAAGGGGGAGGAGCGCTGATCCTGAACATGAAGTCCAAAGCAAACATGAGGGTGAGTGCAAGCCAAGGTTGGTTGGTCTGCGTTACCAAAATAACTCATAACGACTTCAATCTCTGCAGGCCAAAGGTCTCACCAAGTCTGGTTTGAAAAACCTGCTGATGCACAAGGTGGGTCAGCGTTCAGGATGCTACAATGTCATGTCATTCTTCTGTGGTTTGACTATAATAATCCATATCCATGTGTGTGTGTGTGTTTGTGTGTGTGTGTGTGTGTGTGAGATTCAGGCTCACAATGAAGAACACACCCTTCAGAGAGGAGGGTCTGTGTCGCACCGCCGTGCCCAATCTGACTGCTTGCAGAACCGCCTGCCAATCACGCCACACTTCGGGAGGGTGAGATATGTCCCAAAACAACCCACACATCTATTTGCATTAATATTCTATGACGCTGGAACAGATGCCATCCACACGTCACTAATCTTCTTATTGTACTGTCCTGCTTCTTGCATTGCTCTCCTTTCCTATCCCTTTGCTTATTCGGCATGTCAGTCTCGCCCCCGTCGGCCCGGTAACAACCTGAGGGCTCCCAGAGATGAGGAAGACATGCAGGACACTGGAGACCCGTGGGCCGGGTGAGAGTCAGAGACGAGCTGACAGGTGGAGAAATGTGGAAATCCCCGTGCGGCTAAAAGAAATGAGACAAAGCAGCATCTATGTTCTTGTTTGTGCGCTTCAGAGCTGTGTCTGAGCCCGCGGTCCATCCTGACTCTGAGCGCCAGGAGGATGAAGAGGAGGACGATTCACCGCTGTGTGACCCGGAGGAGATGGATCTGCTGGGCGAGATCTTTGACACGCTCGGCTCGCGGAGCTCCCACGAACGAGGCCTGCTGTACGGGACACGCAGCCTGGATCTGTTCGCACCGGACAGCCATGACTATATCACAAAGGTGAGGAACTGAGGAGCTCTGTCATACACACACACACACACACACGCATGCACACACACTCGCACACACACACACATGCACACAGACACACAGACACAAATGCAAACACACACACACACAGACAGAAGCCCATATACACACACACGCATGCACACACACGCACACACACAGACACAAACGCACACACACACACACAGACAAAACCCCACATACACACACACACACATGCACACACGCACACACACATGCACACACAGACAGAACCCCACATACACACACATGCATGCACACACACGCACACACACAGACACAAACGCAAACACACACACACACAGACAAAACCCCACATACATGCACACACGCACACACACATGCACACACAGACAGAACCCCACATACACACACACGCATGCACGCACACGCACACACACAAACGCACACACACACACAGACACAAATGCAAACAAACGCACACACAGACAAAAGCCCACATACGCATGCACACACACGCACACACACACGCACAGACACACAGAACGCACACACATGCACACGCACACACACATGCACACACACAGACAGAACCCCACATACACACACATGCACAGACACACAAACGCACACACAAGCAAAAACACACACAAAAACAAACGCGCACAAACACACATACAAAAACACACACATACACACACATTCCTGTCCTTCTCATAACTGCAAAAAGAATAAAAAATAATGATGTAACTATTATATTTAATAATAACGGCATAAAGGAGATGGAGAGGAATAGTCATGTTAAGTATGTCTTTAAAAGATCCGCATCGAGCCATTGGTCAGTATGACATCTTATTGTGCTCACAAAACCTTTATTTTCAGTTTGTATATCTTCTCATCAAATTTCTCTGCGAAAAGTCTTTGAGTATTTAGTTCATCGGTTTCTCATAAGGTAAGGAACTTGTCATTTCTCTGGTGGTTGTGTGTTCCTCAGGGCCGTTTTCCAGCCAACCCGAGCCAGGAGAGCCTGTCTCTGTCCATCAGCGGCAGCCTCCACAGCTGGAATCAGGAAACCACCGAGGAGCTGTCAGACCTGACGGAGGACTCTGATTGGCTGTGCCTGGCACCAGAGGAGGAGGGGACAGACAGTCTGCTGGCAGTGTGTGAAGTGGGGGAGCAAGAAATCAGAGAAAGGGAGGTCAGAGAGGAACAGGAAGAAGTCAAGGTAGCAACAAATGGGAAACAAGAGGAAGAAATAGACGACGGGTGGAATAACTGTGAGGAAGTGAGGTTAGAGGTGAAGACGGAGGGTCGAGAAGAAAAGAGAGCGAGTTTAGGAGAGGACCCCGGAAAAGAAGTGGCTGATGAACGATTGAGAGAAATGGAGGACGTGCAAAATCCAAATAAGGAGGTAGAAAACGAAATGAGGGAAATGCAGAAAAACAAAGCAAGAGAAGAAGAGGAGAAAGAAACGCAGGAGGAGAAAGGTAAAGAGGTGACTTCAAACACATTTATAAAAACGATTCCCTTTCCCCTCAACCCCGAGGAGGACAATCTGAAACCCACAGCTCCTCCTGGGCCTCGGAGTCTCACTGTGGACCCTCCAGCTCAGAGGAAAAGGAGGGAAGGAGCAGGAGCGAAAGAGGAGCAGGAGAAGAGGCAGAGCCCCTCTCCTCCGAAAGAGCTCCCTGCTGTCGCACGCTTCCAGTCTCCGGCGTCCGGGACCGCCGAGCCGGCCGGACCGGGGAGACCCTGCAGCTCGCCGTGTGACTCAGATACACCCGAGGAGAGGAGACGCTCAGAGGGCCACGAGGACGAGGACCTGCCTCCGAGCAAAGTGTCTGAACTGAAGAAGCGATTTGAAGCTTAGAAGATAAGACTTTGAAGAAGTTTGAGTTCTTGCTTTCAACAAATCCCACAAAAGCACCAGAATAGAGCTATATGGTCTGTTCTATATCACTTTTTTCAGTGATATATTTTTGCAGCCAAGTACCCATTTGTGGGTAAACACACAGCGCTGTGCCGTCAGTGTCCGATTTAATATTGAGTAGATATACAATTCTGTTTATGAACTTGCACTATTTTTGAAATGACTTATTTAATGGTTGCGAATTTTAAATATTTGTTTACAAATCTCACATACCCCCTGGAGTGCCTTCACACACCCCCAGGGGTACACTCCCCCCCCCCATTAGAGAACCACTGTCTCAGATAATGTAAAGTGGGTCACACATATGCAGCTTTAAGCAAATGTGTATGAATATTGTATACTTAATGAAGTAACCTGCAGTTCAATTTAAAGTGATTATGCAGCACAGTTGAAAATAAGAGTTCAACAGCGAGGATAAGTCACGTTTTGCATATCAGCTGTACCGTGTAATGACCCCATCAGTCACTAATACGTGAACATGTGTCTGCTTGTGTGAGAGAAATGCTCCATCAGCAAAAAAACTGACAAATTAAGCTAATTATTGCATTTGTGGTAAGTCGTCACACAATCTGAATAACTTAAAACATAAAGTAAAAATGTTCGACGTCTAAAATCCATTCAATGATTTCAATGATCCAGGATGAAGGCGGCAAAGGAATGTGCACATTACAGATTTATTAACGGAACACCTTGTGGACAATACATACTTTTTTTCCTTTTTAAATTTAACTTCTTGACATAAAAGTGCATCACAGTCAACAGTGTTTTAATCAATATTCTTAATTAGTGCACATAGTGTAAAACAATTTATGTTATATATATATATAAATACAGTAGAGTAAAAATATACCAACATCTGTACAAATACAAAATAAATTCAGCTCATGTTCCTTATGTGGCAGGATGAAAGGAGTGTTTTTGAGAAACGAATACCACAAAAACTCAAATGACACACACTTCCTCTTTTTCCTGCAGCGATAGAATTGAATTATCGGCGTGTCCGTTGTCACCAAGAACGAAAAGGCACAGACGGTGTTGCGTCTCAAGATGTCGGGGTGCAAACACGGATCGAAACCTACGGGTTTCCACAGCGGTGGCGGGCTGGCGAGTCCGCTGCAGCGTGTTGGTCATATGAGGCGTTCTTCTTTGGGCAACGGGAGCTGCAGGCCAGGTTTTTCAGATCCCGCCGATCCCACCTGTTTCTTCTCCTCCGCACTGGGCCTGTAGGTTCCCTCCAGCCTTCTTTTCTTCCGGATGACACACAGCAGCAGCAGCAGAGCCAGACTGAGTAGGGACAGCACGGTGGACACAAACACCGACACGGTGGGTGGGATTAACACCTGTGTCGCCATGGTGACGGGCAGCTGGCAAAGGGAGGTCACACACACAGGTAAGGCAGAGACTTCAGTCAATGTATAACTCCAGGTAAAACTATTCATTGATGGCATGCAGCATGTCAATTAAAAAGTCCATGTAATGATTTAGTATGCAACATCCAATATATATAAAATCAATTATAATATATTATTATATATGAAATATATAATAACATATATATATTATTATATATGAAAAATATAATCATATATAATAAATATATTACATATATATATTATACATAAAAATATGATATTCATCTATAATATATATATATATATAAAAGCGCCCTACAGTCTTCGAGTCAATGCATAGCAGGTCAACTGAATATGCGAAAGAAATATATATTTGTCTCCAGGCAGGTATGAATATATTCCTTAAACTGAGCTTTTCTTTTGTGTATATATATATACACACAAAAGAAAAGAAAAATATATATATATATATATTTTCTTCCCTATAATAAAGTACCAAAATAAAATACTACTTTCCAGGAAACATCCTAGGAAATAACAGACCCATAAAACCAATAAGTCTCCTTAATAGCAACGATGAGGAGATGATGCGGCCGTGTTTAGTGTGAACTCACCTCCCTGAGGAATAGAGAGTAGTGGTCAAGTCTGTGAAGCCTTTGTTCTTACATCTGGATCATCACAGCACCGGTTAGACTGAAACAGACAGGTCAAAAGGTCACAGTCCAAGGAGGTGCAATTAAGATCATCTAGGTTAGTGAAAATAAACTAAGAGAGATATGTCAAACCAAAGTGTGGGAAAGATAGCAGCCTCCATAATAATGCATGGATTTCAGAAGGGGGGGGGGGGGGGGGTCATCAGCTCAGGTATACACAGTGTCTTTGTGTCTGATGCAGCCAGTTAATGAGTGACTAAGAACCTCACAACTGGGTGACCTCAGTGATCTGAAAGCAACTTAACGGTCAAGGAAATACGCTTCTCCCACCCGTTGAGAGCTTTGAGTGAGATCTTATCAACACTTATGGACAGTTAAAATGTTTAGGAGGAGTAATTATCATCTCGCATCCCACGACTCAGTCAAGACCAGAACTGCAGCTTTTTGCTGAATTGTTTGAAGACGAGCTGCTCTACAATTCTTGAGAGAAGAGCGCCACATAATTGTTCTTGCATCATTTATGTAAAACATTAGGACACATCATCCTTCAGAACAACGTAGTCCAATCTAACAACTCATTAAAGTCTAAAAGGTCAATCAACACTCGTCTAACACACAACAGAGTTTCTGTTGAGTTGGTTTCACACAGGTATTCACATGCAGGAGGGCGGTTGTATTGGATTGGGTTACATTCTTTGGGGGCACTGGACAGAATGTTAGGACCTTAGGGCAGAGGAGGTAGAAATAAGTCGTAATGAGTTATAAAATACTGTGTGAGCATATGACAAGTGCATGAAACACATTATAAAACCAATCGTTGATTAACTAAACAGGAAATTAATTGGAATATTGATGTATATGGACTTACAATTTGGTTAATTTCTTCAACAACATTGTAGTTCTTCCAGCATCTCAAATGTGAGTCTTTAAGCTTCTTTGTGTATTCAGAAAAGTGCTATACAAGTTTGAATTATTCTTATTATTGTTTTTATGCATGCATATTCATTTTTTTGTGAATTCATTGCTTGGTTTTAGACATTTCCAGATGGGAATTTACCATGTGGGGCTCTGGGGAAGCTGCAGCTGGCATTTTATAGGACAAACAATAAAGTTGAATAATGGAAAATGATTATTGATTGTCCAACGTTAGTCAAATAAATAAATAAATGAAATACACCTTTACTGTACCTGCATCACTATACTCTTCACATTTGACAACATGTGTGACTGGGGCGTGAACATGAGTCTAGAACTTAACGTCACATGTTTACCAAGACTACGTAAGAACACAGATATATCAGTGGCGGGCCGTGGGCCTGGGGCCTGGGCCTTCAGTGAGGTCCTACACAGTCCCACCCGAATTAATCCACCTCTTATTACTATCATTATGATGCCATGGCTCTTGACCAGGGCTCAATACGTCGATCGCGGCGTAGTATTGGTAGATCACATGACATTAAAAAAAATTGGCCCGCCCCCGTCATTTTCTCTATAGCACGTCTTTGTTCATTTATTAAACTAAACAGCCGTCTGATGTTGATCGTATCTACACAACAGCATGTCATTTCTCTCGGCTCTCCGTCTCGCGCGCATCGGGACGGCGAAAAAGAAGAAGAAGAAAGTCACTTGCACTAGTTTGTTCACTCAACAGGGCATTGTCGCACCCAAAGCAGATTTCAAGTATATGCTCGACCAAATCGACATCTTCTCCTCCTTCCGCCATTGTGGGTTGAAAAAACAGCTTTGTAGTCCGCGAATTAATTCCTTTATCAAATTCAGTTTCCTAGTTCTGAGGTTCTGCATCTACCTGCCCATAGACCCCGCCTCTCAATATTAGTAATCCAATCAAAAGACGTGAACCTGTGCCGGTTCCGGGGCCAGCTAGAAGGCCTAGAGGAGCCAACTCTAAAGCTGATTGGTTGACACAACATCGTCATTCCCATTCACTTGAAGCTACCAGCGCCCGCAATGTTTATTCTGAAGGCCTAAGGGCAGATTTTAGCCCCCTGGCAACACACGATGGCTGAATATGATTGGATAAAAGATCTAACATAAAGACCAGCCCTCCAAATCTCAACCTGGCGCTGGCAGCAGCGCAACCAAGAGGAACGCTATGAAATTAAGAGAATAACTCTTACTCTGGGAAATAATTGAATACATATTTGTGGGGAAATATATTTAGACAAATATATATAGTTCTACCGCTGGGGATGAACACACACTCTCTGTGACCGAGCACAGTGTGAGGAGGGCTCTGTTGAGGGTGAACACCAGGAAAGCTGCAGGTCCAGATGGCATATCTGGGCGAGTACTGAAGACCTGTGCTAACCAGCTAGCTCCAGTGTTCACCACAATATTCAACCTCTCCCTGGCTGAGTCCGTGGTCCCCGCCTGCTTCAAGAGATCCACTATTGTCCCTGTGCCCAAGAATGCTTCTCCAGCATGTATGAATGACTACCGACCGTGGCCCTCACCTCGGTGGTCATGAAATGCTTGAGAGGCTGATAAAGGACTACATCTGCGCCTTCCTCCCTTCCTCCATGGACCCGCTGCAGTTTGCTTATCGCCCAAACAGATCCACGGATGATGCTGTCTCCCAGGTACTGCACACCACACTCTCTCATCTGGACAGCCAGAAGGGGGGCTATGTGAGACTGCTGTTCATTGATTATAGTTCAGCTTTCAACACCATAGTCCCTCCAGACTGGCCGGCAAGCTGATTGAGCTGGGACTGAACACCCCTGTGTGCTTGGATCCTGGACTTCCTGACCGCCAGGCCACAGGTGGTCAGGGTGGGCAGACACACCTCCAAATCCCTCACCCTGAACACAGGATCCCCAGGGTTGCATCCTCAGCCCCTACTGTACTCCCTGTACACACATGACTGTGTGGCCAGGTTCAGCTCAACACCATCATCAAGTTTGCGGATGACACAGTGGTGGTGGGCCTGATCTCCGACAACGGCGAGAAGGCCTACCTGGAGGAAGTTGCTGATCTGTCACTCTGGTGCCAGGACAACAGCCTCATCATGAATGTCACCAAAACTAAGGAGCTGATTGTGGACTTTAGGAGGGTACAACAACAGAGGACGTACTCACCACTGGGGATTAACGGGACTACTGTGGAGAGGGTGAGCGGTATAAATACCTGGGAGTCCACATCACCGAGGATCTGACATGGTCAACGAACACAGACACTCTGGTGAGAAAGGCAAGGCAGCGCCTCTACCACCTCAGGCAGCTGAGGAAATTTAAAGTTTCCCAGAGGATCCTTCAGTCCTTCTACTCTGGAGCTGTAGAGGCGTCCTGACAGGAAGCATCACAGCCTGGTTTGGCAACTGCTCCGCTCAGGACAGGAAGGCTCTGCAGAGAGTAGTGCGTTCGGCTGAGCGCACTATTGGAACTACACTCCCACCCTGCAGGACTTGTACACCAGGAGGTGCAGAACCAGAGCCGGCAGGATCATGAAGGATCCTCACCACCCCAACAACAGACTGTTTCAGCTGCTGCGGTCAGGCAGGCGCCTCGTAGTCACGCTGCAAGAACAGAGAGACTGAGACGGAGTTTCTTTCCTCAGGCCATCAGGACTGTGAACTCCGACCTCACCAGGACCCCCACATAGACCCACACAACTGCCCCTCTTAGGCACACACACACACACACACACACACACACTGTAAATATTGTGTTGTTTTTTATTGTAAATAGTGTGTACTTGTTGCCCTTGCACATTCCTGCTGAGCATTGCCACTTTCATTTCACTGCACACCCTGTGTGTGTATGTGACAAATAAAACATCTTGAATCTTGAATCTTGAATATATTCTGATGATGTTTAGGCCAGCAGAGAAGGCCTTGCTGGCCCTGACGGCCCGCCACTGAGATATATATATATTAGGGCTGTCAGCGTTAACGCGTTAATCTATGCGATTAATTTGGCCGCGTTAACGCACTAAAATATTTTAACGCACTTTTTTTTTTTTTTTTTTAAACCGCGGCAGTACAGTTTGACACTGTTTCCGTTTTTAAAACAATCATTTCTCCGCGAAAATAAGGAGCAGAAATCAGTTAAACTCGTGGATGAATCAGTCGGGTTTCCTCCTGCTCCTCCTTCCTCCCGTCTCCCCCTCTGATACTCAGAGGAACGAAGGGGCGACGTGCCGGGTGACGCGGCGCGGAGAGAACGTGACACACGAAACCTTCAACGTGATTGGTCAAACCAATGAACACTCAGTAAATCACAAAGGACCTCCCACCTCACAGGTTAGGCTCATTTAGCAGCCTATCAGTCAGACAACCAGAGGACACGGCGCGAGGACAATGAGGCTCATTTCAGAGCTGAGATTGTTCTGGAATGTTTGATGTATAACACGTGGGGGTGTCACATGCAAAAGACTTTAAACGGTGAATTTAATTTATTTTGTAAAATGTATAAAATGCCCCCAGCCTCCAGAGGGTTAACGTGACATATTTGAATGTCAGTCAGTTACCAAGGCCACTGGTTCTGCTGCTGTTCAATGTTAAAGATGACAGGACCAATGGGGTCTCAATATACTTCTTTTTTTTTACTAATCTGATGTTTCACTGAAGAAACAATTTATCATCAACGATATTAAATACCTCGCTGGCACTGTATATGTAGGAGCCTGTTTGAAAACACAGGTCTGTGTGAAGTTTTGTCTTTAAAAAGAAGGGAAACACTTTTAACCCTTGTGTTGCCTTCGGGTCATTTTGACCCGATTAAATATTTAACCCTCCCCCCGCCTTTGGGTCATTTTGACCCGATTCAATGTTTCACCCTCCTGTTACCTTTATATTTGCTAACATATTTTACCCTTTGGGTTCAATTTGACGCCAGCAATTAAAACCTCCAGAAAATTATTAGAATTAATATTGTTTTCCAAGTTTAAGTGTAAGGCACTTTATGTTTGTTTGTTGACTACCGAAAGAACACCGACATTAAACATTGAATGGGGTCAAATTAACCCGAAGGCGGCAGGAGGGTGTAATTGATTCGGTCAAAATGACCCGAAGGCAACACAAGGGTTAAACGGTGAATTTAATTTTTTTTGTAAAATGTATAAAATGCCCCCAGCCTCCAGAGGGTTAACGTGACATATTTGAATGTCAGTCAGTTATCAAGGCCTCTGGTTCTGCTGTGTTCAATGTTAAAGATGACAGGACCAATGGGGTCTCAATATATATATTTTTTTTACTAATCTGATGTTTCACTGAAGAAACAATTTATCATCCACGATATTAAATACCTCACTGGCACTGTATATGTAGGAGCCTCTTTGAAAACACAGCTCTGTGTGAAGTTTTGTCTTTAAAAAGAATTAACTTTTAACTTTTAATTGCGATTAATTAATCGCAATTTCAAAATGTGCGATTAATTAGTTAATTTTTTTTAATCGATTGACAGCCCTAATATATATATATGTATCGATGTAGAAGAACATTGCAGAAGAAGAAAGAGGAAGAAAATATCCTTCCTTCCCCCCCCCTGTAAATAAATGCTGTTTTCTTCAATCGGACTCAGAAAAGGCTAAATGTCCTCCTTCATCCCAGGTAAATATTCACACCGACAAAACACTTTAAAAGCGGCCACGGGAGGAACCGCGGGCGCGAACGCACACGGCGGAATGCAGCAGGTCCTGCTGCACCTGTTCAGCCGGTGCCGCGTCAGCGCAGGTGAGCCCGCAGCTGCCGCCGCTGTGAAATAACAGGTGAAACCGCTGAGAGGCAAAACACACACGAAGCAGCTCCTTAAGCTCCGTGACTCATGGGGAATGTTTCGGTTCAAGCGCTCAACCCGGAGGCGAGACGCGCTATCCGCATTTAAAAGGAGATTTGATAAACTCAGCTCGGGTTACCTGGCTGTTGTTGAGCGTCCAGGTGAGATGACCGACGACGTGACCCCGACGTGACTCTCGGTTCAAAGCGACAACACTGTTAATCCAGCCGGCGGTCGGTGTGTTCGCGGCATAGCTGCAACTATTTTGTCGCCTACCTGTCCATATGTAAATGAGCCCGGACACGTGTCCCGTCTGCGCCAATCAGAAAAGAGATCCGTATTTCTCTCTCTCTCTCTCTCTCTCTCCAATAGGCTTTATTTGCATGAATGTTGCAACAACAATATTGCCAAAGCATCAAGACACAGCATCACAAAAAATATGCTAATCATATGGATAATATATTTTTTAACATTTATTTTAAATGTATTTAACCAGGAACAGCCTCATTGAGAATAACAATCTCCTTCATGTCCTGGCCAAGACAGCAGCAGTAGCACATTACACAAAGTTTCAGACAATACAACATAAAACAGTGACAGACAATATAAAAAAATAACGCTTTTTTTTTAATAACAGAAAGTATCTGTGTGTGTTCTTTGAAACCAGAGTTCCAATAAAGTTTTTTTTTTAAATGCATATTTCTCTCGCTCTTTCTCTCTGTTCTTTTTTTTTTTACCATCAAAAAAATGTGTACGATTAAATGAGTTCTTGTCTAAGTTTGAATTTGCCTTTTTTTCTTGTAACCACTTATTTCTGGACTGGCAGTGTTTGCTGTATCATCAATCACTCCTGATATCAATAAGGTTTAATAATTATAGACAAAGGGCCTTGTGTAAGTATAGGAGACTGTTGTTTGTCGGCTTTCTGGAGTGGCCTACTTTCATTATGACTATTCAAACAAACTTCGGTCATGTCCAAATAGTAGAGCCCCTGCCGGAACAAAGACACCTGTGTGTGGCTGCTCTTTGCGGGATTGGGCCTTATCAGAAATGAAAATAAAAATGAGTCATCCAGAATAAAAGTTAAGCAAAGTAATGTCCAAGTCGCTTCATTTTGTTTTACAAGTATATCCTTTTGTGGCAGGTGTGGAATGAGTATTAAAATGTACGTGAGAGATCTGAGATCAAACCTTCGATCAAAAGAAATAACCTTTGAAAGTGCAACAACAAAATGTGGACCTTAAACTTTACCAACTGAATGTTCAGTGTCAATCCACCTTCTGTTTCCAATTGATAGTCCACATCATGTGTAAGATGCAATGGATGGGATTTAAAACACTGCCATGCACTGCAAAAAAGTGAAGTAGACGCTTTATTAGGCCTACAAACTTAAAAATACTTGCAAAAAGAATACATGCCTTTACCATTTAGAAGGCATTTTGTTTGAAGAAATAGTTATTAGTTAGGCTTACTGTGATTTGATTTATTTTTGAATTTGATGAGAAGATTGATACTATATGTTTGCCTGTTAAATATAAAGATATAGGGTTAGCTTATTTTAGCAAAAGGCAGAAACATGTGGAATCAGCCTGGCTCTGTCTAAAAAGAATTCATCTTTCAGACGCTCACTATAACATTTTCTATTTGGTTTGTTGAATTGGTAAAAGAAAGAAAAAAACGGAAGCAAAAAACGTTACAATGTAGTTTTATTTGTGGTTATGAGCCGAGTGTCTTATTGTCACCGTGGGCTTGACGGACGAAGGCATCGCCACACAGAATAATTCGGGCATCCTGGTTACCTGGGGGACCAAAAACGTCATTTTCCTTCTTCAGCATCCCAATAAATTCAACAAATAAATAAATAGGCCCAATAAATGAAACAAAACAACGTAAAAAATATGTTGATATAATCATGAAACAATGGGACCCCCCTTTTTTAGAAAAACTTAAATTAATAAAATAAAAAGTATTTAAATTACAGCAGTTATTTGGATCAGATTGTCACTGGAGTTTCCCTTCTGTTGAAACTCCTAAAAAACCGTGCCAGATATTTTACCTTAAAATTACTCAATACGACTCAGCTGCGTGGTTGTCTGTGTGCATGTTCGATATGTTTGTTTGTTTTTGTAGAAGTATGATTATTATTATTATATTACTTGAAGGAACTCGACATGTCCCAAAGAAGAAAACACAAAATAAAACTATTTTTTGTTGCTGTAATGTTGCAGTGAACTTTAACTGCATAACATACACCCTCATTGATTTTTTTTTTTTTTTACTGTTTATCTTTTTCTTCAGAGCAGAGATAAAGTTGATACGAAGCATGTGTTCATACATGGGTGAATAAACCCTTGGTTTACCGGAATTGGAGGTGGAGGGAGAATAAAAGGAGTGTGCAGGGCAGTGTCAGTCTCCATTGAATGCACATCGTTCAGGATGAGCAGGACTCTGCTGTGGCTGCTGGCCTCTGTGGCCCTCACTTCTCTGGCTGATGGAGCTCCAATGTAAGTAGAGACCTGACCCCCCCCCCCCCCCCTTGAATCAGAGTCAGAAGTGTTGTTTAGCGTTTTTACGTTGAATATACGAGGAATTTGACTCAGTGAAAGGTGCATAACGATGAACATAGAATACAACACATTCTAAACACAGTTAATATTGTGCAATTATAGATAAATATGGTAAATAACCAATAGATAACAGTACTTTAGAATAAGTTTTTTTTTTCTAAAAGTGGCAGGTGTATATTTCTAAGAGAAGAAAAGATGAGCAAAGTTGTCCGATGTGAGAGTCAGAGTTAGTCAGTGGGGGTCCTGGTCGTTATAGTCCTGTGGATGTGAGAGTCAGAGTCAGAGGGGGGTCCTGGTCTTTATAGTCCTGTGGATGTGAGAGTCAGAGTCAGAGGGGGGTCCTGGTCTTTATAGTCCTGTGGATGTGAGAGTCAGAGTCAGTGGGGGTCCCATGGTCTTTGTTGTTGAACCCGACTGCAGCTGGAAATAAACTGTTCCTGTGTGGTCGAGGTCTTGGTCCTGGTGGACCGCAGCCTTTGTGGACTTGATGAGGGGCTGTGGTCCTGTTTGTCATTGGTGTCACAAGGTAAGGTGGACTTTCAGATGAGGCCAAGTCAGTTGACCCTAAATGTGGTTCAATACCTCATGCCAGTCAGAGTCATGACGAAACGCTCTGTTTGTCCAGTTGCTGGCTTTTCATCAAAGTAATCAATAGATGACTCATTGTGGGTGAAGTCCAGTCAGGATCCTCATCAGCCCAATAGGTTTGTTTATCTGCAATTTGGGCAAATTGAAACGTTTACTCATTAAGACGGTGGTTCTCAACCTAAGGCTTTGGTACCAAAATAAACCTGAGGTGTCAGAAAAGGAGAAATATGTCTTTCTTTCCTGACTTTTTTTCTTGTGAAATAATCAAAAACATTCCCCTTTGTCAAGCACAGTGGAGGCGCCTTTCTACTTCATGTGTGTGTGTTTTATGGCGCCTGACAAAATACAATATTTTATCAGCACATATTAATATTATTACTCCATATCTTCCTCTCTGCAGGGCGTTGATGTCTGCCCCCAACATGTTGCGTGTAGGCGCAGTAGAAAACATCTTTGTGGAGTGTCAAGACTGCAATGGAAATGACATCATCGTCCGTATCAGTGTGATGAACCATCCATCCAAAAAAACACTTCTGGCAACCACATCCGTGACACTTAACGCTGAAAATAATTTCCAGCAGCTGGGACAGATAACGGTGAATGAAACACTGTCACTGTATATGCACATTATCTGTCACCGTTACTTGGCTTCATTCAATAACTCGGCCACACAAAATGATCTATAAATGAATCCAGAAATGCACGTGATTCACTCCTGGTGTCTCTCCACGCTGGATTCAGATCCCCGGTGCAGACTTCAGTAAGGATGCTAACGTGAAGCAGCATGTGCACCTGCAAGCTCAGTTTCCTGACCGACTGCTGGAGCAAATCATCTTGGTCTCCTTTCAGTCCGGGTACATCTTCATACAGACTGATAAGACCCTCTACACCCCCAACAGCAAAGGTGACATTGTCCATATTGATCGATTTGACTGTAATTGATAGTGAAGTGAAAACATTTTTGAAACAGTCACACGACCCCAAAATAGAGTCACCGTCCTTCCAGACTTCAACAGCAAAATGAACCTCCTTCTCTCTCTCCGTCAGTTCTTTACAGGATGTTTGGAGTGACGCCCGCCATGGAGCCAGTAGAGAGAAACCTAGCTGATGCTTCTATTTCCATCGATATTGAGGTATTGTGATTTATCCATAATAAGCACAGATTTGAATGTGATATTATAGAATGAATATAGAAATATAATATTACATCTTTAAAAAATGAATGCATGTCTCCCTCTAGTGGTGGATTTTCACATTAAAGACTTTCCGTCAGCGGGAGACACAATTTTCAGCTATTTTAGAAATAGCTGGAAAAAGTGTAACTACCAAAGAGTCTTTGGTCAATATAGACGTTAACCAGGACGTTGGATTTTAGTCAAAAATACATACATAAAATAGGGCATGAATTTACTAAAATAATTGGTAATTTACCATTCTCTGTTAATGGTTATGGAATATTTTTCATTTCTAGACACCTGAAGGCATCATGTTACCACTTCTTCCAGTCTCTTTGCAATCAGGGATTCACACTGGAGATTACCAACTTGCTGAAATTGTCAGGTTAGTAGTTTATTATATTTAAATGACATTTTCCACGTTGTCATTTTATATAGTTTGTTATTAAGTTGGGTATTTACACTTTGGATACACATGGATAGAAGATAACACGATAGCATGTCTATGTTGCATTAGTCATAGCTCGCAGGCACGTGCACAGATAGAGCCCTACTGGTGCTTAAGCACCGCCCCTTTTGCCCTGGATGAGAAAAGTGCCCCTTCTGCTGGAGCCACATTTTTCCTTCATGAATAAGTATTGAAGTATAAAAATGACTCTCTCTGTCATCAATTCCCCCCAAATGTATTTTGATATCTGACGGGGCATTTATTTGAGTTGTTATTTGAGTGAAAATTCCACCCAGACATGCTCCCTCCTCCTCCTCCTCCTCCTCCTCCTCCTCCTTGCACGTTTATTATATGGCATTTTTCACTACTATCATTGTGTAAATGAAAATACATTGTAATTGTTAATAGAAAACATGTCATTTTGTTTAGCTCTCATGTCTTCTCACGACACAATGTGATTCAGGTGTTGCGTATAGCAACCAGTTACTCGCTAACTTCAAGTTACAGTGATCAATAGGTAAATAATTTTGGCGATGGTTTGCCCTTTTTTTTGGTCTGAGCCCCTGCCCCCCAACATGTCTGTGCACATGTCTGCATAGCTGTGATATTAATATGACTAATATGATTTATCGTTTAGTCGTTACTGCACTTTAGCTCTTTAAAGGTTGTTGGGAAGATTTTCAAAGCTCGTCTTTACTAAAACAAGATCTAGATACTTTTTGACCCATTCTGTATCTGTGATATATCATAAAAAAATATTATTTTGGTTTCTCAAATGTATTACACAACCAAATTAAATGAGACAGCAGTGAAACATCTCAGATGAACTGGACCTTCTATTTAAAGGTCAACTTATCTGGCAGAGTAGCAGCAGCTGCCATGTTTGCTTTTAAATATAAAATGTAGGGTTACTCTAAAAATCCGGGTACAGTAAAACCGCCTTTTTAAATGACACATTTCAATGCCATAAAACAAGAGTTTAACATTTTGGGAAACGCTTGTCTTCTGTGGCACAGTGTTATTTAGAGGAGACGATTTTTAGAGGAGATGCCGTTAGACACAAGAGTGGTGATAATCATATTTAACCCTTCCCTCTTAACTAATGTTAAACTAATCCTTTAAAATTGCAGATCACTTCATCTTTTTCGGCTTTAAATGTTCATTGTTAATGGACAGTTCAATACATTGAATCCTGAAATCTTAAAACCTTTTCTGGTAAACGTCAGTGTTGTAGGGCAGAACTATGAAAGCCAAGCAGCTCTTTTGTGTAGACCTACATCTCAATGTGTTTAAGATATAAATATGGATGTATAACTTTCATTTATTGTGTGTGTGTGTGTGTGTGTAGTCCTGGACTGTGGAAGGTGGTGACACGCTTCCAGAGCAACCCACAGCAGAGCTTTTCTGCAGAGTTTGAGGTGAAAGAATACGGTGAGTCCACCTGCATTTCTAGTTAAAACCCAAACAAACGTACAACATTCACTAATTGTTGCTCCTAGTTGGACAAACAACAAAATGTTTTCCACGTTGCAGTGCTGCCCAGTTTTGAGGTTAAACTGACACCTGTGACTTCCTTCTTCTACGTGGAAAGTAGAGACTTCACCGTCAGCATCAAAGCTGCGTATGTGAAGGTTTTTGTTTTGTGGCTTGAGAGACGAGAGGTTTGATTGGCACATTGATTGCAGAGAAGAAACATGAAAGTGTGTCGTCCAGAGGCCGCGCTAACCGCTTGAAGATGTCACCGTCTTGTGGCTTTTTAGGTATCTGTTTGGTAAAGAGGTGGAAGGGAACGCGTACGTGGTGTTTGGAGTTATGGAAAACGGTCGAAAGAAAAGCATCCCGAGTTCTCTTCAGAGAGTGCAGGTGAGCTCGTTCTTACACTTTTGCTGTATTTAAAATGTAAAAAATGTTTTACGGTAACTTTCTGTCATTCATACAGTAACTTCATCTAAATTGTTACATTTCTATCGACATATATTATTTATTTTGGATGTTCAGATATAACCAGGCCGTTCACCGACTGTGCCACCATATTGGATTTCAAGATGCATTTTTGTATTCTGTCACATTAGATCCAGGCAGGTAGTGGAGAGGCCACGCTGACGAGAGACCACATCTTAAGTACTTTCCCAAACATCGCCGACCTGGTGGGGACTTCCATATTCGTGGCCGTCAGTGTGCTGACGGAGAGCGGTGAGATATAGAGACCGTTTGTTCGTGCCGTTTCAGTGTTTGATCAAAGCAAACTACCAACTAGCTAACACCGTTATTTGTTTCTGAAAAATCCCCAAAAAGGAACGAGAGGAGAATAGAAAATAAAGAGACCAAGAAAAGCAATTGTTGTATTGGCTTTATATCAGGAGATGAATAAATGTTCTCAAATACTCTTGTAGTCAGTTGTTGTGTAAAGTGTTTGTGTTTGTGTATCAACACACAGGTAGTGAAATGGTGGAGGCGGAGCTGAGAAACATCCAGATCGTCTCATCGCCTTACACCATCACCTTCAAGAGAACACCCAAATATTTCAAACCAGGAATGTCCTTTGACTTTGCGGTAAAGTATTTATTTACATTTACATGTATTGACAGCATCTTTTTTGCACTTCCAGGCAATAAACAATGTTCTCAGACAGAGAGAGGGATTATAAGAGGAAGATTTTATTTTAAAAAACACATTGTGTCCGTACTAGGGAGAGCATTTGTATTTTAATATGTGGGCTGGATGTATGGAATGGTTTAGATCATGGGGGTCCATCTCATTTTCACAACATCAGCATCATGGCTGCCCTCAAAGGGTTGTTACGGAAACATATAAACATAAAAACTCCTCTCGAACATATAGTTAAATAACTCTCTAAGCATTTGATTATTGTTTATTTGAGTGTAGAAATATTGTACAAAACAACATTTCTCTAAAATTATAACAGAAATCCAATTAATTTGAAACCTTCAAAATAAAAGCACAGCATATTTTTCTTACATTTTTAAGAAAAGGTGATCGTATGTCTTTCAAGCCGTCAGGGGCCACATAAAATAACGTGCTGGGCCGAATTCGGCTCGCGGGCCTTGTGTTTGACACCTGTGGTTTAGATGAAGAAATTAAGCAAATTACAGAGATACATTAATCGTTGTTGTTGTTTACATTAAGAATATTATTTATGTGTCTGTGTTAAATACCAAGTTCATTATTTAGGTTATAGAAAGGGGTAGGACCATATAAGTTCTTTAAGGACATATAATATGTGTTTATATATAATGAACTGTATATAAATATTGTTATTTTGTAGGTGTTTTTTTCCTATTTGTCGCATGTTCGGAATGAATCCATTTTATTAAATGGCTATATTTCTACCTAAATAAAAACACAATACATAAAACATTAAACTACTGAAAGTGGCTCAGAAAACACAGATGGCAGTTGGCAGTATATCGTAAATGTGAAAGTTGCATGCTGCTTAATGCTCTCTTCATAACTGTTATTGATTAGATCAATATGTTGCCCTACGCTTTTTATTGGGATGTTAAGAAAGATTTTGACAAACAGAAGGAAGCAATGTGTCCATCAACAGTTTGGGTCACCAGAAACTAAGTCATGATACTTGGACCTAAAACAAATCTAATATCAAGGTCAAATAGAAGAAGGCAGTGTTCTGGGTGTTCAGTTGTTTGTGTTTCTGACGGCAGGTTGAAGTTTTGAATCCTGACAAAAGTCCAGCAAAGGGCGTGACAGTGGTGGTGGATCCCGGCAAGGTGCTGGGCATAACCGCAGCCAATGGCATGACAAGGTTCACCATCAATACAGACGCAAAAGACCCATCTGTGACGATCACTGTAAGTCTCTTCTTTTGAATTTCATAAAAATACAGTGTGTGAATGGTGAAATTCATTTAGTCAGTGTAATTTAACAGCCACGATAACTTGAGATAGGATAGACATGGTACTCTGGTGTGTGTGTGTGTGTTTACCTGTGTGTGTGTGTATTTACCTGTGTGTGTGTCTTTAATTGCAGGCAAAGACCAATAATCCCGATATTAGCCTTGAGAGACAAGCATCAGTCACCATGGTGGCTTTCCCATATACGACAAAGAGCAATAACTACATCCACATAGGTGAGGGGCTTCCTAAAATAATATCGGGCAAAAAAAGGAGATAGCTGTGGAAAAATGTGGCCCATGCACTACATATGTTGGGTGTTTTATCACAACATGTCACGTTTGCAGGTGTGGATACGGCTGAGCTGAAAATTGGAAACGCCATGAAAATTAACCTCAACCTCAAACGACAGGAAAAACATGAGACTGACATCACATATCTGGTGAAAACAGTTCGACACCTGTTTATGTGTGCACGCAAATTACTCTTTTGTCATGCGTCAAAGATACTCATGTCTGATAATTGCTGATGTTCAAATCTGCCTCCATAGATCTTGAGCAGAGGTCAGCTCGTGAGAAATGGCCGTTACAGGATCAGAGATCAAGTGCTCATTTCCTTGATAGATCCTATTACCAAAGACATGCTGCCATCATTTCGTATTGTAGCCTACTACCATACAACCAGCAATGAGGTGGTATCAGACTCGGTTTGGGTGGATGTCAAGGACTCCTGCATGGGCTCGGTGAGACACGCACCACTGATGTGTAGTAGAGTTTAAGTGGGCAACCAAAACACCCACATAGAAGCTGATGAGGTTATTTGCACATCTTTTCTGTATGAAACTGCTTTAGCGAATGTCTCATTTACTGACCTCGCCTTCAAATTCAGCTCAAGCTTGAACCTAGAAGAGCCAAAACATCCTATGAGCCCCGCCTGGCGTTCGGTCTGAAGGTCACAGGAGACCCAGGGGCCATGGTGGGGCTGGTGGCGGTGGACAAAGGCGTCTACGTCCTAAACAACAAGCACCGTCTCACCCAAAAAAAGGCAATTACTTCATTTCGTATTTATCTCAGAAATGTTTTTTTGCTTAGGCTTTCATTTTAAAAAGCTTAACGTATAACAGAAAATTAGACGCATGTTAACTTTCACTCACGTCTGACAGCTTTTGGCTTCACACAATAAATACGTGAGTTCATGTGCACATATCAGATCTGTTGTGTGTGCGTGTGTGTGTGTGCGTGCGTGTGTGTGTGTGTGTGTGTGTGTGTGACTTCCGACCTGCTCAGGTGTGGGACATGGTAGAGAAGTACGACACAGGCTGCACCTCCGGTGGAGGGAAGGACAGTATGAGTGTGTTTTTCGATGCTGGGCTGATATTTAAGTCCAACACGACGACTGGGACACCCTACAGAAGAGGTGACACTACTTTACTCTCCTCTTCCCTGAACACACCCGTCTTCAGCTTTTAACATTGTATCAATGAAATATCTTTGTTTCGGAGAAATGGGCAGATAGACCTTTATTCATCGCCAGAAGTCAAGTGTTTTTTCTTTTCTTCCAGAGTGAGCATCTAGTGGACAATAGAAGAACAGCATCTTAAACCAAACTGCATTACATTTCTTGCTCACCTTTTTTTCTGTATTTTGACACCCAAACAGATTAATGACCTCGCTCTGATTTATAGAGTTTCACATAAATTATACCAAGTGCAAATCAAGTTAAAAGTTTTGAAATTGTGTCTGTGTTTCCAGAATCAAAATGTCCGTCCCCCAGCAGGAAGAGACGAGCCACGACGATCATGGAAGTCACAACCAGCTTACGTAAGAACCACAGCTGCGAATTGTTAGCGTTTTTCAAAATTGGATGTCTGGTAAGGTAATAATTCAGCCAACGACCTTCTCTCGTTCTCTCCTTGCCAACGGGAGGATTTATTCTCTGATCACACGTAAAATACAAGCTCGATGCGATTGCAATCACAGCGGGGGTCCTTTTCGGTCAGCACAGGTCAAAACCCCAAACGACTGCCTTTCCCTAAACAAGTCCGGCTCTTCAAGCACCCACGTTCCGTGACGTCGTCCTGACCTCGGATCTGCTCGTCTGCTCCTTTCTCACAGGAGGGGGGCCCACGTCCCCCTCTCTCATTGTAACAACATGATGTGTGTGTGTGTGTGTTGCTTTGGGTGAGGCGGAGCAGCTAACCTTCGAGAGGCAGACATAATACTTATCGGCACATACTTCAGCTGCTACGTGCTGTTTATTCTGAGGTTTGACGGGACCTGGACAGGGCAGTCCAATTCAATAATTCAGATAAATATAAACAGAACCACCCAATAAACACATCACCGGTCATCTCCAGGCACTCATTTCTCACAATGTCAGCCGTTGGACCGCTTGTCCCGTGGACTTTCACAGATCTCGTCTTTGCCGCGTCATTTGTATTAGCAGACAGATAAAAGTGAGCTGCACCTGTCAACCTCTTTGTTCACGCTCCTACTTCTCCGCACTGAAGCCGTCCTTTCTCGCCAGTTTTCCACCTCCATGGCTCATTTGGTTTTAAGTTTATTTGCTTTACCGTGTGTCGAAAGTAAAGTAGCACAATTTATGTTTCTAATTTGCCTTTCCAGTTCATTTGGTGGTATGTATCTTCTTACCTCTGTCTCCTCTACAACCCTCTATGTTCCCAGTGAGTAAATATAAAGATAACAAGCTGAAGCGTGAGTGTTGTTTGGACGGCATGAGGGAATCCCTCCTCACGTACACATGTGAGAGGCGCAGCGAGTACATAAATGATGGCGACGATTGTGTCACGGCCTTCCTGCACTGCTGCAAGGAGATGGAAACCCAGCGAGCGGACAGGAAGGAAGAAAGCCTCCAACTGGCTCGCAGTAAGAGACGGGGACACGGGATGTTGTGAAGCTCTGAGTTTCTATTTAGGGTCTTACTTAATAAAAATAGTAACCTTGTGAATGATTCTTTAGGTGAGGCGGATGACGAAACTTACATGGACAGCGATGAAATTGTTTCTCGCACCAAGTTCCCTGAAAGTTGGCTGTGGACGGACTTCATCCTGCCTGCTTGTTCAGAAAAAACACCTAACTGGTGAGTCAAGGGAATGTGCACACACCAAATGTACTGATAACTTCACACTGGCACCACTTGGACTTAAAGCTACCCTTTACCTCTCGAAGTGTTAAACCTTTTTTTTCTTTGCTTCAGTGAAACCACATCAGTGGAGAAAAATCATGCTTTGCCGGACTCAATCACAACCTGGCAGTTCACTGGCATTAGTCTGTCAAAAACTCACGGTGAGGATTCAGGGGCCACAATCAGTGGAACCCTCTCTCCATTTTTTCTCATTCATCGCTTTAAAAACACTTTTTTTTTTATCCCTCTCATTTTAAAGGAATCTGTGTGGGCGATCCGTTAGAGGTAGTTGTCCAGAAGGAATTCTTCATTGATCTTCGGGTGCCGTACTCTGCTGTCCGAGGAGAACAGGTGGAAATCAAGGCAATCCTCCACAACCTTAGCCCCGATGATCTCACCGTAAGTCTGTGTTCACACAAAAAATGACAGTAAACATTGGTGTGAGTGGCAAAAACAGAGAACCAGTTAACTCCTTACTCTAGTCTTTAATGACTATTCTCAAGTTCAGATTGATCCCAAGTTGATTTCCCACTCAATAGAGGTCTTCATCTTTGATCAGCTGCACATACTTCACTTTCTTTCTCCATCGTTGTCCTGTTTTCAAGGTGCGTGTGGATCTGATTGAGGAGGAGCATGTGTGCAGCGCAGCCTCTAAACGTAAGAAGTATCGCCAGGAGGTCAACATCAGGGCCGAAAGTACTCGATCTGTGCCATTCGTTGTCATTCCCATGAAAGAAGGGCATTTCAAGATCGAGGTCAAAGCAGCTGTGAAAGATTCGGCGCTCAATGATGGCATCATAAAGATACTGCGGGTGGTGGTAAGAGCAACAGCGATCTCACTGTTAACATATCGGGAAACACACATCCTTCTAGGGTTTAACCTTGATGCATATGTGGACCAGCCTTTTCAAATTGAAGAGAAGATTTCAACGAGCGAGCCATAACGTCTTTTTGTCCACACCAGCAGACTATACTACAAATTAATTGTGAGTTGTAATGTTTGTCCTAACTGTTGTTTTTCCAGCCTGAAGGTGTACTGGTTAAATCTCCTTTGACTATACTTCTAAACCCTTCTGTTGACGGTGTTGGTGAGTTTACCCATAAATAACTACATAGTCATTTGGTAATATTAGGTTTTTTATCACTTCAGAATTGATTCCCACTGTACATCCTTTCAGATGGGGTACAAGTAGAAACTCTCAACAGTGCAATTCCTAGGAAAGATGTAGTTCCAAACACACCGTCTATCACACAGATCTCTGTGACAGGTGAGCTGTAATGTCATATTTGGGCATGTTATGTAATATAATGCCTAATGACAAAATGAACTGTTGAAAATTGGTTTAAAAAATGGCCTGATGGCACTGTGGCATGTTTCTTCTTATTGATGTGTGTGTGTGTGTGTGTGTGTGTGTGTGTGTGTGTGTGTGTGTGTGTGTGTGTGTGTGTGTGTGTGTGTGTGTGTGTGTGTGTGTGTGTGTGTGTGTGTGTGTGTGTGTGTGTGTGTGTGTGTGTGTGTGTGTGTGTGTGTGTGTGTGTGTGTGTGTGTGTGTGTGTGTGTGTGTGTGTGTGTGCAGGGAGAGAAGGAGTTTCTGAACTGGTGGAGAGCGCCATTAGTGGAAGCGCTATGGGTACTCTGATCGCCCAACCCGCAGGCTGTGGAGAGCAGAACATGTACCGCATGACTCTACCTGTCATTGCCACAATCTATTTGGACAAGACCAACCAGTGGGAAAGTGTGGGCTTTGAGAAACGTGATGCCGCACTCCAACACATCAAGACCGGTAGGAACCTTGTTGATGCCTCTCTGTGTGGGATTGTTTTAAAGTTTCTGGCATTGAAGAAAAAGTATGACAGCAATACATGTTACTGTGGTGGAAATGAGTGTTCCTTTACCTTGTGAGAAATCGAAAGTAGTTTAAGCATGGTTGCCCCATAACACTCTATTATAGTAACATGTTTACAAGTTATCAACCAAGCGCTAAATACAAACAAGTCATGAAAACATTCAACTGAATGGAGCAGAATCCCCGAGCCTTCTCTCAAGACCATTAGAAATAACTGCTGCCTTCTCAGTGCAAGACTGCATCCTTTATATGTTTTCAGAGACGCCCCGAGGTTCCCTAGAACCATCTGTTTCCTTTCCAGAGGGCGTTGAAGACCCTCAAAGGCTCCTTTAAGTCTAAACCCCCTCCACTGTGTAATCGATTGTGTTTGACCTGTCCAGGAATCAGACCCTAGGTCATTGTCCGTGACCCTTTCCAATGACCCCACAGAGTCCGGTTCCTCTTCTAAGTATTTCAGGAGAGAGAAACAGCTAAGAACATTTTTCCTTCGGCAGTTACCACTGCCCCACAGACCCAAGAGACATTGAGTAGTGATGGTCTGAATGCAATGACATAGAAGTTGAAATACCAATAAAAGCCAGTAGAATTATTTAAAAGATGCAACTATAACAGAAGAACAATGTAACAGGGCTTCTCAAACTGGTTGTGTGTTCTTGTTTGTGTCCAGGCTACCAGAATGAGCTTGTCTACCGTAAAGGTGATGGTTCTTATTCTGTGTTTCCCAATCACAAAAGTAGCACCTGGTGAGGCTTTCAAATATTCAAGCACGAATGCATACAAATGTTTCCGCATCCTCCTTTAACCTAAATTCTGACAATGTGATGAGAGCGTATTTCACGCGCAACTGAAGGAAACTAAACGTCCCCTCTCCTCTCTCAGGCTGACGGCCTACGTGACCAAGGTGTTCGCCATGGCCAACAGTCTGGTGGCAGTGAAGAGCGAACACATCTGTGACTCTGTTAAGTTTCTGAATCTCAACGCGCAGCAACCCGACGGCGTGTTTGTAGAAGTTGGAAAGATTCTCCACGGAGAGATGATTGTGCGTGAGCTGGTTTAAATATCATCAATTCTTCATCCAAGTGCAAAAAGTAACAAGATGGAAACTATTCCACGTGGCTGGCTAATCCCTTTGTATGAATCAACACGTTTGTGTGTCCCTACATGCGCAGGGCGATGTGCTTGGCGCCGATTCAGACGCCTCCATGACGGCCTTCTGCCTCATCGCCTTGCAGGAGTCACGCTCGCTCTGTTCCGCCACTGTCAATGTGAGTACGATGCTTTTTCCTTTCACTGCTTTTTTATTTCTTCAATTTCCGATTCCGGTGATGAACGAAACGCAACGCTTTCTGATGAGAAATCAACGCACCATTTGCAAAGTCCCGCCTCCCTCAGTTACTGTCGAGACTCCGATCACGCTTTTCCCTTCTTGCACAGCACATGTGGTTTACAATCACGACCGGGGCAAGTTTACTATTCGAAATACTCGGGCTCTTCGTTTCTCACAGAGGTTGACGAATCCAGTTTGTATTCGGTCAACTGTAATTTAATACCCATTTTAACTATAGCTCTGTGAGTCGGTTGAGGAGGATATTGTATTGCGATGTAGAGTCCGTGCATTATTAAGTATGGAAAGGAAACATTTTCAATCAGATTAGTTTTGTTCGATTACACATACAAATAGAATAATGTAATCCATTCCTTATATCTTTGCTCTTGTGTTTTTAGTTTTAAAATGACGACTAAATACCTGTTTGAATTCTGCCTCAGCGAGTGGACAGGCCTGTCGAGTCCAGTTGCAGTGGCTGAGGCAAAATAGCAGTTGCTGTTCCAGGGGAGGGGTTCATCTCACGCTCAATTGTGGTCACATAATTATTTTTGAAGCACGTGACACATTCAAAATGGCTGCCAACCCTCGGTTTGGCATTTCCATGGAGCATTAGATCCACACTCAAATACTAACTAACTGAGGGCCAGCTAATAAGACAGGAGAGCGGCGTCAATGTCCAGGTATCAAATGTGACAACAATCCTGAACAGAGTGAGATATTTAAACTGGACGCATTACGGTCATCCGACTGTTCTCTCCTCATTCTTCTTTCTCCTTCCACTTCTTGTCTTTTCATCCAGAGTCTGCCAGGCAGTGTAGCCAAAGCAGTGACCTATCTGGAAAGGCGTCTGCCCCACCTCCTCAACCCGTATGCTGTTGCCATGACGTCATACGCCCTGGCCAACGAGGGAAAACTGGACCTGGAGATGCTCAACAAGTTTGCTTCCCCAGGTGTCGACACAAAGCAAATATTCTTAAACTAATGTTCAGAAACAGATTCTATGTTGTAGTGTTTAGATATTACACATCTACTAATAATTACTATAATACTTTTAGAGCACGACCAACACAATGGTACCCAAATGTCAGTCACACACAAAAAAAAGAATGGTTCATAAATGGTTCTTTATTTGTGGTTCTGTGAAGAACCATCACCTCCTGAATAACTTTATAACAAATAACAAACATGTTCCTTCTATGGCATCACTGATGACACCATAATTTTTCTGTGTGTATGCGTTGGGTGATTTTGAAATGTACATAGATTGTCATTCAGATGTGACGTTATTTTTCAGCCATATAGTGACTCTTTTGTAGAAAGATAGAAATATTAGTTAAAAATCTTTTGATTACGGGAATTTTACTTTCCTCATTTTTATTGCATTTACATAAAAATTCTTAAACTATAGGAATTGGGGAATTATCAGTGAATTAAGCTGGTTCCAGCTACAGTATTGTAATAAAAGGTTATTTGTGTGCACCTTCCTCAGACTTCTCCCACTGGCCGACGCCTAAGGGACATGTGTACACTCTGGAGGCCACAGCGTATGCTCTTCTTGCTCTGGTCAAGGCCAAGGTGAGCCTGTCCCACTTGTTTCACCAGGAAGTCATGCTTCAAAAAAACCAACCACTCACACACCGTGAATGAAATGTGTGTCTTGGTAATGCAAATGCATTGGAATATTGGTTTCAAATGTTGTGCCATAATAGGAAACACTGATCTAGAAGCTCTATGGGTAGACTTGAACATTTAAAAACTGGCAGGTCTAAAATATAACAGTCATCGCTTTGTTTTCAATAGAGGTTTTTTTCTTTTAAGTCTATATGCAACCGCAGGCCCCAAGAAATGTCAACCATTTAAGTTCCTTCTGTTAATAAAGGAATTTGAAAAAGCCAGACCTGTTGTGAGATGGTTCAACAAGCAGAAGAAGGTGGGCGGAGGCTATGGATCAACTCAGGTAACACTGACCTCTCTCTGCATCTTGAAACCTCCATCCGGTGTTCACTTGGAACTTGATTTTTTTTCTAAGTCTTGTTTTCTCACTCTTTTTTCTCTCTGTCTAGGCTACCATGATAGTGTACCAGGCAGTAGCAGAGTACAGGGCCAGTGCTAAAGAACCAGAGTACGATCTGAATGTGGACATCATGTTCCCGGGCAGGACGAGGCCTGACAAGTACAACTTCAACAGGGAGAACCACTACGCCACCAGAACAACTAAAGTGAGAAGACGCACAGACAGACTCTCTGTGGCTCATTAATATCATCACTCATGTGGTTTTCCTGTAGGTTTATTCTGCTGATTCCTGACTCTCTGTGTGTTTGTGTGCATATTTAAATTCCCACAGCTCAATGACATAAATCAGGATGTGAAAGTGATTGCGAGCGGCTCCGGAGAAGCAACGTTGAAAGTAAACGCGACACAAATTCTGAGTTGTATCATCTGTTGATTGTTGATTTGTCCTTTTAGAGTCAAATGTGACCAAATAATTTGTTTTAACCTTGTGTGGACTTTTGAAGACACATGTCTATTAGTTTATCACATTCTACAATACACTTTAATCTATGTGACAGATGGTGTCGCTGTATTACGCTCTGCCTAAAGAACTTGAGAGTGACTGTACGATGTTTAACTTGACTGTGAAGCTCACCGAAGGTAATGTGGTGCACTCCCTCTCTTTCTGCTCATTTGTTGTCATTTTACCAGCGTGTTTCTGCCACGTTCCTTACCTTATGAGAAACGAATAAACAAAATACTCAAAGTCTTTTGCTCCTGCAGAGGAATCGGATGAGGATGAGAAGATGTACAAACTGAAAATAAAGGTTTTGTGAGTACAATAAGATGTCATACTGACCATTGGCTAGAGACAGAACTTTTACAAACATAATTAACATGACTATTTCTCTCCATCTCCTTTATGCCGTTATTATTAAATATAATAATTACGTAATTATTAAATATAATAATTACGTAATTATGTTGTATTCTTTGTGCAGGTATAAGAACAAAGACAGGGATGCGTCCATGTCAATCTTGGATATTGGCTTGCTAACTGGCTTCACGATTGTAGAAAAGGACCTGGGCCTCGTAAGAACTGGCACATATACACGTTTACCCACACACAATTCACAAGCTGTGTTTATTATGAGAAAAAAAATAGTTCTTTAGTGTTTAGAAAGTTGTCTGACAATATGTGTGTGTCTGTGTGTGTGTGTGTGTGTGTGTGTGTGTGTGGGTGTGTGTGTAGTTGTCCAACGGACATGCTCCCGTCATTGCGAAATATCAGAGGGACACAGTCCTGTCAGAAAAAGGCTCCCTCATCATCTACCTGGACAAGGTACAACTTCACTCTTTCCTTCCTTGATCATATCTCTACCTTGTTTTGTGTGTGTGTGTGTGTGTGTGTGTGTGTGTGTTAATCTCCATCTTACCTTTGTCCACAGGTTTCTCACACAGAACCAGAAGAGATCACTTTTAGGATCAAACAGGATCTGAATGTGGGCGTCCTTCAACCAGCTGCTGTGTCCGTCTATGAATACTACGACCGTGAGTCTCAGAGGAGACAGCACTGTGGCGAAGCAGCCAATATTACTTTTTCAAAAGTATTTATTGTAAATGTGCTGATGTACTGCAGCTACCACAAACTCCTTTTTTAAATATCTTTTTTCTCCATTGCAGAAACACATTGTGTGAAATACTACCATCCAGAGAGGGTAGATGGAAAACTGATGCGGATCTGTAGAAAAGATGAATGCAGATGTGCTGAAGGTAAACAGGATGATGCCCAACTCCTTCCTCTTACACACACACACACACACACACACACACACACACTCACTGGCATACTGAGCTGCATTCATAATCACCTTAATCTGGGTTTTTCATGGGATAATGCTCACATAAAATCTTTTGTGGAATGAGTTTGATTTAAATTTAAAAAAAAATAAACAATAAATAGCTGCCGAAATCTAGGGCACATTTTTTTGTGGGAATAACAGTTTACTAAAATGTAATGACTAAAACTATGAAGGATAAAACTGGCAAAAATGTGACGGATGCTGCATTCACATGCCATCAGGCACATGGTAGATATCCTTTTTGTGGACGAGAGCAGGACAGTAAATTTAGGTGGGGCCGGCAGAGAATACCGTCAATGGTGGCGGCCGACGGTATTGCCATCCAATGATAAAAAAATTATATTCCATCACCATAGAGACACATATCGTGACTCGTTTTTTCAGTGCCGTCCATATGCATCTACGGTTTGCCTAATCCCATAGGATTAAATGTAAAATAGCTTCCAAAATGAACGCTGGTTTACAGTAAATTGTAAGCGGTCTAGCCGAAGAATTACTCGGGGTTTAGGTCCAGCTTCACTCACCCATTAACTTTTCCTCTCACATTCACTTGTGTTTATTTTATTGGGTCGTCAGTCATGTTCTTTGTGTTTTTCCAGAGAACTGCAGTAAGCAGAAGAAGGACAAAGTCAGCAATGATATGCGCAGAGATAAGGTCTGCGAGACTGAAGTGACCAATAAGATCGATTTTGGTAAGTGAGCGTGACTGCATTCAGATAGCACTTTTATACAACACATTTATATGTGAGTGAGAGATTAGTAAGTAAGCAACTCCGCTAACAGTCTGCAATGTTTCTGTCCTCAGTGTACAAAGTGCTCCTGGAAGAGTTTAATAACGAGGTGTCCACAGATGTTTACAAAATGCGGGTCGTGCAAGTCATCAAAGAAGGTGGGTATTCATCATTTTGGGACATGTGCATATTTGCTTTTTGTTAGAGAGTTTGATGTAAAGACTGGTAGCAACAAAATTAGCTCACATTGCCAGGTAACATGCGGACACGCCAGGAGGTTTCTGGTTGGTCCTATAGCCAAGACATATCCCAGTCTACAGGTTGCAGATTGCAACCACCCGAAAATGTATCAAGTGTGAAAGAGAACTACGGTGGCCGACACAAATGGCTCCATCTGGTTCTGGTTTGTCCGTTCTGGACTACTGTAGAAACATGGCGGTGCAACATTGCAGTCTCAATAAAGAGGAGCTGCTCTCTTTGTAGATATACTGTAAACCAGTAATTCAAAGGTAACAAAACACGATTCTTAGTTTCAGGTGATTATACTTTGACGAAAATATACCAATAATATTTCATGATATTTCTGCCAATTCATTCACATTGGAATTAGAATTGTAACCATTAATTTGTGTTGGTATTGATTAGATGGAGTATATTTGAGGTGGTAGTAGGTGGATTTTGGTACCTTTGCACAGAGCCAGACTAACAGTTTCCCGTCTTTATGCTTAGCAACAACATGAGAGTTGTATCAATCTAAGTCTTTACAAGAAATCAAATGAGAGTATGTTCAACTATTTTCTGAAGCATGATTCCACTGTGGCACTAGGAATATATGAGAATACATCACTAATGTGCAAGCAGTGGAATAATTTAACTCATGACATCAAAGAAAGTAAAAATCTGGTGCAATTAAAAATATATATATATTTAAAAACATGACTCTGGAGAAGTATAGACTTGACGGTATTGATAAAGCATAAGAAGTAAGGGATTATGGGGACAAATGCTTTAATTTCTGGTTGTTGTTTTTTTGTTTGTTTTGTTTTAGTTTTATACATAAGGCTCTTCGGAACAAGTTTTCAAGCAATTATAGGTTAGGGCACGTATAAGCTAGATAGCTTCAGCCTTTCGGTCAGCCACATATATCTTTCTTCTTTTTTTAAATTATCCCTGGTGGTTGTATATTTTGTTGATCTAAATAAATAAACTCATTCATTCAATGTGTTGTATTGCACCTTTAGCTATGTATTTAATCCTTACCTTTTTTATGTTCTCCTATATTTGAATTACAGGAACCTATGATGTGGATCCTCTGAATAAACTGCGCACATTCCTCAGCCCACCGCACTGCAGGGAGTCGCTAGACCTGATAAAGGGCAAAGAATACCTTATCATGGGCGCATCCAAAGATATTGACAGAGATGATGACAACAAAACGTAAGTTTGGTTCTTTGTGTGAATGTGTGTGGTTTGTGTATTTAAATTGTTTTACTGCTTTCTATTACTAAATCAAGTGAGCCGTAATTGTTTCTTGTTGCTGTGGCTATTGGCAGTCATTTAACGGACAGACAGAGGGTGGAGGCTTTTTCATGTTGGGTTTCAGCATATTACAGATAGCTGTTCACTTGAAGAACCAATGCATTTCCCCTCGGTTCTCCTCAGGTTTCAGTATATACTTGGAGAGAGAACCTGGATTGAGTATTGGCCCACAGATGCAGAGGGTCAGACGGAGGAACACAGTGTTCCTTATTCGGAAATTGAGGATATGGTCCGGCATTACGAAACCTTTGGATGTCAGAATTAGTGAAACTAAATGAAATACAATGTTTTTAATTCTCTAAAACTTCCCCTGATATGGGATATAAGGGCCTACAATCGTGAACTGTATTGATTAAAACCGAATGGTGTCAATCATTATCGTGTGTCTTCTTTACAGATTAAAGTGATTACTGTTATGTTGGTTATGGTAAATAATGATAAGTTCAACTTTAAGTAGAAGTTTTATAAAGTTGTATTATTTTGAACGAGTCAGTGGTGGGATGCATAGAAACAACCAGCATATAACAACCAGCTGCTCGGCACAATATAGCTTTATTGTATTTACCGTAATGTTGCTGTGCAACCTGTGGAGAAGTCAGTTTCTGACTCTTTGTTCGCAACAACCCCATAACTGTAACTTGGCATTTTAATAAATCTTGGATACCACAAATGCAGTAAAATGTGTTTATTGTGTGCTCTATCCTTCCTGTTCTGCCTACTTTTTAATGTTGAAAAGAGCATAACTTTTTCAAAATATCTTTAATTCAATACATCCGGTACATACATCTTTGAATTTCTGTATTTCTCCAAATAATATATAAAAACCTCAAACATAATACATTTACTGCCACATTCAATGACAAAACAACAGCAAATAAATCTCTGTGAAATAATCAAAGGAGACATACAGTATAATGAAAAATTCCCCTTTTAAGTGTGTGTGCTCATAGATTGTTCATCTAAAGTGCTATCAAACCAGCAACTATGAAATAGGACAACCCATTCTGAGGGGAAATACACACTGAGAGATTGGCAGTTTTGAAATAGTTTTCATACATAAAACAAAAAACAAATAAAAACAA
Source organism: Pseudoliparis swirei (assembly GCF_029220125.1). Classification (NCBI taxonomy): domain Eukaryota; kingdom Metazoa; phylum Chordata; class Actinopteri; order Perciformes; family Liparidae; genus Pseudoliparis; species Pseudoliparis swirei. Next base: position 22,660,553 of record NC_079411.1, read on the forward strand.
TGCGTGTTGAGTCAGGGAGAGTGAAATCTCAGAAAACTGCGAGTGAGTGCCATTCGCGAGCCGTAAAGTGCTATCAAAACGGTTCAGTACTTCAGGTGTTCCTGAGTTCATGAGGTCCTAACCACCTTTCTCACACTGTGTCATAGGGGTGCAATGCTTTATTAAAAAGCAGTGTTTATGAATGAATACCTACTTAATCACTGTGTTTGACCAGTCAAAAATGTAATTAAGACAACTGGATAACAATGTACTCGTCCAGTCTATTCGTATACTATTTTCTAACCTCAGTAACTGTTAGAAAATATAATCCGAACTATTGATTTTGATCTGTTGTTTAACATATGAACATTGAGGGGCAGCAGCCTGTAGTCAGATGTCGGAAATATAGTCATCGAAGAAGAAGAGAGTGACGTACTTCCGGTAGCTCAGCCACCAGGTCATGTTGGTGTTCTCACAGAAGAATAGAATCAGACTTCAACTGACAGTCTTGAGGACAGCCAACGTGGGAACACTGCGACATTAAAGCAGCGAGTTATTCTTTAAACATTGTTCAAGTAAGAAAAGAGCAAATACATTTTCTAGGTCGAGCTGCCCTGAGAAGATACCGCTATGGCCAAGGTACAAGTGTTAAACGTTGCTGTGCTGGACAACCCGAGCCCGTTTGGAAATCCCTTTCAGTTTGAAATAACGTTTGAATGCATGGAGGATTTGCCGGAAGGTTGGTACAGTTTTCAGCTAACGTTAACGTGTAATGCCAACTACATTATGTTTTGTTATATGTTAGCTATGGGTAATAGCTACCTCTCTTCATTCTGCCTATATGTTAACTTATACTTTGAGGAGGGTAAATGAGGTGCATCGTCAGCTTGACAAGTGTGCTGTGTTGCTCGACGATGTACCAGTATATTAGCCGTCTTTGTTGCTGGATAGAGATTTTTCATTTGACAAGTTGTTGAAAATTGGCGCTGGCGCGTTTATGGTCAACGCCCCGCCTCCTGCCTGTAATGATTGGTTCGTGGTCGTTCTGTAGAGTTTTTTTCCGGCAAGCTGATTGGTTGATCACGACATGTTACTGTAGCAACAGACAAGCTTAACGAGTTGCCGCGAACCGCGGGCTGAAACAACAGGAAAGCAGTAGCACGGATCGGCTACTGGGAATGACGGCCAAGAATAGCTTTTGGTGTCATTAACTGTATAGCTGTATACCAATACGATATACAATGGTTTCCTATTTAATTAAATAAATAACATGTAATCGTACCCGCGTTATGTCACTTAATTAATTACATGCAAGTGTGTCCTATGTAACTACATCAATAACATATGTAATGGTGCCGTATTAACTTAATTAATAAGATATGTAAAAGTGTGCTTTGTAACTTAATTAATTTGAGGGCATTGATGAAGGGAACACCACTTATTTTTGCATTCATTACTGTTTTAAGACCAAATAAAATCAATTGTGTATGGATCCACTAATGACAGTGCATACTGTCAGCGTCGACTCGTGTAACACTTTTTTTTACGGTTTACATTTAGCCACCAGTGACATTGGAATGTCACTTGATATGCCACGATATTGTTGATTTAAATCAGTATAATGACAATTTTATATGATGAGGATTTTATATTATTATCTAAGTGAACTTGTATACAAGCTGTTACTGAGCATACTATCACTGCCTTGCATAGGGTGACTCGTGGGTCATGCAGCAGCTGCCTAAATAGTATTCACATCCTCTTTTTTTGTTACGTAATAAAATACTTATGGGAACAGGTTCCATATGTTAAGGGGAGGATGTATACATCTGTATGTATTGTGAACACGCTGACCTAGCATTCCTTATTTCAAATCTAAGACTCCTTGTGACTGTATAACTGCCTCTTGCAAGAATAAATCATTTCATAGACAAGTTCTGTTTTACGATATTCGTCAACAGCGGCGGAGGCAACCACATCAGCCAGTACACTTAGGGGAATAGAAGATACAAATATCAGTTGACAATGTTGTTTTGTTGTGGATGATTTAAAAACAAATCTGAGTGACTCAAAATGTCTCCATGTTCTGCTTTTCACGTATGTATAAAAAGCTGCTTACTTGTTTGGAAATGTCCAAGCGTAGTGTCTAGATGTAGAGCTTGTGTCAAGTAATCAACATCAATACTATGTGTAACTCAAATTCCTTACAAACAGAAATGCATGGTCATTCTCTCTGTTGTGTGTGATATCAGATCTGGAGTGGAAGATCATCTATGTGGGTTCAGCTGAGAGCGAGGAATACGACCAGATTCTGGACTCTGTTCTAGTTGGCCCGGTACCGGCTGGCAGACACATGTTTGTGTTTCAGGTCAGTAAGCTGTGGTCACACGTTACCTCTCATCTCATACAGCTAGACCACAGAAGCCATTGAATACTTGGACTGAAAAAGAAACCGGGGTAAATGTATTTGATTTCCCTCGTTTGGTCCTTTGTTTTTTTCGATGCTGCATTAGTAACATGATTACTGTGGTTTACTTTGATCTGATTTCTTCCTCGTTGGGTTCCTGTCTGCCCCCACAGGCTGATGCTCCTAACACAGGACTGATTCCAGAGAGTGACGCTGTAGGAGTGACTGTAGTCCTTATAACCTGCACCTACCGTGGACAGGAGTTCATCCGCATTGGTTACTATGTCAACAATGAATACACAGACCCTGAACTACGGGAAAACCCACCCCTCAAACCAGACTACACTCAGGTAACGCACTCGGAGAACGCCGTCGTTCATTTTTGTTCTGCGTAGTATAATAATACATTTTATTTGTGTCTGAATTTTTCTTATTTTTTATGGATGCCATAGGGCTGTGTCCTTGACGGATGAAATCCTAAATCGACTAACACAATTTTGTCAACTAATCAATTCATGTTATTGACAGGTCTGTAGAGAATAACAACTTTAAATATTGTGTTTACAAGAGGTGCGTCTTTTTTTTCCTAAATATTTCTTAGTTGACTAATCAACTAGCAGCCTTGCTAGAGTGCCTTGTGTTTCTTTTCTTTTTGTGTCTGGATTGAATCGCAACCAATCTGTTTACAAAAAAAAAGATATGGTTCAATCCATGGGCCCTGCTCGAGAAACGATAAGTCTGTTGAAACATGCACTGTTTGCTACTGCCCTCAGGTGATCTAAAATTGAAGTTACAAGTAACAGTATAATTTAGAAAGTATAAAGTATAATATATATATAATTCTACTTTTCTGTTCTTGAATATCTTTTATTTTTGGTACCGTTTGTGACAAAACAATAGAGATGCATCGGTTGTGAAATTCTGTGTCTCTACCAATGTTTAAAATAACCATTTGGTAGATGGCTAATACCAATGTTCGACCGATTATTCGGTGCGTCCCAAAAAATAGCAATTTGAAGACGACTCCGTTACGTTTTTCCAACAGACACAGCCGGCCCAACAACAGTCATGTGCGAGTGACTAGTTCCTTAGTTCAATTAACAAAATAAACTTAAGATTGTCAAGAGTGGAAATATTGTAAAATCTTCGACCTATTTTACTTCCATTCACAGAAAAATACATTGTGTCGTAAGTTTCTCTTTCTGGCTCTTCGTAAAACACAAGTCATTAAAAACACGAAATAGAACTCACACAAAGCGTCTTGTTCGTAATCACCATCTCTGTTGTAATCTCTCTGCTCGCCGAGCAACACGTCTTACTTCTTTATCAGAAACAGTCCATTGAATTAGCTGAACATAATAGATGATTTAGATGATGATTTAGATATATACTTTTATTAATCCCCAAGGGGAAATTAGTTCTCTGCATTTAACTCATCCTTAGTTATTCAACAATCGGCCAAAATATAAACCTAACCAGCAATAACGCCGCACACACTACGCTCTCTGTACGATCAATACTCTACATGAAAACGATACCTTCTTGTATTCACCTGACATTGATCCACTCAACTTTTGAAAAAACGGTTGTATAATGTCTTCTGAAGCTGTGCAGAAGCTTTTTATAAATCTGAGCAAAATAATCCATGGGATGCCATCGAGGTTATCTCGGTTTGAGAGACTGCACTTTTCTGGAGAGCCCGCATCCAGAACCAGAGGCATACAGTTGGGCGGTTGAGTGTTTACCAGAACTGGAGGGCCTAATCGAAAGATGCTGTTTAGTTCCATTCAGGAAATGTTTGATGAAACTAAAAGTCAAAACATCTCCAGCACAGACGGGAGTTCTGACATTTCACCAACGTTACTGTTATTCTCTTAGCTCCTGAGGAATATTTTGGCTTCCAACCCCCGCGTCACCCGCTTCCATATCAACTGGGAGGGCTCGGCAGACAAGATGGAGGACTGCGAAAATGTCGACCCGTCCCCCAACATCAGCGGCATGCTCCCGCCGTCCTGTATACCGGGAAAGATGCCACCTCTTGGACTGATGCCGGACAACTCCATGGACTGCTTGTAAAATAAATCATCAGATTAAGATAATGGACAAGAGGTTGTTCTTATCCGTACACTCATCCACATTGCAAACACACATTTGGACAAGAAGGCCATGGATGTATCAAGGACATTATTTTTATACAGCATACGCAAACGGGATGTATCTGGCATTGTTACAAACTGATTTTGTCTCCTGTGCTCTCTTTTGCCACATACAGGCCTGCAAAACCAGCTTTGCCTTATTTTAATATATCTCTGTCTTAGACAATGTCAAAGCTGAGCCAGATAAAGTTTTCATCAGGGTGGGGCGATTTTTAAGACGGCCGTATCCTCACAGCCCTGAGATGTGCAAGTCATACACATCCACTAATGGTCACCTGTTTGGCACCCATACTGTGCTGTTCATTGGGTCTTCTTGAGCACGGATCAAAGATATGAGCAGTGCTCTGTATGTAGCACTTGCTGTTTATAGTAAAGCATTTAATTGTTGTGAAAGTGTGTCATGTAAACGTGTAGCATCCGGAGTAGGAGTGCCAGTGGACATGTGTCTTGGGTTTGAAATGTGGGTCATGTTCAGGGCCCTGTTGCAAGAACTGGCTGTATTTACTGTTTGCTAGATAGCAGAGTACAACCTTGTGTTTGCAAGTTTTAAACTTGAGTTATCCAGATAACCGGGCCCCAGTTCAGTTATTGTTAAATTGACATAAAATGTATGTCTCTCATGATGCACGAAACATGGAGGAAAAGGAGATGAAGATTCTGGATTGCAGTCAAGTTAAGATGATTTAGGCTCTCTGTAAATAATGTTTTCTCAGTGCTTATATTGTCTTCAAGATGAGAAGGCACATTTTCTTTTTGTACTTACTATATATTCTCTGCCTCTAGTATTTGTAACAATGGGGGTTGTGATGGGCTTAATAATAAAGTTTGTTTTGTGGACCTAGTGCTACTTTCTGGTAATCGCCACATCTTAATTACGCAGCTGCCTTCCCCATTGACCAGTGAGGAAGGAAGCACACGAGCAAAACTGTGTGTGTTGGCCCACTCTTTCTCCTCCCCTCCCTTGGCTCCTTTCTTTTTTTCCATTTTCATTCATAAAATGCAGCAGCCTCACGCCACCATTTTCACTCTAGCCTCATGTTGCTTGGCAACTGCAGCACAAAGGGCGGGGACTGTCTGCTCACCCATTTTATCTCTTGGTTGAGTGTTACCTCTGTCTGCTTTGTGCACGTCTACACTTTTTAATTGCACCTTAACCTGCTGCAATGTTAAAGTGATGTACACATTAGTGCTCATCATTAATCATAATCCAATGGTTTTTCTTCCTGGAATTGGCTGGTGTGAACAATGTATACCTTCACGTTATATGTGAATTTGATGCAAACCTGTATCTTTTACCTCCTGTCTTAAATATTTAGCTCTTTCGAAAAATTACATTGACAATAAAAAAACTTAGCAGCCAAAGACTAGTTTTGAAAACCAGATGTGCTAGAGAAATTATCAGAATGCCCTTCGATGTCACACAAATGTAGGGTTACATTTCTAACGTGGTACAGCTGAAGTATTTTGGGCACAATTAAAATATTAAAGTAACTGGTTACAGGCCTCATTGTATCAGACCCTGCAGAGATCTCCCATTTGTTTGTGGACCTGAGTCCTTTTTCACGTTCTGATTTGTTCACCAACACATTATTTAAATAAGGTATACAAATGCAAATCTATGTGAAATTGTGCCTTTTGAGGATCCTGATAAGGGCCCTTAGGCATGTGCTCCACTCCCCCTGTAGGTACACCAGATGTGGGGTGACAGATGCTCACTGTAAAGGTTGCTGGGCCACAGATAGTCTGACGCTCTGCGTGTTTTCATTCGACATCGATAGTAATGCAAATATATATTTAATTTATCGTGATTCATTTCTTACGAGATAAACTCTTCTCTCCATGCACGGCCGTCTGCGATCTGTTTAGAAGTCCTGCCAACCAGACCGCGCCGCGGGTGCCTTAATTTCTGACCAACATTTCTAAAAATAGCTCGCGGTTGACGTCACTTAGCCAAGCGCGTATCAGTCGCTTAGCGGCGGGGGGGGGGGGGGATGGAGCGCGGGGAGAGAGGGTTTTTCTTTTTTGGAGGGAGGGGGCCATTCCTTACGGCCAATAGATATCCTCGCATTCACCAAGATTCCCACGGTTCGGCCGCGACAAGCCAATGGAGGAGAGCAACCGGAGAAAGTGGGCGCGGACGTCGTCGAGGGGAAAATAATCGTTGACGTTCACGTCGCTAGCTATTCGTTGGGCGGCGATACGTTGCCGTTGTTGACGGATTGAACGGCCAATCAGAGCGCTCTGCGGGACGGCCTCGTCGAGAGGTGGCCAATCCGTAGCCGAGCTCCAGCTGTCAATCAACCCGGTTCTGGCGAGTGGGCGGGATGTTCGCTCGGCTGTAGTTCCGTCATCTCGCCCGTCTCCGAGTCTACAGGGGGCCAATGTTGATTTGGTCAAATTCGCGTCGTTGTCGGACCCCGCCGAGGATTCATTTTTTAAAATCTGGGTTCGGTGGCGAAAAGCGGCAATCTTTTGATTGAGAATATTGCGTCCCCGCCGTAGGTATAGCTGGGTTTTTTTTGGGGAGGGGGTGGGGGGGTTGGGGGAGAGGTGGGCAGCCAGGGGGGCCTCGCTCGGAGGGGGCTGCGAGGAGGGACAGGAGAAGACTGGATCCTCCGTGTTCAGGCCAACTGCGCCGAGGTCGGCCTGGCAGTCCAGTGAAGCCCCAGCGACCGAGACACCACAACGACAGCTCCCCGTGGATTTAATCTCGGTACCGTCCGCCGGTGGAGTGAGTGAGCCCGCTCCGGGAGACCGTCTTGCGCACCAGCCAGCTGTCGGGCTATCAACGACCCGAGACCTCGCTTGGTAACCGCTACATCTGGATTTAGGAAACACCGCTCGGACCTAATCGAGTTACCGGCTTGACGAGGCTACAGGGCGGCCACAAAGCCGCGGATCGCCCGTTGACAAGTTGGGCATCATGGGCAACACGCCCACGGCCAGGAAAGGCAGCGAGATGGAAAGCGGTGGGTACCATCGCCAGTAATGTTACACATCAGTCTTTCAACAAGCAACACCTGCTCGGTCGCAGCCTCCATGTACATGATCAGAGACGATGGGATACAGCAGGCTCTGGTAGCTTCACATCACACGCCGCACACGGCTAATTAGAGGCCTATCCTCGCTTCCCCATTCATTAAGATCCACGAGCACGTCCATGACAAGTCCTCGGTACAAACCAACGCAAGCTCCCAAGATCACGAATGTTATATTTTCAATTCAGGAGCATCGTGTGTGGACGTGGAGATGACACACAAAAAAAGGGAGGGGGGGGGGTGTTATCTCTCCTCAGATGTTGTGGACTCTTTGATTTGCAGTGGATGCTCAGGTGGAGGGAAGCAGGCTGTGGAGCGGTGTTCACACATCTCTGCACGAGATGCTCAATGTCCCCCAGCGACTGTAAACTGCGAGCATTTTGTAATATCCACTGTCCTGAAATATTGCCAATATCAAAATACACTAAGTGTCCGGTTTTTCCTCAACTCTCTAGGTCTGTTGCTCCACTCCTTTGGAAAGAGATGCTGCTTTAAACTGTGTGTGGGTGAGCTGAATCTAATTAACGTGAACCCATTGGCTGAGAGAGGGCGAGTGCAATCACTGGCACCGACAACTCAGTGGCAACTCACTGGCAAGTGCCACAGACTTGCATAGATAATGTATTTTTTTAGACTTACTTACAATATTTAATACGATATTGCTGTACAATACTGCTGTACTATATTGAATATTGTTTTGCTACTACTACGTTTCACTTCGTAATATATAACACTTATATACCATGATATGTATAATGTACCCGCCTTTCTTTAATAATAAAAATATATATAATTAAATTTTTTACCAATGTCATACTGTTATACCTCCATGAAATTCTAGTTTGAGGAGATGCCACTGTTAGTCTAAAGTTTAAGCACTGGCACTCAGTGACACTTGCCAGCAGATGCCGCAGCTAGTCAAAAAGTGCCACTACTAGTTAAAAGGTGCCACAGCTAGTCAAAAAGTGCCACTACTAGTCAAAAAGTGCCAGCAGACGGAGGGTCGGCCAGGCGCGTCTGCGGCATGTCTGCGCATTGACGAGTCTGCGACGACTCAGTGACAAGCTTCACTGAAGTGCCCGGACAGCGGAAGAAATCACTTTCATGATCACAGAATGGAGGAGCTGCGGTTTAGCTAGATAGATAGATAGATAGCTAAAATAGCTAGATACACAGATGGATATATATATATATATATTAGGGCTGTGAAACGATTAAAATTTTTAATCGGATTAATCACAGGTTTTTGTGGATTAATCATGATTAATCACATATTACCGATATTCTCGGTATATTTTGTGAGAACATAGAGATTTATGACAAAAGACGGATATATACATTTATACATTCTTCTATACAATGGTGCTGCAACTCAGCAGTTATTTAGCAGTTTTCTTCCATATGGAACATTAATACATCTTCATCCTAAACAGAATGTTTAACCCTCCTGTTACCTTTCGGGTCAATTTGACCCCATTCAATGTTTAATGTCGGTGTTCTTTGGGGTCAATTTGACCCCAGGCTGTTTTTCACTGTGTCAAACATATCAGAAATATCAACTTTTTTATTTATTTAAAGGGCTATTTAGGTAGTCAACAAACAAACATAAAGTACCTCACACTTAAACTTGGGAAGCAATATTAATTCTAATAATTTTCTGGAGGTTTTAATTGCTGGGGTCAAATTGACCCCGAGGGTAAAATATGTTCGTAAATGTAAAGGTAACAGGAGGGTTAAACAGAGCATTTTCTCTTGTTTGTCAACCATTAACTCCACCATGATACAATCTAAAGGTGGACAGATTGACAAGTGACTTTTTTTGCTCGGTCGATGCGCGCGCACGGAGCTCTGTGGCGCGCCAGACGGAGATCGATAAGTGTTAACGCAACGCGAAGAGACAGAAATGACATGCTGCTGTGGAGATACGATCAACAACAGACGTTTAGTTTAATAAAAGAACAAAGACGTGCTATAGAGAACATGTCAGGGGGCGGGCCAATCTCTTTAATGTCATTGATCTACCAACACTACGCCGCGATCGACTGGCAGGTCGCGATCGATCTACAGGAAGTAAAAGTCGTAACAAGGTTTCCGGAGGTGAACCTGCGGAAGGATCATTACCGATGAACAGACCGTCTGCATGAGAGCGGACAGAGTTCAGATTGAAGTGGTGTATTGGAAGCTCATTTTGCAAGTGACTTTTTTTTCGTCCCGACGACCAACAACAGACGGATTGGAAGCTCATTCTGCGCATGCGTTAAATGCGTTAAATAAAAAAAACTAGTTAAACCTGTAATTGGATTAACTGAGTTAACGCGTTATTTTTCACAGCACTAATATATATATATTGTCTTTTTGTAGACACTTATTTACAATATGCAATAAGATAGTGCTGTACATTACTGCTGTATTGTATTTAATATTGTTTTGCTACTACTACGTTTCACTTCGTAATCTATTACATTTATATACCATGATATTGTAACGTCTTGGACGTTATGGCACTGATGACACGGAGACGGGACGACGTTATTAATCCTCCCTTTATTAGGCATCCACCAACACAGACAGCGTGCTCCTCAGTTTAGCAGCTTGAACGTCAACAACAACGGTTCCCGTCAACAAACCCTTAACTTCCGTTTTCCGACAGGTTAACCCCGCCTCCCCTCTACTCCGCCAATCACAGGCACGCCCCCTCGACCAGCACGCACGGTGCCACCTGTGATCGACAGCCACTTCACAGGGTCGCTACAATATATTACGAAGTAAAACGTAGTCGAAGCAAAACAATATTAAATATAGTACAGCAGTAACGAACAGCACTATCTTATTGCATATTGTAAGTAAGTGTCTACAAAAAGACACTAATTATATATATATATATATATACACACACATCCATCTGTGTATCTAGCTATTTTAGCTATCTATCTATCTAGCTAAACCGCAGTTCCTCCATTCTGTGATCATGAAAGTGATTTCTTCCGCTGTCCGGGCACTTTAATGGAGCTTGTCACTGAGTCGTCGCAGACTCGTCACTGCGCAGACATGCAGCAGACGCGCCTGGCCGACCCTCCGTCTGCTGGCACTTTTTTGACTAGCTGTGGCACTTTTTGACTAGTAGTGGCATCTGCTGGCAAGTGCCGGCAAGTGCCACTGAGTAGCTGCGGCACCTGCTGGCAAGTGCCACTGAGTGCCAGCGTCGCCAGGGGGATCTCGCCCCTACTGTTGGCTGAGCTGGTCTCAGTGTGTCTGCTGTGCTGTACGTCTCGTGTAAAGTTGCTGTTATGCACAAGGGTGAGAGTATTTATGGGGTAATTATTTCCTCTGTTTTTTTCTATTTACCTTTTCTTTTGTTTTACCATGCATTGGGATTCAAACAGTTTTTTATCAACCAGATACACTTTTCAGCAAACAGCTTCGAAAAGCTCACATGGGATGACATGATGAGTTTATGAAATATCGTTTTAAGAAGCTCTATGTGCGTGCATCACACATGCATGGTCAGTGAGCATCGTAGCCGAAGTGTATAGTTTAACGAACTCATCCATATCCCCCCCGCAGGTTATTACAACCCATTAAAAGTGCACAGACAGAGAGTGAGACTCACTCTGACTAACTCAGCTGCACTGTGTGAGGTTCAAACCTTGTTGTGTGGTTAAGTTGGTCAAATTCTAAGTCCACTAGAGACTTCTGAAGGCAGGAAAATGAGCCTCAGTACCTCATACTGTGCTGATGCTTTACGTACTGAACCCAGAATAATCCTAAACGGGTTCTGCGCTGAGATTAGACACAACTTTTGTGTTGTCAGGAGAGCGCTACGAGCCGATGTGAGACGGTAGGTAGGAGCTTTCTTATTAAGTCTGCAGGTTTAGCTTGACACTTAACATCTCGACGGAACCACCCCCCCCCCCCCCCTTTCAGACTGTGGAGTTTGAAAGATCAAGGAATTTAACCGGAATGAATTATTATTATTTTTGAAACTTCACTCATCGGGGCTAAATATATCTGTCTTTGGATAAAATCTTTCTCTTGTGAGTCCCCCGTCTTCACGGGAGAAATAAAGCGCTGGTTAACGTGGAGGCATTGCATTACATATTTCCTCCCACAGGTTTTCCCGTTCTTCGAATGCCAGTTTAATCTCACAAACCACTAAAGCCTTTCTGGTGCTCTTGTCTTCCACAGTCAAGGAGTTCCTTACTAAAGCCAAAGAGGACTTTCTGAAGAAGTGGGAGAGCCCTGCACAGGTTAGTGTTTGAATGTGTGATGCTCATCTAGCACAACAGAATGTGAATATGTTCTGCATGTGTTTGGATGCAGAGGAATGTGTGTACGTTCCTACGCTGCGTGACCAAACATATATTAAATATATGTGTGGTGTTTTCTCGACTATTCCTCTGGTATGTTTTTCTTCTTCTTTTCTTCTGTGCTGCCAGCTACCGCTGTACATTTATATCTATTTGGACTGAAATAAAGCAAATAGCTTGTAAACATATGCAGCGTGATGAGGTTTATCATTTATTTATTTTACGTTAAAATCATCTTGTTTTTTTCCTAAATTCCTGTGGTCCAAGTTATTATGATTATTACGGGTGTGAAGAGGAATATTACATTGATTGTTTGACATGCATTATTTTTATGTATAGACCTTTAAAATATTATATTATTATTATTGTTTGCATTAGGGCTTTTATTTGAACCGTATTATACAGCCCCTTGATATATATATATATATATATATATATATATAAGTTCTGTGCAAAGAACAAAGCTTTAAGACATATTTTACAAACATAAAAAAAAAAGAAGAAAAAAAAGAGGCGGTATGACTGTTTTATTAAAAACTTCATGTAGATGATCTCAATCAGGATAGATTTTACAGGTTCACATAATATAGGTTTAAATGTGACTGGGATCTATATAGATATTCTGTTCATTGTATGTACAATATATCTAGTATATATATATAGATTATTTTATATATATATATATAATTGTTTTATTTAAAAATATATATATATATTATTTTTTTATTTAAAAAAGAAAATATATATATTTTATAATTTTTATATATATATATATCACTGGATGTATTGTACATGATAGTTTAGGATATTATGTTATGTGTATATATATATTTTATATTACAACATGATATCATAAACCACCAGTTTGATATACATATATACTCTGGTATTGTATAAGAACATTGTAAATATGAGCATAGGACATATTCGAAAAAACTCACCATCCCATTTTCACTCAATGGACTTCCCCTCTTTGTTTGGTCTGTCCAGAACACCGCCGGCCTGGAGCAGTTTGAGAGGTTGAAAACCCTGGGCACGGGCTCATTTGGCCGTGTGATGCTTGTGATGCAGAAAGAAACGGGACAGCATTACGCCATGAAGATCCTCAACAAGCAGAAGGTCAGTCTGGGTCACCACTGTGGTCATTTAAGGAAACCTGCAGGATGGTCATTACAAATGTCATTCATGGAGGAAGAAATGTACTCGCAAAGCTCCAAACGTTGCTGGACATTTAAAAAGTGCCTCCACCTTTTATGTGCTGGTGCAAAGATGAAAAGACCCAACTACAGATGCAGGCCTGTTCCCCCAATTCAGCCTCTTTGCTGAAGTTCTTAATGCAGATATCAAGAAGTTACTTTATTTACCAATTTATAATGAATTAGTGCCTGCGTTTCTGTTCACACTGATCACCTCTTATGACTAATATTCATAGAGACATATTTTTACATTTCACTGGCTAATCCAGTAGATTTAACACCTGAGGGGAAAAAAAGCAAGGTTCTTTATCACATGCAGGTGAGAACAAACGGTCAATACATTTTAAATGCATGTTCTCTGTGTATCCACTATGTGCAACCTGGCAATAACTACATGGCCAAATATATGAAAGGAGAGACCGTGACTCTATTGTCTCTTGGATAAAAGCATCTATGGTAATTTTGCCAATCTGCTTCGACAATATACCTCCTACTGCATAATATATTCATCCTATTCAGTCCCAGTTTCCAGTTTGTGCCGCTTTGCACCGTATTTACTGTGTGTCTGTGCGCCTTATTCCCAAAAGTGGAAAGTGCAACATCCATCTTGACTGGTTTACAAAGTTTCAGCTTGTGTTTGTACTTCTTTTTTTTTGTGCCAACTTCACAAGAATGAAGTTTTAATCATTTTGAAAATATTGAACCTGTAGGTATAGGTTAGACTTCTGAAGTTACCTCCGAAGCCGTTGTGTGTTGAATGAGTTCTCCCAGGGGAATATAAGCAGAACAAAAGCAAACCAAATAGATAAATGCTGTTTGAACGTAGACACTTTCCGATATCGGTCGAGCCCGAAGGAGGCGGGCGGTTTCAGAGCTGCTGCTGTCATAACTACGGGAAAAAACATTATTAGCAGCTACATTTATAGAAAATGACCAACAAAAATAATCAAATCTCATTATAAAATAAGATAAAATAAGATAATCCTTTATTAGTCCCTCAGTGGGGAAATTGTAGGATTACAGCAGTGAGAAAAAGACAAATAAAAAAGTAAGAAAAATACGAGAGCAATATTAATACAGACCGAATAAAAGTATATACAAGGTAGTAATAATAATAAGACTAATATCATATCAATTAATTGTATTATTTATTTTATTTTTTCATCAGGATTAAAACATGAAAGGGGGAGCCTCGGTCGCCACACGATACGACATGAACCGCCTTCTCCCTCTTTGTTTATCCTTTCAGGTGGTGAAGCTCAAGCAAATAGAGCACACTCTGAACGAGAAGAGGATTCTTCAGGCTGTCAGCTTTCCTTTTCTGGTGCGGTTAGAGTACTCGTTCAAGGTGGGGAGCATTTCAGATGCTGTGTGTGTGTGTGTGTGTGTGTGTGTGTGTGTGTGTTTGCGTGAATAGATTTTCCTTCTTTCCATCCATCGGCTTTGCCCCAATTCCTCATTCCAGCTTTTAAATTGCTATTTGTCTCCAGCTCACCTCGTTGACTTCTGTCATGTGATCACGAGTGTGCGGAAACACGGACTGCTGATGACTCTTTTTGTGTATTTTTACATTACACGTATCTTTAGGTTATGTTGTGTGTTACTAATTATTTAAACTAAGGGCCAAACGCATTGCATTTGAAGTTTACGCCTTATGTCTTTGTTTCATATGAAATACTTTTTTTCTTTTCTTTTGTAGTTTGTGAAAAAATAACCATGACTGAGAAAAAAATAGAAAAATGTCTGGATTATGATGTTGTCATCTTTATGATATCAACAAATTGAATTGACCTTCTCCCTTCATTCCAGTTTACAGTCGTTCTGTGTGCTGCATATAACAGGCATACAATGCAATGTTAACACTCTCAATGAATCATTTCAGTTTTAATCAACATTGTATGAATGTATCTAAAATTCTTCTGGTTGAAGACCACGTCCAAGTATTTCTAATGATTAGATTTGACTTTATTTATCCCCAGGGGGAAATTTCTTGAAGCAGCAGGAACAATGTTACAAATATACAATAAAATAAAATAGCAGGGCATAATACTATTATGAATTTAAATAATAATGAAAATGAAAATAAATAATAATGAATATAATGATCTGTGTGATCATAAAACTATGTGTACCTCGTGCTAGTTTTTATACAAAAATAAATTGCTCTCTGAAGTCGCGTGAACGTCCCGATGCGTTATGATCTGCTCGTTTACGATCTCATCCCGACCATCACTTCCATTGTCATTGACAATTCATCATTAGTTGTTTGCCATCTGCAAAAAAAAAAGTGAAATGAGCCACAAATTATTCAACGTTTTCACACCCCGGCTTCATCGGGGGCCGGTTGTGCTCGTACAGACTAACGCAGCTGATGGCCGTACTCCAATTGAAGCCTTATTCAGGTTTCGCTTTGAATAAACCTATTAACAGAATTTTCCACGTCCACGTGTCTCGTCCTTCACACTCGTGGAAGAGTCAACAGGCTTAGTTTGGGTATTTTGACAGGAAGTTGTATTTGAAGAATGAAATCCTCCTTGATGATGTAAAGCTATAGTGTTACAACACTTATCTCTGTTAGAGGGTGTGACAAAACTTAAGTAAAAGTATGATAGACACACACATTTTTTATGGTAATACCTGAAATAAACGTTGGTTCATTTATTTCCATTCTCCCGCAAAATACTGTATCCATGTTGTGTTTGTGAGGGTCACTCACAGTCTCTTCTCCTCCAGGACAACACTAACCTCTACATGGTGATGGAGTATGTACCCGGTGGAGAGATGTTCTCCCATCTACGGAGAATTGGCAGATTTAGGTCAGTGTTTACAGGCACACACAGAGGTTACATTGTGGCGTTGTGTACTCTGTCCTCTTCTCTTGTATTCTCCTGTCGTCTATTTGATTCCACTCTTTACAGCTCTGTTCTCGTCAGGTCTCTTTTAGCTCCACTTTGTTTTATTTGGCCACGTTCCCCCCCGGCTGTTCTGTTCTGAACGGCCCGGTGTTTTGTGTGCAGTGAGCCTCACGCTCGGTTCTACGCCGCTCAGATCGTTCTCACCTTTGAGTATCTTCACGCTTTGGACCTGATCTACAGAGACCTGAAACCTGAGAACCTGCTCATAGACCAACAGGGCTACATACAGGTAACCAACACCTGATGCGCTGATATTTATATATATGTATATCTATATGTGTGTGTATACATATATGTATATCTGTGTATATATATATACACTACCGTTCAAAAGTTTGGGATCATTTAGAAATGTCCTTATTTTTCTAAGAAAAGCATTGTTTTTTTCAATGAAGATAACATTAAATCAATCAGAAATACCCTCTATACATTGTTAATGTGGTAAATGACTATTCTAGGTGGAAACGTCTGGTTTCTAATGAAATATCTCCATCGGTGTATAGAGGCCCATTTCCATCAACTATCACTCCAGTGTTCTAATGGTACATTGTGTTTGCTAATCGCCTTAGAAGACTAATGGATGATTAGAAAACCCTTGGAAACCCTTGTGCAATTATGTTAGCACAGCTGAAAACTGTTTTGCTGATGAGAGAAGCTATAAAACTGGCCTTCCTTTGAGCTAGTTGATTATCTGGAGCATCACATTTGTGGGTTCGATAAGACTCTCAAAATGGCCAGAAAAAGAACTTTCATGTGAAATTCGCCAGTCTATTCTTGTTCTTAGAAATGAAGGCTATTCCATGCGAGAAATTGCAAAGAAACAGAAAATTTCCTACAGCGGTGTGTACTACTCCTTCAGAGAACAGCACAAACGGGCTCTAACCAGAGCAGAAAGAGAAGTGGAGGCTCCGGTGCACAACTCAGCAAGAAGACAAGGACATCAGAGTCTCTAGTTTGAGAAATAGACGCCTCACAGGTCCTCAACTGGCAGCTTCTGTAAATGGTACCCAAAACGCCAGTGTCAACGCCGACAGTGAAGAGGCGACTCGGGATGCTGGCCTTCTAGGCAGAGTGGCAAAGAAAAGCCATATCTGAGACTGGCCAATCAAAAGAAAAGATTGGTATGGGCAAAAGAACACAGGCATTGGACAGAGGAAGATTGGAAAAAGGTGTTATGGACAGATGAATCCAAGTTTGAGGTGTTTGGATCACACAGAAGAACATTTGTGAGATGCAGAACAGGTGAAAAGATGCTGGAAGAGTGCCTGACACCATCTGTCAAGCATGGTGGAGGTCATGTGATGGTCTGGGGCTGCTTTGGTGCTGGTAAAGTGGGAGATTTGTACCAGGTAAGGGGATTTTAAATAAGGAAGGCTATCACTCCATTTTGCAACGCCATGCCATACCCTGTGGGCAGCGCTTGATTGGAGCCAATTTCCTCCTCCAACAGGACAATGACCCAAAGCACACCTCCAAATTGTGCAAGAACTATTTGAGGAAGAAGCAGGCAGCTGGTCTGCTGTCTGTAATGGAGTGGCCAGCACAGTCACCAGATCTCAACCCCATTGAGCTGTTGTGGGAGCAGCTTGACCGTATGGTCCGCAAGAAGTGCCCATCAAGCCAATCCAACTTGTGGCAGGTGCTTCAGGAAGCGTGTGGTGACATTTCAACAGATTACCTCAACAAATTAACAGCTAGAATGCCAAAGGTCTACAATGCTGTAATTGCTGCAAAAGGAGCATTCTTTGACGAAAGCAAAGTTTGAAGAAAAAAATTAATACTTCAAATACAAATCATTATTTCTAACCTTGTCAATGTCTTGACTATATTTTCTATACATTTTGCAACTCATTTGATAAATAAAAGTGTGAGTTTTCATGGAAAACACAAAATTGTCTGGGTGATCCCAAACTTTTGAACGGTCGTGTATATATACACGACCGTTCAAAAGTTTGGGGTCACTTAGAAATGTCTTTATTTTTCAAAGAAATGCACTGTTTTTTCAATAAAGATAACATTAAATTAATCAAAAATACACTCTATACATTGTTAATGTGGTAAATTAATATTCTAGGTGGAAACGTCTGGTTTCTAATGAAATATCTCCATAGGTGTATAGAGGCCCATTTCCATCAACGATCACTCCAGTGTTCTAATGGTACATTGTGTTTGCTAATCGCCTTAGAAGACTAATGTCTGATTAGAAAACCCTTGTGCAATTATGTTAGCACAGCTGAAAACAGTTATGCTGGTGATATAAGCTATACAACTGGCCTTCCTTTAAGCTTGAAGAACAAAATTAATACTTCAAATATTAATCATTATTTCTAACCTTGTCAATGTCTTGACTATGTTCTATGAAATGTTCAATTCATTTGATAAATAGAAGTGTGAGTTTTCATGGAAGACACGAAATTGTCTGGGTGACCCCAAACTTTTGAACGGTAGTGTATGTGTAATATATATATATATATACACACATGTGTGTGTTTGTATATATATATATGAAAGATGATCAAAACGTGCTTGTGAATTTCTGCATGTATTCATATGATTTTTCTGCCTCTATTGATCAGTAAAGTTCAGTGAGTTGACAACTGATGCTAAACAAAGCCGGCCCCTTTCTCAGCATGCAGACCGGCCCAGCTGTGTGTTCTCCTCACCCCTTTAGAAGTTCAGCCTCCAGCCCGATGCCCCCTGACTTTCCGGCTGGGCACTGTACTCATGATTTAGTTTGTCTAAATCAATGGTTGTCAAACTATTTACAGTGATGTACCCTCTGCCAAATATGGTTTTTTTGCCGAGTACCCCCTGACCAATGCAAAGCATTTTGGGGTTGAAAAAAAGATGTAATACGGAGCATTTTGCATATAATATAAACAATTTATGAACTTAGATATATATTTTATTGAATAATGGTGAAATAACTATTTTCAAAGGCTTTTTTTTTATGGATGCTCATTTAAAATATATTTCAAACAAATGTCACGCACCCCCTAGAGGGCATTCACGTACCCCCACGGGTACACGCACCCCCATTTGAGAACCACTAGTCTAAAGCCTAAGTGAACACCTGTGCAGCATTGGCGAGGTGGCGAGGGGTGGGTGGGGGTGGGGTTGAATTATCATAATTCTATGGATAAATGGCAATCACAATTTCCGATAAACCCAACGTGATGTCATCACACCGTCTGTCTTGTGTGACCAAAGTCAGATAATTCAGGTTACAAGGCAAAGAGGAGCGTTTGAGGATCTGGAAACATGAGAGGAGAGTGTATTTCACAACGATCTGTGTTTACTGAGGAGTCCGTCACGTAAACACAGATGCTGCTGCCCTCTAGTGGTGAACAGTCACATTAAGACTGGTTTAAAAAAAAAATCCCATTGCTGCCCGGAGATCTTTGCCCTGCTCCATCTCTTTGCCTCCGTCTATCACGTGGCTCTCCCTCCACAGCCCGGCCACTGTGCTCATGGTTTGTCGACGTTCTTTTATTTCCCCTCTCAGGTGACAGATTTTGGTTTTGCCAAACGCGTAAAGGGCCGGACCTGGACACTGTGTGGCACCCCAGAATATCTGGCCCCAGAGATTATTCTCAGCAAGGTGAGCCACCATGTGCACCTCATTACCTTCGCATTGAAAATGCGGAAGGTTATGTTTTGATCGCCGTGTATTTATTTATTTATTACCTTCGCATTGAAAATGCGGAAGGTTATGTTTTGATCGCCATTTATTTATTTATTACCTTCGCATTGAAAATGCGGAAGGTTATGTTTTGATCGCCGTGTATTTATTTATTTATTTATTTGTATGCGTGTTATTCGCATAACAAAAAAAGTTTTAAACCGAATCGCATGAAATTTGTTGGGATGATTGGTTATTATCCGGGGAGCATTTGATTAGATTTTGGGATCGATCGGGTCAAAGGTCAAGGTCAAGGTCATGAAAAGGTCAAAATCTTCTTGAATCGCATGAAATTTGGTGGGATGATTGGTTATTATCCGGGGACCATTTGATTAGATTTTGGGATCAATCGGGTCAAAGGTCATATATACATTATATACATTTATAAAAAAATAGAAAAACAGTGTGACATCTTTATTGATGGAACACTGTAAGATGTCCTTAAATGGTTCTCATCTTCAGGATAATATCTCCTACTACTTCATTACCCCCCGTGACACGCTGTCTATAACAATCCATCTCTTCCTTCTGAACATAACAATAAGACGCACCTGAGGAAGGAGGAATGAATGATGAATTAAAGTTAAAAAAAGAAGCTACGCACTTTTTAAAAAATTGAATGTTTTCTTGCGTAACTGTTTATAATGCTCTCTTTTCATCTCTCCTCTCCTCCGTCCATATTCTATCCACCAGGGTTATAACAAGGCCGTAGACTGGTGGGCGCTGGGCGTGCTGGTCTATGAGATGGCAGCAGGGTACCCGCCTTTCTTTGCTGACCAGCCCATTCAGATCTATGAAAAGATCGTTTCGGGGAAGGTGAGTCGGACCCTCCGATTCCCACTTTGTGCCACATTCAGTGTCTGTTTGTAGTATTTTGGATATTATAATATAACACGCTTTAGTTGTAGCTCAACAATTTATGGGGTGGGATGGGGAAAAGTTTGTGTAATATTTTTGTTTTGTCTTGTTTTGTTTTCTCCTTGTTTTCATCTTATGATGTTAAAAAAAAACATCATCCTTGTGTGGTGTTTTTATAAGGTTATACATTTGTGTATTTTCTTTTTGTAAAATAAGACTTTCAGTATAACGAACTGTAAATGCTGGCTAAAAAAATATATATAATTTTTTTCCGCCCCGAGTTGAAATATTTCAACTTTGAGGCGGTCATCTCGCAACTCGGGCCAATCAGCTCTTGAGTTCCGCTCTCGTCGCGCTGGAAGCGGAAGTCTTTCAGACGTTACAGTAACTTCATCGGTGAAAGTGACCGAGTTGAGTGAGCCTACGGGTGATGTCATGAACCCAAACACGAGGGTGTTAGTGTGTGGGACGTCCATGACAAATATAAAGCAGAACTAGTGGTTAGTTATTCTGGTGGATGAAGGAGATGATAACCGTCTTTACAGAGACGAGACACGGAGATAAGCCCTGCCCCTCGCGGAGCGTCTCGACGCTTATGGCGAGAACACGGTGAATGTAAACTCACGCGTTTTGGGCAACGCGAAAAATCGCTTCGCTTTTGGTGTGAACGCACCTTTAGAAGTTCCTGCGGTAAAGTTTGAGTTTACTGTTGAGCCCTGTTGGAGACTGCGAGTCAGACACGATGTGACCTCCTTCAGGCGTCCACGAGAAGGTTAGAGACGCGCACTTGGACTTGTCGGTAACCTCTTCTTGTCTTCTGTCTCAGGTGCGTTTCCCATCTCACTTCAGTTCAGATCTGAAGGACCTCTTGAGGAACCTGCTACAGGTGAAAAGTGGATTCCTTCTGAAGTTTTCCGGCTATCTGTTCTCCGCTGTGTGTTCTGAACAAGTGAGGATAAATGTGTTATGTGGTGTTATCCTCAGGTGGATCTAACAAAACGCTACGGGAACCTCAAGAACGGGGTCAACGACATCAAGGGACACAAATGGTTTGCGACCACTGACTGGATTGCCATCTACCAGAAAAAGGTACGCGTGTCCGTGAGTGCGTCCTGTGTTTATGCGACAGTGTCAGAAATACACGAGGGCAAAGGGAAAAACTGCCCCTAAGAAATATAATTTTGCCCCCGATATCACGAGGAGAGAGGCAAAAAATGCCCCCAGAATTCCCTCTAGTAATTCTGATAGTTTAATAGCGTTTTGTTTTTGTTCTGTGTGTCTTATCTGAATTGCCTGTGCTAGGTAGGTACACACACACAAAATCAATAAATATAATTTGAATTATAAAAAAACAAAAGAATAAGTTATAATTGTAAATAGTTGTTAAAAACAACGTTATAACAATAAATAAACACGAATAAATAAGAAGAAAATTTAATACGATTGTCTGATTTATGTTTTCTGTTTGTTTTTATCAAAGAAAACACTTTGAATCTGTAGATAAATATGTACATTTATAATTTTTGAACAACGGTTAAATGTTATTTAGTTTCAAAAAGTGCCCCCAATTAATTTTTTAATGCCCCTGGATTTCAGTCAAAAAACATATGTAAATGTCCTACCCTGCCATGCGATGACTTCTTCGACCTCTGCCAAGTTCACTTATCAACTGGTGTTTTTTTCTCGATTGTCTTCAGGTGGAAGCTCCCTTCGTTCCCAAGTTCAAAGGACCGGGCGACACCAGCAACTTTGACGACTACGAGGAGGAGGACATCCGCGTCTCCTTCAATGAGAAATGTGCCAAGGAGTTTGCGGAGTTCTAGACATAAGAGAGAGAGCGCGAGAGAGAAGGAAGAAGGAAGTAGGGAGAGTCAAAGGTAGGCTGGTCAAGTGGGAGACATAAGGAGAGAGTACTGTCTCCTGTCCAATCACAAGCACCAGCTACAACAAGAGGGGGAGGGGTGGATAGAGAAGGGATAAAGAGCAAGGAGACTGATAACCAGCAGTGTTGCCTTTTCTGTTGCGTTTCCATTGTATTTTATTTATGATTCCGTCTTATTTATGGATCCTTTTACAACGAAGGCGTGCTTCTGATTCAAGGGTGTTGGGGAACCCCGCTTATTTTAGAGAGTAGCCTCGACACATTTTTCCACCCAAGATCCTCCCTCCTCTTTGATCGTTTCATTCGTCATTTCATCACGTTCAGGCCACGTCACAGAGAAATCCGTCCGTCCGTCGTAGTCTCCTGCGGCCGGTCGTTCGTCCCATGAAGCCTAAAGAGTCGATCAAGTTGAGGTCTCAGTCTGTACAAAAGTTCCTTCAATTTAAACTGATAGCCGGCCAGCTTGCTCTCTGTCTCTGGTGAGGAGGAGGAGGAGGAGGAGGAGGAGGAGGATTTAATTGGAACATTTGAACGAATCACACTCGTATGCACTTAAATAACTTTGGGCATTTATTCTTTGAAGTATTTAAACATTTGCCGGTTCATATCGCAGACGTCGTACCTCGAGTCACCGGCATTATTGGCCAAAAGAAAAACATGAAGATGATGCGTCGTCTACTCGAAGAAGTTAGTGTCCGAGACGGAGGCCACTTCAGGGGGAAGAAGTCGGTTCAGTTTCCTGTCTTAACTCCATCGATACTTCTTTTCATTGTTAGCGTAGCCAGGCTTTGTGCCGCCATTTTCAAACGTCACTAGACTCTAGTCGCTCCGATTATTTCACGTCACGCAAAACAAACAAGGAAATTTGGATACGGGAATGTAAATATCTCAGTTTCAATAGTGTTGTGAAGGAACACCATAACATAATGGTATCTCAGGTTTGAACATATCACTTAATAAGACATTGTATCAACATTAAGCACTGGGGTTAGCAGGTCAAGAAGATGCGTGAGACACTCGCTTATGTTCTAGATTTGGGAATTTAAAGTTCCGGTGAGCACTAAGAGGAACGAAAAGGGAATATTCTGACTTTTTAGTTCGGGTATTCCACAATTTTCCCTTCCAGAGGATTTAGTTTTGCGAACTCGACAACTCTCGCTCGCTGTCTCTGCTCGGAGCTCGTTGACTAGTCGAGCTGATGCAGCATTTTGAATCGACCAATCGGCGCTCGCCTACTCCGGTTCGAAGAGACCATGCGAGGCCGACTACCTCGAGCTGCTTCTAGTGGTCACTGGAGCTCGCTGAGCAGTCACAGGTGGTCTGGGTAGTGCGCTTCATGGTCTTTTTATAGACGCCTGTGTTCATCTCCACGGCACTCTCCCTCCACGTGGCCGGCTTACATACATACGCGTGCCAGCAGCTCTGTTTCCCCATCTCTGTGTTTACATGCACAGTTTTTGTTTTTTAATTCTGTTTTTTTCCATGTGGTGATGATGTAAAAGAGGACCGCTACTCCGTTGAAGAAGTTAGGAACAGGCGGAAGAGTTGAACGGAGGTCGTGCTGAGAAGAGACGAGAATGAGCTCAGTGGTATACAAGCTGTTTTTAAAGATGCGCGACACATAGCAGCACTCCAGGTGTCCAACGCCTAATTAGCACCTGAGCTATGGTGGCAAAGTACTTCAAGCAATGCCCAAAATGTTGGTCATTGTAGGATTTGGTCATTCAGAATTTATAAATAGTGTCTATTTCGAACATTCAAATGCCTTCTTCATAGCTGTGTTTTAATGTGCCATCGTGATGAAGATAATCTATCGTGGGTCAAACAGGCGCTCTGGTTTTTCTCTGATTTGCTATGAAATCCAGATTATTTGAACGAGTCCTTCCTGTCCACAAAAAAAGTTCAGATGTTGAGAAATGTAACAAGCTTTTTCTCAAACTTACACATTTGAATTGTGCAACTGTGTGTGTGTGTGTGTGTGTATAAATCAATCGATACACGCATTGCATTTATAGTCTCATCAAATGAAAAATTACCAACCATCAAGGAATATTTACAGTGGGCTAAATGACCTGTTTCAGATCATTTTTAGATCTATGAAGCCCAACGAGCCGGATCAACCAGCTGGCGGGCCCAAACCCCTATCGCCCCTCCATTCCTCCCTCTGTCTGTACATCATGTACAGTATGCCGCAGGTTTACTGTGTGCTAATTTGATTTAAACAAATTAATTGAGGGACTTGCAGCATTAAATCAATGGAGGCATTAAAGGGCCAGTGATTCAATATAGCGCCTCCATAAAACCAGCAAGAGATTTAAGTGGCCTAGATATCCTAATGATTATGCCATGTTCATGACATATGAGACGGATGTTTTTGACAACTTCACAGGCCGAGGAGTCGTCCACACGAGTGGTAAACAGACTGTGGCATGTCAGATCGACTGGGTCCAGGACAGCTCTCAGACGGGGGACTCGAGTTGAACTCCAAAAGTAGCACCTATCTCAAGTCCCTTTGCGGTGTCCGTTGATATCGTGCTTAATAAATCCCAAACTGAGTTGATAGTAATTAAATTACCACAAATAACTGCTGCGGTGAACTCTGGGCGTTTGGGGTCCGGCGCCCTGCAGTTGCCTCTTTGGTAATCCGGCCTCACTGTTGTCCAGTAAAAACAGTCACACACACACACACACACACACACACAAGGCAACCAACTCGTGACCAAAAGGGTTCAGCCCTCTCCTGTGTGCCCCGACTCGTCAGATTCTTCGTTCTCATCGAGAGAGGTGGAAACACATTTCACTGATCAATCCCAAGTCAAAATCATAACGGCAGATATCTGGTGGCAAGACGAGGTGCTCACGTGTTATCAGATGGCTTTTTGGATATGATGGACTATTTTTCCAGACCCTTTTTATTTATTTATTATTATTATTAATATGATTATGATTATGACATTGTTGTAAACCACTTGTTGAGACTTCACATTCGCTGTATTTTCTCCATGTCGATGACTATATCATCATGGACACAATTGAAGTTCTGATACAATATTATTCCCCATCTCCTCGATGTTTTTTGCAGTGATACAACTTCCTCTAGATGCAGGCACAATGCTGGTACATACTGTCGCACTTTTTAGGGAAACGAGACCCCGACGTAAACCATGTTAACCCCCCCGCCACACACACACACACACACACACACACACACACACACACACACACATATACACGTACAGACACACTGCAAGGGGAAGCGTCTAAAGTCACGGGAACAGTGACATACAAAAACACGAAGTGTAATATTTTGCAACATGAGTATCATTCCAATAAAGTTTTACTTGTAAAATTCGACTGAACTTATGTGCGTGTGTATGCGTGTGTGTGCCTCTCGGATGTGTGTTTATTGGACTGTTCAGCGGCTGCAAGTTTGGTAAAGAGGGAATTGTAGATGATGACATATTAGCGTGTGTATGTGCGTGCGTGTGTTGCCTAGAGGTCAAACATCCATGACTGCCGCCTGATGCGGAATGGAGCCGCCACCAAACCATCTGTTGACCGCCCGGCTCAATCCACCAGCACGCTCAATAACTCGAGACGTCTCGCGCGCCCCGTCCGGACTGCGTACTGGTGTTTTTTTGGGGGGTGTTTTTCTTTGCGTTAACGTCAGTTGTTGTCATCTGCGGGCTGATCAGATCGCGACTGCGAACAAAGAGCGCAGAGCCGATGGACTGAAAGCCAATCGATTCCACTTTTAAATGTCATTTGCGTCTCTGGTGGAGACCGAGGCGCCATCTTCGGTCCACCGATAAGCGCAGAATGTGGCCAACGAACGAAAACGTACCGGCCGGGCTTCCGTCTTTATTCTTCGCCAGCCGGGGATCGCACTCCGGCTTCCCAGCTTTCCCACAGCGTCACTTGTGAAACAGCAGAAAGGGGAGGGGGGGGGGGAGACGCACTCGGGCCAAACCCCAACCAGCAAGAGCAAAGATGTCCGAGCCCAATAAGTACCGAGAGTGGATCCTGGAAACAATCGACTCTCTCCGCTCGAGGAAAGCTCGTCCGGATTTGGAGAGGATTTGTCGAATGGTCCGGAGACGACACGGGTCGGACCCGGACCGAACCAGGACCGAACTGGAAAAGCTGATTCAAGAGCAGACGGTGCTCAAAGTTAGCTACAAGGGGTCCATATCGTACCGGAATGCGGCGAAGGTGCAGAGGAAAAGCAGAAAGAAGAGTGAGTTCACGGCCGCTGGCGGCGGCGGCGCGGAGGCGGCAGCGAGGGAGCGAACCAAACGCGACCATCCGAACAACAACGGCGACAGTGCGCACAGCTTCACCGATCAGGAGGAGGACTCGGAGCCCAGCCCGGAGCCCCGCACTCCAACACCGGCCAGCACCGGCGACACGAAGCCGGAGCAGCCTGCCGCCTGCGGCGCGAGTAGCGGAAACGGGCGCCTCATGTGTGGCGCAACGACGGGCTGCGCTGTCGGGAGCGGCTGCGAAGAGGAGAAAGCAAGTGCACCGAGAGACTATAAGGGATCAGGACCGCGGGGGGTGGGGGACTGCCCGTCGCCCGGTCTCGGCCACACAACAAACGCGCGCGGCCGCGGCGGCGATGCGAGCGGGATAACGCCGAGCGTCGCCGACGCGGTTCCTGAAGAAAGAGAGCCGCGTGTGTCGAGAGATGACACCCCGAACAAAACTTCCTCTGGGAGCGTCAGCCGCCTCCCGCCAGAGCAGCAGCGACAGCAGCAGGCGGTTCCCCTCAAGCCCCAACTTGGAGTCGGAGGAGGGGGCACCGGCACGGCGGGGCGCCACGCGAACTCCGACCTGGGCGACAGGCTGGTGGCTTCTGTTCGCAGCCTGTCGGAGAAAAGCATCCGAGGGGGCTCCGCCGCCGCCGCGGCGACACGAGGCCACATTAAGCCGCTCGAGCTGAAGGAGATTTTGGGCTATATGAGCAGCCATGACCGGCTGTCGGAGCAGCAGCTGACCCGAGGCAAAGTTAAAGTGGTCATGGAGAGAGAGGTGGCGAGGGGCAGACTGCGCAGGACCCGCAGCGGGAACATTACTCTTCCTCTGAGGGGGGCGGAGGAGGAGGAGGAGCGGAAGAACGCGTCTGCGGACAGACTTGCGAAGAGCGCACTGCAGGACGAGCACACCGGGGGGAAGGTGGGCTCTGAGAACTTAATATTTCCGACACGTCCCGGTGGTACCGAGCGCCGAGCCGCCCCTTGGCAACACGTTTCAGTTTCTTGGTCAACCACGATGTTTTAACATATGTCACGCGTGTGTATGTGTGCACGCGCGTGACTCTGCTTGCTGCACGTAAGCTGCGGGGTTACGCGAGCAGACGCTTCCCCGCGGCTCCCAGGATGGGCGCGCGCGCGCAACATAAGGAGCGCTCTCTGCGTAGCGCGAGCTGGTTGCGTTGTTGCGGCCGCGTCACTATTTGGGTTGTTCACACTACATTTCGTGTCACACTCAGGAACTTTAAAGCCCGCGGGGTGCGGGGGCCGTGCGCGCGCGCGTGGGAGGCGGTGTCCGTCTCAACTTGAGACGTGTCGCTCTCATGTGGGCGAAGCTCCGTCGCGCGGGCCGACGAAGGACTCAGCTGAGCACCATGTGTGCGCGTGTCGCATCTATTCTATAGGCTGCATATATATATATTTATTATATATATTATATATAAACCTGTGAGACACGAGCCCTTTTTATTTCTCCACCCGCTTTTATTTCCGCAGCTCTCGTTTCGAGCCCCATTAAATCCTTTGTATCATTTCGTACTTGAGGGGGGAGGGGGGTCGGGGAGAGAGCGAGAGAGAGGGGGGGCGGGGGGGAGAGAGAGAGAACGAGAGAAGAGAAGAGCCCAACATTGATCTCACTTGCCTTCACATAACTTTATCTGTCATTACAGTCGCCGCCCGCTTCTCTTGGGGAGGATGAGCCGATGGAAACAGCTCAGGAGGAGGAGGAGGAGGAGGAGGAGGAAGAGGAGGAGGAGGAGGATCCCCGGAGTTCTGATGAGGAGGCGGGAGGACTATCCCCGGTAGTCATGACAACCGAACCAGAGCTCATTGAGAAACCCACAGAAGACGTTGAGGTCCAGACCGCGTCAGAGCAGCAGAGTGACGGTGTGTGTGTATGTGTGTTTTGGACGGTGTGTGTGTGTGTGTTTGTGTGTGTGTGTGTGTGTGTGTGTGTGTGTGTGTGTGTGGATGGTGTGTGTGTGGACGGTGTGTGTGGGTGTGTGTGCGCCCGGTTTGGAGCGGCTGATTAAGGCCCTAATTGAGTAACGTTACACTGGTAATCTGACTACTATAGCATGCAGAGCGCTCAGTTTGCTGAGTGTGCTTTTTAGATTAAATTATTCATAACGTTAACTAATATATTACATTTTATATCAATAATAAGTTTACACAAACTTTATTTTGGCTTTATTCAAATTCCCTGTTTTTTAAATTATATTTTGTTCGAATGGAAAACCTAAATAAATTACAGTTATAATTTTGACATTCATTCTAAATTACAAATTGACAACCACTACTGCGGCTACCAACAATGATAATAACGATGATAATAATAATGATGATTATAATAATAATCATTATAACAATAATAATGATGATGATTACAATAATAAAAGTTAAAACTAGCCTTTAATCTTTGCTCCTCTCCATCTAGGTTGGGCTGCTGGTCTCACTTGGATGTGTGTTTCCCGCACCAAGACGCCCCGTCTACCTGTTCAGGGAGCTTCCCCGTCACAATGGAGCAGCGCCCACCTGGAGGACGCCACCGTCGTCTCTCATCAGAAACACGTGAAGGCAGAAGTAAGCGTGGGAATGAGCATCGGCCCGGTTGTTTTTTTATTGTTGAACAATGTTCTGCACATTATCAAAACAGGTCAACATGACTCAGAAGCCAGCATGAAATGTACCGTCAAGAGTCACATATATACACTACCGTTCAAAAGTTTGGGGTCATCCAGACAATTTTGTGTCTTCCATGAAAACTCACTTTTATTTATCAAATGAATTGAAAATTGAATAGAAAATATAGTCAAGACATTGACAAGGTTAGAAATAATGATTAATATTTGAGCTCAAAGGAAGGCCAGTTGTATAGCTTATATCACCAGCATAACTGTTTTCAGCTGTGCTAACATAATTGCACAATGGTTTTCTAATCAGATATTAGTCTTCTAAGGCGATTAGCAAACACAATGTACCATTAGAACACTGGAGTGATAGTTGATGGAAATGGGCCTCTATACACCTCTGGAGATATTTCATTAGAAACCAGACGTTTCCACCTAGAATAGTCATTTACCACATTAACAATGTATAGTGTGTATTTTTGATTAATGTTATCTTTATTGAAAAAACAGTGCTTTTCTTTGAAAAATAAAGACATTTCTAAGTGACTCCAAACTTTTGAACGGTAGTGTATATATATATATATATATATATATATAAATATGTATAAATATATAAAAGTGAGCCGCCTTGGAAGATGTATTCTGTGTGAAAGATTTTCCAAGGACTCTTTTCAATACATCGTTACTTTTTAAATTATGATTTTCTGCTCACTTGCTTTATCTATAACCGCACTGTGAGAGGAATGTTAAAAATGCATTTCGATGAGGTAATGACCGGTCGACAGTGTTCTTGATGCCAGTAATCTGCCTGTTTCACTCTCAAATGTTCATTTTACCTCCATATACTGTGAAATGTTAACATACAGCCGCGATTCACCCGACACACACACAAGCTCCATCTGTAAAGGAAATTCAATTAAATTCAGTTTATTTTATATAGCTCAATGTCACAAATTACAAATTTGCCTCTTTACAATCTGTACACATTCGACATCCCTGACCTTTGACCTCACATCGGATCAGGAAGAACTCCCGAAAAATATAAAAAACCCTTTCACGGGGAAAAAACGGGAAGAAACCTTTTTTTGTGAAATTAGTTTCGATTGAAAAATATAAGTAACCAGATCAGCCGCCCTTCGTTTGTTAGGTATACGCCTTCTATCTGTGAAGTACATGTTGCATTTAGTGCCCGGTTTCGTGGAATAAAATGTATTATTGTACGTGAGCAAAGTGCATCTTGGGATATTGACGGACATATTTAAACAAACATAATTCTACTTACTTGAACTGTTTCCCACCACAATGCATTGTGGGTATTCCAGAGGCCTCCCACAGCGTTGAATGCATTTGCTTCCACATAAAGCACCCGTCTAACATTTGTTGTTTTGGTTCACTGTTTCTTGGCGCATTACTGCCACCAGCTGTTGATCCGTTATGTGAAACCCAAACTGTGAATCGTCTCCCACGTGTGCACGATACTAACAGCACAGGGACGGCGCCAGAGGCCGGGACATTGTGTCACCTCGAGAGACGCCACATGTGAATAGAGTGGAACATGATTACGTAGATTAGGGATTTCTTTATTTTTAATCTCAGGTTTATGCAAATTTGGCATTATCTTCTCAAATATGTGATAATTTACAGACATATCCAGAATAGACATCTGAGCATTGGATAAAGCCAGGTTTCATTTTTGTTGATATGCTGGAGTTAAAGGTTTTTACTCAGGGAACATTTGGGATTTCTCCTTTTATGGTCCTTAGTTCCCCATGTTTTGGGTTGAAGTGACGATTCAGTCGTGACATTACACACATTCTATGTTCACACTAGACTGAACTTTCTGCAGCGCAACACAACAAACACAACAACCAGCACTTCTCTCTCCAACTCTCATTCACGTTTACACCGTCGTGTCTTCTGGCAACAACAAGTCACATGACGCAACAACAAACAGACCAAGTGAAGGGTGAAGAAAAGCGTGCATACTCCTCTGTTGGGTCCTCTCCATCATGAACTCAGACACTGATAATCACCACGTGAGCCGGTGGCCGACGTTGCAGTTGCAGTTTAGTCTCCATGCGTCTTGACGGTCGACTCCTTTAATCCTTGAGATTGGGTGGAGGCTGCATCGCTCTGATGCTTTCAACATGACTTTGACTCCTTCGGGTGCAGGTATCATCTTTGTTTTTATTGTCACGCTCAATTATTTGCTTCTTTGTTTGCCCCTCTCCCCACACACACACACTCTTCTCTCCACGTCAAGAGCGAGATGCAGGAGGACAGGATCAACCACTCCGCCTCAGACTTTAACAGTGAGTGCTGCTTTACGGATCTCACAATGTGTGTGTGTATTTGTGTGTATTTGTGTGTTTTGATGGTGACGCGTAATCAGACTAATCGGACTGCTTTGTTGCCTCCGCCGTAGACTTTGAGTCTAGAGCGGAGGTCGGCGTGTCGTCCTGCCTGCTCACGCCCACAGCGTCTCCCAGAGACTCCGGCATGTCTGAGGAACCAGGGATGAACGGAGGAGGAGGAGGAGGAGGGTGAGTACAACACAGATGCTGAAGACACATGAGGACTCAGACTCACTGGATCTTCTAGTAAAGAGAGCTTCTCTCTTCACGGAGGTTCCGGCTCTGTGAGGTTCATTTCCATCTTTGACATCCGATAAATCACCATCGGGCGTTTCATGTTTTTTCCGCCACGTGAAATCCAAGATGACTCATTCCCCTGACTGAATAACCTTCAACTAATAATAATTAAATAACAGATTTAAGAGGCCGCTTTGGGGCATCGTAAATCAAGTTGGGAACAGATCGTGGACGTCTCATCACCTTCAAATTCGATACGGCAACGTTGTCAGCAAACAGTTGCTTATTGTCTCACCCTTCAGTTACAAAGTCATCATTTATTTTGCAGTCGTGTGTGTGTGTGTGTGTGTGTGTCCACCTGATGAATCCAAATACAAATTCAACTCTGGCTGTGGAATGCTCCACTATGTTCAGCAAACTGTGTCTGTCTGCAGTTTGGTGCATTTTAATGTGAATATTTTGACTGCAGACACTATTAAATAAAGTGAAACAAAGACTGTCCGTTGAATATTAATCAGAACTTAATATCTGATCCTCATGGTTAGATTTATCCATCAATAAAAACATGTCCCATTCCAATAGGACTGAGCTGAATGCCATAAAAGGGGAATGAACGGCCATTAAACACGACATAAAAACCAAACTACATTTCTTAATTAAACCGTCAGCTCCGACATAACGCTAACGAGTTTATGATTTCAACATCCCCTGCGAGTATTGTAATGAGCAAACCGCCCTCTTCCTCATCTCCCTAGGTTCATGAAGTCAGAGGGGGCCAGCGGGGGCCTCGTGGACTGGACAGTGTCTGATGTGGTCAGCTATTTCACAACCGCAGGTTTCCCTGAACAGGCTGATGCCTTCAGGACCCAGGTGAGCCTGTAATTCCTTTATCAACCGCTAGAGGCCGCCAGAGGCAGCACCGCTGGTTGTACTTGAAACCTTTCACTGTCACCTTCGTCTACCTCCCACATCGCTTTGTTCTCTTCATTAGGAAATCGATGGCAAGTCCCTTCTCCTCATGCAGCGCAGCGATGTGTTGACGGGCCTGTCAATCAGACTCGGCCCCGCCCTCAAGATCTATGAGCGCCACGTGAAGGTCCTGCAGAAAACACACTTTGAGGACGACGACTGTTAACGACGGTTACGTCTGTGTCTACATGTAGCTCGAGTTATCCTATAAAAATGCATGCATGAAATATACGCTTCACTTTTCATCTCATGTCAATCAGCGCACACAAACACACACACACACACACACACATGGTCAGACTGCCAGGCTGTTACAGCGCTACCTACTTGCTTAACAGGAGACTGATAATTGTGTCTCTCTAACTTGTTATACTCACACACACACACGCACACACACACACACTGTTCTGGTCCAGAAAAGACACAATGAAATGAGAGCGAATGGACAACAAGGATTACCTGCCAAGCAGAGCACACCTGTCGGAGGGAGAGAGCAGACTCGTACAATTTTAAGATGCAAAGGCTTCAAAAAATTAAAAAGTGCAATTTTTCTTTTTTGTTCTCTACAACGATCAAGCACTTTGCCATTTCTTGACTATACTGTGCAAATACTTTTTTTTTTTCAACTTGTTTCGTGCGGACCTTTATGCACATTTTAAAAGAGGTCGTAGTTATTCTGTGTTAAAGTACATTTTCTCTTTTTTTGATGCTTTAATTCAATGGTTTCTCACTTTAAAGGCATCACGGAGCATGTTGGATGGAGCAGAAACATATTAGATATTGGATGGACCCGTCACAGCCGTCCTGTATGGGGATGAAATCCAGCGCAGGGGTCACGACCTGCAAACGGTTGCTGGTCAAAGCAATACGTTGATGGCTCCTCCTGGATGTTTGAGAGTTTGTTGGATCTTGTGAGCTTTGAGATGGACAGGTTCTTTTTGTGTATATCTTAATGTTTCAGAGAAAAAATTATGACATTTCAGTTTTTGTAAATGTTTCTAAGCAGAGTGTGTGGCATGGTGTGTTTTCCTATGCATCCCCACATCAAGTGTCAGACTTCAGAAAGACATCAGAGTTCATCAAAGCTTAAGTAGGGACAAACTTGCAATGAATTGTGGATAAATCACGAGATTCTTTCCTCTTTCTTCTGTCGTTTAGTGCCACTGGTCAGCAGGTGTCACTGATTGTTACCGTGGAAAAATGACCTTTTAGTCCACGGTTAGCCCGGGGTTAGCATGGCTAAGATTTTAGGCTTACATTATGCATCCAAGTAAAGTCTCACTCTCCAGTCTGACATATCTTTGGGACACAGATATTTTGATCAAACACGCCAGCCAACTGGTCTGAAATCAGCAGAACAATCAATTTATGTTGAAAGTGTAAACATGTTAAAAAGTTTTGAACCGGTCAAACTTTTTTAAAAAACAAAAAGCCGACAGATGATCACACAACATCACTCGCGGCATACATTCCAGGCTTGACATCTCTTGTGTGCGTCATCAAATGACGTTTATATTCCTGTACTCAGCATATTGGTTTAATTTAATACTGACGGTCACATCAACGTTTCTTTGTGCATTCAAACCTTCTCTACCTCTCTCTCCCCTCGCTTTTCACATTTTCTTAGAAACCTCCATGACCCTCTTAGTTTTACGCGTCGTCTACGCTGCATGTTTCTGTGTCATTGTCATTCGTTGAATCTGTCTGGAGGGGACGGCTGTGTTTGAGTCCGTATTCTCACAAGGGGGAAAGTGCAGGTCTACGCCCTCGTTGGGTCGCTGATTATATGTGAAAAGACAATTTTAGTAATAAAAGTTTGAATCAAAACACCAACAATGTGTCTGTTCCGAGTTGTTTGTGAACACGTTTCATGCCCTGTCAAACAGTGTATGTGTGTGTGTGTGTGTGTGTATGATCGTGTTCATGTGGGGGCTGCACGTGTGTGTGTGTGTGTGTGTGTGTCTGTGTGTACCATGACACACATGTGCATAACATGTGTGTGAGGGAGCCGGGTTCCCCTCAGTCGAAGGAGGAATGACTGAGTTTTAGAGAAGAAAAGACTATAAGTGTTCTTTTGGAAAATAAGCTCTATCAACCGTTTATTTGTATATTTATTTTGACAATACATCTTTCACAGTAAGTCAGAAAGTGTTCTCCGTGTGCTTGTATTTGCTGGTCGGAAGCAGGGGGAGGAGGAAATATCACATTATATCAGTCCTGGGACCTCCAAGGTAAGAGGTGAGGTTGGGATTTGAGTGTGTGTGTGTGTGTGTGTGTGTGTGTGGGTGGGTGTTTGTGTGTGTGTGTACACGTGATGTGAGAAATACATTGTATTTATACCTCCACTGATAAATATAGATGGACTGCAGTTTACCACAAACATGGTGGTTCTAGGCAACAGGGGAAAGAGCAGAGGATAGCAGAGAGGAACACTTGGGGCAAGATGGGCACATTGAGGTATTATGGAACTAAATATTTAGACAGATCGATGTCTTAATCTAGTGGACGGACGGAGATGTACAAGTACATGTCCGATGGTTTAAATATATGCCATTACATTGGATCTTCCCTAAAAATGGGCTATTTGACTTATAGTATAGTGACTTAATGTACAGTACTACATTGATTTTAAAGCTTTCGTCATTCGTTACTTAGCAGATTGAGATTGTTAATACAAAAAAAACATGTATAAATATGACATATTAGTATAGATTGCAGTATACACATTAGTTAGAATAGCTCAACCTTTGACAGCTGCAATTTTTAAATGAACCAATCATGACCAATATTTATAAACCAATGATATGATAAATATGTTTCTGAAATGAGCCATTTTGCCTAATTAGTACTTTTACTATTCATACAATGAGTAGATTTAGATTTGATTGCATTTGTACTTTTACAAACATTTGTAATTCAGGACTTGCATAAGTCTACGCTGTTGTATTGGTACTTTTACTGTTGAAGGATCGAAGTGCTTGATCATAAATAGCCCATTCATCCCGTTACCAAATGATGCATATGCGTCCAATATGAGGAGTGTCACCTTGAAACGTCCTTATAAGTTAGGCGGAAGGTGGAGGATGTAGTTGTGATCTATGAGAGACATCTGCTTTGTTCACAAAGTACTCAGTCGTTGGATAAATGCTCAGTTTAAAGTGAGAGGACATCGTGATGACCTGATGTTTTATTGGGGAACGGGGGATTTGTTTGGCTGCCAGGAAGAAGGCCACAGAAGCAAACTCCAGGAGTCACCTGACCCTCAATGTCACGGTAAGATGACGGTAGAGTACTGGCAACAGACGCCAATAATGTAGTTATTTTACTGTGCAGCTACTGTAATTGATTGGAACAGTATATTATCATATGGAATATAGTATGTTATAGTAGAATAACTCGGTTCACCAACGTCTTAGCATGTATTTACACAGGGTAATGAAGTCTGCTACTTTTGCATTTAATTCCCCAAAACAAAAAACAAAAACTCATATACATTACAATATTGCTGAAGTATATTTTTTAGTGTATATTTATTCCTTATTTTTAAGTTTACAGATCTTCTGAAATGAATTTCTCCTTACATAACTAACACTCATTAAATAATATTAACTAACTTGTAACTAAGTTGATACATTTATAAAAAGTTAGTTAATATATATTATTTTATTTATTCAAATCAATAATACATGTATGGTTTTCTTTGTCATTGGTGTAAACAATATTTGTAAAAAGATGTTTTACCTAAGACTATTCTATTACCTACATATTCAATAAAAGTGCACACGTTTCAACAACATTTGAATGATTTATTTTATTTACACGATAATCTACTTCTGCCAAACATGCGGTGACAAAAGTGATGCAACACAACAACTATGATATTCTTAAAATGAGACATGTGACAAGGACACAGCGACACAGAGAGGACACAGCGTCCTGGCCGGCGGGGGGACCTCTCCCGATGCAGAAGCTGCACTACAAACTTTGGCCAGTTTGGCGGACAGTTTGCCGGCCGTGCTCCGGTCTCTCTTTCGCTTTACTCCCTACACAAAAACAAACACGTTAGACTTTCCATCCGACGTGTGCCGATCAGAACAAGACTCTTCCAGTGACTTAGCTTCACACGCTCTAGTATTCTGGCGTTAACATGAGTTGTACATACGTAATTGTTGCAGGAGGTCCAGCCAGGGTGGCGCTGAGCGTGGAGGCGCTTCTCACCATCCGCCTGTTCGTAATATTTAGCCTGCTCCTCGTTGGACAGAGACTTCCACTGTGGCGAGAGGACAACATTAATGAGAGCGAACTCCACAAACTCCCACGATGCATTTGTGTCCTAACAGTTTGCATTAAGTGATCAAAAGTTGCTGTCAAGATGTGAAGATTTAGAGTCAGAGGAAAGAGTTTTCAAGCACATCTGCCGAGTCTTTTACCAAACTGTCATGACGGTCGTGTAGCATTGAGAGTCTCACAGAGCAAACACACGTACCTTCTGTCCGAGAATTCGGTTGATGCCGGCACTCCCGCTAGTCTTCATTTGGCCCGCGTAATTGGGCCTCTGCTCTCTCATAAACAACATGAAGGCGTTGGGTGGCTTCTTCACATAGGGCCCAGCGTCATGCAGCTCCACACGCTTCCTCTTTCTGTGGGAATACAGAACAAAAGCAGAAGCACTTTAGGAAGAGACACTAAAGTGAGCAGAATGATACAAGACATGAGCGAAATGCATCTTTGTATGTGCCGTTGTTCCTTTAGACAGACGGATTGTATTATTCATGCAGGAATCTTGGTAGACAAATAACTGACACTTTAATCTAACAACAGCTGCAGAGAAATTAAATAAAAGGTGAACATGGCCAAAACAGCAGAGCTCGCTTACTTTGTCGTCATGGAGGTCGGTGCAGTCAGTGAGGCGGTCGGTGCATGAAGCATGTGCACCGTCTGTCCATCTGGCCTAGTTCATCGAAAGATTGTGTTTAAAGAAATAAGCACAAGCTCAATATCTGTGTACATGTGTGTGTGTGTGTGTGTATTCACGATGTGTGTTACTTACAGGTATCCCCAAAAGGGCAGGGTCTGGATCTGCTGTGCTGTCAGATAACTGTTATGCTAGAGACACAAACAACAGAGTAGCTGGTTAGAGAAGCTGCCACAGTGTCACCCGTCGATCAGAAGACGCCACTAAGGACGATCTTACTGGTCCTCCAGAGTATCTTACCTGTCCCTGCCTACCGAGCGCTGCCTGGTTGTACAGTGGACCCGACTGCACGACGGTCAGGGGTTCGAGGTCGACTGATTGGACGGACCCTGGATGCGACGGAGGTGAAGGTGGTGGTGGAGATGTAGGTGGTGATAGATCACCGATCATACCA
Organism: Pseudoliparis swirei; assembly: GCF_029220125.1. Lineage (NCBI taxonomy): Eukaryota > Metazoa > Chordata > Actinopteri > Perciformes > Liparidae > Pseudoliparis > Pseudoliparis swirei. The sequence continues at coordinate 22,698,782 of NC_079411.1, forward strand.
TGAAAGATCTCCAAAAGGTCGTCCAGGTCATCATTGTAGTCCCGAGTTGATAAACTCTGCAATTCAATTCATTGATTATACAAATAGTTCTAGATCGACATTTCATTTACGGAGCAATGCTTTCAGCTCTAAATGATATCTCTCCCTAACCTCTTCTCAGTATCTTACCTGTCCCTGGCTAGAGGGCTGGCTATAGGTCAGGGGGTCTAGGTCGACTGACTGTGGAGGTGGAGGTCGTGTTGGGTCACTAACCACATGCTCAATGGTGGTAAACATTGAGGGTCTGGCCAGTCTCAAACAGTCCATGTCGGAAGTCGTTTTTAATGTATTGTCCTAAAACTGTTGATCCTGTGGCAAATATTGAGAAGACTAATATTTACTTATTGCTATAATAATTATATAAATACATAAATAAATCACTATTTCTGGAGGGAAAGTTCCCAATGTAAAATACAATTATGTTTGCTCTACTTCCACTGTACTACAGTTTAAGGAAAGTACTGTACACTTGACTTCACTTCACAGCTACAGTTTCTACTAACTTTGCAGAGAAACGTTTTACACAACTTAGTTAACTCTTGTATAAAACATGAAGCATTTTTAAAGAGTGAACAAAGATAGACAACAATACATGGGAAGTTGTACATGTTTTTACCTGCACAGGAAGCTACATTTAAATACAGCTCACTTGTTTTATTCATAAACCATCAGTATAAAATATGATATAGAAGTTATTTTATAGTTATTGTACTGATAATACGTCTGAACATGAGTTTCTTTACTTGATGAAACAATTATTTGAGGTGAACAATTTGAGAACAAACTAGAGGAAATATGTTTCAGTCAAGTTTAAAAGATAATGAAAGCTAGCTAGCGACTTCGTGAGTGTTTAACTTGGACTCTGGGTGAAAACACACGCGAGCAACTCGCTAATCAGCAGTTTGATTTCTTACCTTATTGTTCGCTGAGTCTTCAGGTTGCTAGCTCGCTTCGTAGAGATGATTTTCTCCGAGGATAAAAATCGTTGTTCACAGCTGAAAGCCGGAGAAGCGAGTGAGACGTGTCACTTTTTGGAACATCCATGATCTCTTAGGAGCTCTCAGAATGTTCCATTGGAACGTGTAGACTTGAACGGTCGCGAGGACACGCCTCGAGGCCACGCCTCTTTTTTGCCGGAAGTCACCTGACGGCGGCACGTAATTAGTATGAGATATGTTTAATATTATCATTATGAAATGGGTAACTGTTAGATGTTTGTAATATTAGGCTATGTATGGATTGCAACTATGACAGTGCAGCATTCATTCATGTAAATCACAACCACAGCACTGTGTATATATATTAATAGAAAAGGTAACAAAATAGACCTTCAGTGTCTACAACTAAATCCATAAATAGTCAATCTAAAAAAGTTGGCCTATGTTACTGGAGAAAACATGAATGAGTTCATCTTTCCTCCTGTCTGCGAACTTAAAATTAAACAGCAATCACATGGACACCAGAATATTTCCAGGTTTACTCAAGATATTTTTATTTTCATTTCATCTCCACAACGGACTATTCCGATGCATTATAATGAATATAACACAATATACACCTCCCCTGTGAACCTGCAAAAGCCACACAATAGTTATATTATAAACACAGATGTTATCCATGACCAAATGATAGGAACCTTCTGCATGAATTATATGTATTCAACATCTTATAATACAGAAAATACCACAGGATGCTATGGTATGGATTCTAGGCACCATTTAGGAACAGCAGATAGACTGTGATCTGAATATTTCCCTCAGCTGCTGCCAGACAGAGGGAAGGATAGTGCAGGACTGATGTATCGCAGGAATTACAGGAGATCTGTGGGCAGAGAGCCCAATGAACCTTCAAATGGAGAAACACCTGTGGCAGAGGAAGAGAGTGAGTCGGGTGAGCGTTCCAAGAAGTTGTATTTGAATCGGCAACACAACGTATGGCGGACTCCAGATCCTGATTCGCTCTCTCGTCTCTCCATTAGTCTGTAGATGGAAACCAGACGACAGACTGACAGTAGCTCCCAGAGTGAGGCAGAATGGTTTTTCAAACTTGTGAGATGAACCTTCTCTATGTGAACCTGGACTACCTGTCCGGCATCACAGAGGGGTTCTCCGGAGCTGACCTGACCGAGATCTGCCAGCGGGCCTGTAAGATGGCCATCCGTGAGGTCATCAAGGCCGAGCTCAAGGCTGAGCGTCAGAGGCAAAACAGACCAGACATCCTCATGGTCAGAATACCAGGCTGTTACAGCGCTGCATACTTGCTTATTAACACCATGCTTTAATGTATTAACACACACACACACACACACACACACACACACACACACACACACACACACACACACACACAGTGGACTGTTGCCACATGAGGTCCTCATAATGTTTGTCTATGCCTGCAGGATGAAGACATTGATCCAGTCACAGAGATCAGGAAGGACCACTTTGAAGAAGCGATGCAATTTGCTCATCGCTCTGTCAGTGACGCCAACATCTTTTTTTCCGCCTCCTAGGTTCCCCTCTGCTACTGGTACCCGGTCTGAAGGTCAGGGGTCAGGCTCTGGGTCAGGGAGGCCAAATGTGAACAGTTAGTTAGGCCTTTGTATTCCTCTCGGAACATAGGCCATTGATGCATTGTTTCCACCCTCGTCGGCCCTGAGCCATCCTCTCCAGCTGTTTCCACGTCAGCCCCTTCTTCTTGAATTCCTGCTCTGTGCTCCTTCTCCAGGTGTTTTTGGGTCGTCCTCTACCCCGTTTGCCTTGTGGGTTCCATGTCAGTGCCTGTTTTGTTATTGCTGTTGTGTTTCTTCGTAGTGTGTGTCCAATCCAGCTCCATTTTCTCCTTAACAGCTGTATATCTACTGTTTCTTGTTTTGTGCATTCCCATAGGTTGATGTTGCTCATTGTGTTTGGCCAGAAGACTCCAAGGATGCGTCTTAGACAGTGGTTTATGAAGGTTTGTAGTTTGTTGGTGATGTTAGTGGTAGTTCTCCAGGTTTCGGAGCCATAGAGCAGCACGGTTTTGACGTTGGAGTTGAAGATTTGAAGCTTCGTCTTGAGGGAGATGTTTTTACTTTTCCAAATTTTGTTTAAGATATTAAATGCTGTTCTTGCTTTCCCAATTCTCGTCTTCACGTCATCCTCTGTCCCACCATCAACAGCTATCACACTTCCCAGGTAGGTGAATTTGTCGACATCTTCCAGCGTCTGGTCCCCGATGGTTATTGGGTCCGTGTTCTTGGTGTTTATCCGCATTACTTTGGTTTTTGGTCCATTTATTTTGAGTCTAAGTCCAGCTGCCGTTTTTTCTAGCAGTTCGGATTTGTCCTGCATCTGTTGGTGGCTATGGGAGAGTAGTGCGATGTCATCCGCAAAGTCGAGGTCCTCCAGATGTTCTGTTAGACTCCACTGGATGCCAGTCTTTTTATTGTGGGTTGATTGTTGTGATTGATCTCTTGGACCCCATCCCGACGAGGCTGCTTAAAGACGTTTTGCCTTTAATTGGCAGCTCTCTATTAGATATTATCAATGTGTCTCTGCTAACAGGCCACGTACCACACTCCTTCAAAGTGGCTGTTATTAAACCTTTCCTGAAGAAGCCCACTCTGGATCCAGAGGTGTTGGCTAACTACAGACCGATCTCTAACCTCCCCTTCCTCTCCAAGATCCTTGAGAAAGTGGTCGCAAATCAGTTGTGTGACTTTCTACATCATAATTGTTTATTTGAGGAGTTTCAGTCAGGATTTAGAAAACACCACAGCACAGAGACGGCACTGATGAAAATTACAAATGACCAATTAATGGCAGCAGATAAAGGACTCCTCTCTGTCCTGGTCTTGTTAGACCTTAGTGCTGCATTCGACACCATTGACCATGACATCCTATTACAGAGACTGGAGCAGTCGATTGGCATTTCAGGCACGGCACTAAGTTGGTTTAAATCCTATTTATCAGATCGATCTCAGTTTGTATTTGTAAACGATGACGCCTCGATAACCACCAACGTTAATCACGGAGTTCCACAAGGTTCTGTGCTTGGACCAATTTTATTTACCTTATACATGCTTCCTTTGGGCAATATTATCAGGAAACACTCCATAAACTTTCATTGCTATGCAGATGATACTCAACTATATTTATCGATAAAACCAGAGGAAACCAACCAACTAAGTAAAATTCAAGCATGTCTTAAAGACATAAAAACATGGATGACCTGCAACTTCTTGATGTTAAACTCAGACAAAACCGAAGTAATTTTACTCGGCCCTGAGCACCTCAGAGATCAATTATCTGGTGATGTGGTTTCTGTAGACGGCATTGCCCTGGCATCCAACACCACTGTAAAGAATCTCTGTTATCTTTGATCGGGACTTGTCCTTTAACTCCCACGTAAAGCAAATCTCAAGGACTGCATTCTTTCATCTACGTAATATTTTAAAAATCAGGCACATCTTGTCTCAAAAAGATGCAGACAAATTGGTTCACGCATTCGTTACTTCGAGACTGGATTACTGCAACTCCTTATTATCAGGCTGCTCTAATAAGTCTCTTAGGTTCCTCCAGTTGATCCAGAATGCTGCAGCTCGTGTTCTCACTAAAACTAAGAAAAGAGATCACATCACTCCTGCACTAGCTGCTCTGCACTGGCTCCCAGTAAAATCAAGAATCACTTTTAAAATTCTTCTCTTAACGTACAAAGCCTTGATTGGTGATGCCCCATCATATCTTAAGGAGCTTGTAGTACCATATTGCCCCACTAGAGAGCTACGCTCACTAAATGCGGGACTACTTGTAGTTCCTAGAGTCTTAAAAAGTAGAATGGGAGCCAGAGCCTTTAGTTATCAAGCTCCTCTTTTATGGAACCAGCTTCCACCTTCAGACCGGGAGGCAGACACAGTCACCTCGTTTAAGAGTAGACTTAAGACCTTCCTCTTTGACAGAGCTTATAGTTAGGGCTGAATCAGGTTCACCTGGTCCAGCCCCTTGATATGCTGCGATAGGCTTATAGCTGCCGCGGGACGTTTTAGGATGCACTGAGCACTTATCTCCTCTTTTTATTTTTTATTTTTTATTTCCCCCCCCCCCCTCTCCTTAGGGATGAATTTTCATCTCTCAATCACACGTTACTAACTCTGCTTTCTCCCCGGAGACCTTTTGACTTCACGTCTCATGGGGTCATTGGACCCTATGAGACGACATAGATCCTATCTGCTGATGGATCATCGAGGTCTGGGTCGTGGAGTTCCTGCTCCTGACTACGCCACTGTCCTGTTGAGACTCCGCCCACTGTTGAGACTCCGCCCACTCCTCCTCTCTACCTCCATCTGCCTGATGGATCGTGGAGGTCTCCATCGTGGAATATGCCTACTATGAACTATTCATACACTCTGTCATATTCATTGAATGTATTTTAACTCTAAATCTGTCCTTCTGTACACATTACATCTATTGCATCTGTCCATCCTGGAGAGGGATCCTCCTCTGTTGCTCTCCTGAAGGTTCTTCCTTTTCCCCCCTGAAGGGTTATTTGGGAGTTTTTCCTGATCCGATGTGAGGTTTTGGGGCAGGGATGTCTATGTGTACAGATTGTAAAGCACTCCGAGACAAATTTGTAATTTGTGAAATTGGGCTATACAAATAAACTGAATTGAATTGAATTGTACCATGATCCAGTCAATGCACAGAAGGAAGAGGAAAGGGGAAAGCAGGCAGCCCTGTTTCACGCCAGTGAGCACTTTGAATTTTTCTTGTGCGCATCCCTGGAAGAGTACGTTGCATTGCATGTCCCAGTACATGTTCTTCATGATGTTGGTATACTTTGGGGGGATTCCATAGTGTGCCATGAGTTTCCATAGCATTTCACGGTCTACACTGTCCAATGCCTTTGCAAAGTCTATGAAATTGACATGAACAGGTGTTCGCCATTCTATAGACTGCTCAATGATGATCCTGAGGCTAGCAATTTGGTCGGTGCACGATCTTTTATTTCTGAAACCAGCTTGGTTTTCTCTCAGTTCATCATCAATCTCCTTACGCAGTCGCTCCAAGATTATGCGGCTGAACACTTTGCCTGGTGTTGATAGCAACATGATCCCTCGGTAGCTGTTGCAATCCCTGAGGTTTCCTTTCTTTGGTATGACAGCAATGAGCCCGTCCTTCCAGTCTGTTGGTATGTTTCCTTCTTCCAACCATATGGTCTTTATTAGCTGGTGGAGCATGGTGGTTGAGGCGTCGAGCTCTGCTTGTAGAGCCTCTGATGGGATGTCATCTGGCCCTGCTGCTTTACCACGTCGCAATTCCTTGATGGCCTTCCTCACCTCAGATCTTGTTGGGGGCCGCAGTTGATGTCCAGCGTGTGTGTGGCTGGTGGGATCTACCTTTGGGCAGGGGCTGTCTGTTGAGCAGCTCTTAAAGTGTTGTGTCCATCTTCGATGTTGTTCTTCTTTGGTGGTGAGGAGTCGTCCCTGTTTGTCCCTGATCTGGGTGTTTGTCTGTCTAAACTTACCAGCTAGTTTCTTGGTGGTCATGTAGAGTTCTTTGATGTTGTTTTTCCAGCTGCTTCCTCTGCTTCCCGTGCCAAATTCTCAATGTAATTCCGCTTGTCACATTTTGCACTTTTCTTCTCTTCTTTATTTGCTGTTTCATATTCTTTGTGAGCTGCTGCCTTTTTTGCTCGGGTTTTGCTTTTGTTTAGTGTGTCTTTTTTTGTCCTCCTTTCTTCAATTTTCTTCAGTGTGATTGTTGACAACCAAGGTTTATGGTTTGTTGCTTTTCTCACCACTACTTCTAGGCACGCCTCCTTCCATATGTATTTCAGGTTGCTCCAGTGCTCTTCCACTGATTTGTGCTGTTCTTCTTGCAGGGCTTGGAACCTGTTCTGTAAGGTGGTTTGGTACAGTTCAGTTATTCCTATGTCCTGGAAGAGCTGGGTGTTGAACTTTGTTCTTGTGTTGGTGGGGTTGTTGCATCGCTTCAGCTTGAGCTGGAGTTTTGCAGCCAGTAGGTGGTGGTCTGACCCAGCGTCTGCCCCCCTCTTCACACGGACATCTAGGAGAGAGTGCCTGAACTTCCTGTTTATGCATATGTGGTCGATTTGATTTTCGGTGGTGTGATCAGGTGACATCCAGGTGGCTTTGTGGAAGGGTTTATGTGGAAAGACTGTCCCTCCTATGACCAGATTGTAGTCAGCACAGGTGTCTGCAAATCTCTCGCCGTTTTCATTCATGCAGCCGATTCCATGTTTCCCCATCACCAGTTGGTGTCCACCGTTGTTGTTTCCCACCTTTGCGTTCATGTCGCCCATGAGTATAGTGATGTCTTTTTCTTTCCTGGCCTGGAGTAGCTGTTGTAGTTGGTTATAGAAAATGTCTTTCGTTTCCTCCTCTGTGTTGTTGGTGGGTGCATAACACTGTATGAGTTGTAGGTTGATTCTTTTATGGGTAGTTTTGAATCTTGCTGTAATAAGCCTGGAATTAATGGGCTCCCAGCTGATGAGGGCCCTCTGTGCTTCTTTGGAGAGCATTTTCTACCTGTGAGGCGAGACTACTGACTACTTGGATCCTGCTAAGTATCTTCTTTAAACTAGTTTTATCTGCTAAAGTTACTGTTGTATTTGTTGATTAAAGCTGCTAGATTGTTAGTCTGTCCTGTTTTAAGGAGTTGTTTTGGTAGAGAGGTGTCCTGTGTTCCACACCTGAATCTTCACTGATTGGACGACGATCGTCACCTGGTTTCTATTGAGTGTCATTTGAATACCAAAAGCCAAGGGCGGTGTCAGCGGCTGGAGGTAATTGGCACTAACTTGGGCTCATAACCGGGTGGGTTTTTCGCGTCAGCTGTAGCGGCAGCGTGACTCATCGGACGAAGACTCGGAGGACAAAGAAATAGGAGTCTTCCGTTGGAGTCAAGACACGGAGGACAAAGACATAGGAGTCTTCCGTTGAGTCAAGACTCGGAGGACAAAGACATAGGAGTCTTCCGTTGGGTCAAGACTCATAGGAGTCTTCCGACAAAGACATAGTGGCTGAGTATTTCCATTTTTTGAATATGTGTCTTTTCCATACCACGTATCTCTCTCTCGTAGAGTTACTATAGGACTCGCTCATTCATGTACCGGAACCCTCCTCTGTTATCCTTCCCCGTTCTACTCACACCCAGCACCTGGTCACAGGAGGCCTCTGGAACAGTCAGTCAGCCAAAGGCCGACTTCATCTCTGGCTTTGCTGTGGAGCAGTCGCTTGACTTCCTGGCTCTCACTGAGACCTGGATCACAGCAGACAACACGCCTACCCGGCTGCTCTCTCCTCTGCCTTCTCCTTAGCCACACACCCAGACCCTCTGGTCGGGGTGGAGGTACAGGTTTACTCATCTCACCCACATGGTGTTTCTGTCCCTACCCGCTTCCACTCTTTATCCCACTGACTTTTGAGTTTCATGCGGTGACCGTTACTCATCCGGTCCAACTTCACATTGTTGTTCTCTACCGTCCCCGTGGTTCTGTGAGAGCTTTGTTTGACGAGCTAGACGTCCTCCTATCGAACCGGAACACGGCCCCCCGCTCATCCTTCTGGGTGACTTTAACATCCAGACAGAGAAGTCATGTGATCTCTTACTCTTATTGTCTTCCTTTAACCTCTCACTCAGTCCCTCCCCTCCTACTCACAAAGCCGGCAACCACCTTGACTACATTTTCACAAGAAACTGCTCTACCTCTAACCTCACTGTGACTCCTCTCCATGTCTCTGACCACTTCTTCATCTCTTACTCTCTCTCGCTCTCTGGTACTGACAACCCACCCATATCTACAGACTCTGCACCTGTACGCCGCAACATTCGCACCCTCTGTCCCTCCTCTCTTGCCTCCTCTGTCCTATCTGCTCTCCCCTCAACTGACTGCTTCTCACTCATGCAGCCTAACTCTGCCGCAGACACTCTCCTCTCTTCCCTGTCTTCATCTCTTGATTCTCTTTGTCCTTTTAAGACACGACCGGTTGAAATCCTCTCCGGCTCCGTGGTTGTCGGACTCGGTCGGCCGAGAGCCACCCTGCGGCGGAAAGAAAATGGCGGAAATCGAATCAAGCGGAAGACTTGCTCTTCTATCAATCATCAATCTCCTCTCCTTCTCTTCCTCTATCTCTGCAGCCAAAAGCTCGTTCTACCTGACCAAAATTCAGTCTTCCTTCTCTAACCCCAAAAACTATTCTCTATCTTTTCCAACCTCCTTGATCCCCTGTCCCCTCCTCCTTCCACCTTTTGCCGAGCCACTTTGTCGACTACTTTACAAACAAGATAGACGACATACGCTCCTCCTTTACAAATCCATCTTCTATCATCTCACCAACACTAACTTCTTCATCCCCTCTTCCTTTTCCCCTTGTCTCCCAATCAAGTTCTTAGCTTGGTGACCTCCGCCCGACCGACCACCTGCGCCTTGACCCCGGACCCCGTCTCCCATTCTCCAGGCTATTGCTCCTGACCTTCTGACCTTCCTCACCCATCTTATTAACAGCTCCTCTCAACTGGCTGTTTCCTAACTCTCTGAAGGAGGCGAGAGTCAACCCTCTCCTGAAGAAACCCACGCTCGACCGTCTGAAGTCAGCAACTACAGACAGTCTCTCTTCTTCCTTTTCTCTCCAAAACTCTGAGCGAGCTATCTTGAGCCAAGTGTCCTCCTATCTCCACAGTAACAACCTTCTTGACCCTCACCAGTCTGGATTCAAGGCCGGCCACTCGACAGAGACGGCCCTCCTTGCTGTCTCTGAGCAGCTTCACACTGCTAGAGCAGCCTCTCTCCTCTGTCCTTATCCTTCTCGACCTTTCTGCAGCATTTGACACGTGAACCACCAGATCCTGATCTCTCTCTTCAGGACCTGGGGATCTCAGGCACTGCACTCGCTCTTTTCTCTTCCTTCCTTTAAGACCGCAACTACCGGGTAACTTGGAGGATCTGTGTCTGATCCTTGTCCTCTCACTACTGGGGTTCCTCAAGGCTCCGTCCTGGGTCCTCCTCTTCTCTCTGTACACAAATTCTCTCGGCTCTGTCATTCGTTCGCATGGCTTCTCCTACCATAGCTATGCTGATGACACCCAACTGATCTTCTCGTTTCCACCGTCCGAAACACGGGTGGCACGAATCTCTGCCTGTCTGACTGACATCTCTCAGTGGATGTCTGCTCACCACCTGAAGATCAACCCTGACAAGACTGAGCTACTATTCCTTCCAGGGAAAGGCTCCCCACCCACGACCTGACTATCACCTTCAACAGCTCTGTGTTGGCCCCCCGGACTGCCAGGAACCTCGGGTGACACTCGACAGTCAACTCTCCTGACGGCCAACATCGCTGCGACGACGTTCTGTACATGCTGCACAACATCAGGAGAATACGTCCTCTTCTGACTCAGAAGGCGGGGCAGGTTCTGATCCAGGCTCTGGTCATTTCACGCCTCGACTACTGCAACTCCCTCCTGGCTGGTCTACCTGCTAAGGCCATCCGACCCCTGCAGCTCATCCAGAATGCAGCAGCTCGACTGGTCTTCAGCCTCCCGAAATTCACCCACACCACTCCGCCTCCGCTCTCTCCACTGGTTACCGTGGCTGCTCGCATCCGCTTCAAAACACTGGTCCTGGCACGTGCTCTAGACGGATCGGCCCGTCTACATCCGGGATATGGTCACACCGTACACCCGCACGCTTCCGCCGGCAACAGCCAATCGACTTGTGCCTCCTGCACCTCGAGCTAATCACTCAACCAGACTGTTTGCTGTCCTGGCTCCTCAGTGGTGGAACGAGCTCCCCACTGACATCAGGACAGCAGAAAGTCTCTACATCTTCCGTCGGAGACTGAAAACACACCTTTTCCGACTATATCTGGATTAAAACACAGATTAGCACTTCAGTGGCACTTAGATAGCACTTACTTATGGTACTTTTGTAGTTCGACTATGTTGAGGAAATGTTACTTCCTGTATTCTTGTTGTTCTTAGTTTGTACTCTAGGTTGAAATGCACTTATTGTAAGTCGCTTTGGATAAAAGCGTCTGCTAAATGACATGTAATGTAATGTAATAAAGGCCACTCCCTCTGTGTGTGGTGCTTTATCATCCGGATGTCCAGAATAGAGTATGGACTCGCCGCTGGCCAGTTTCACCTCTCCTGTCTGGAGCCATCTGGTTTCGCACAGACCGAGGATAGAGATCTTGTATCTCCTCATCTCACTTGCTATGACTGACGTTTTTCCTGCTGTGTACATGGTCCTGATGTTCCAGGTTGCAATGTTAGTGGGTTGCCTGGGAGATAGAAGATTCTGACGCACCCTCTCCGTATGGTTTTCGAAATGCATCTTCATTTCCTCTTCAGCCTGTATGGTTGGAGAGTCTTCATCTCCCAGGTTGGGGGGTTTCTTTTTCTTCATCAATGTTTCAGTAATCATTTTTATCCACTTCACAGGGGACTGGCCTATGAGCTTCACCAGTGCCCTATTAGCCAGCATTACCTGTTTCCACCTCTCACGACAAGGACGTTAGGGTGGACTTTGAGAGGCAAATGTGAACAGAGAATAGGGCAATGACGATCTCCATCAGTGACAACAAAGCCATCATCATATAGTTGAACAGCTGCAAGAAAATGTCTGTTTTTGTGATGATGCTATAATATTCAATGTAAAGCCAATAAACATGTAAACCAGTGATGAAATAATAAATGTGTCAAACAAAACATCGAAGCTTTGGGTTTTCAGTTTTCTGTTTGCAATGTGAAATGTGTGTAAGTTGTAAGTTGTGTGTAGTGGGAGTTTAAAATGTGCTGAATAAATAAATGTATATACCATCACTTTTATAATTACTGCAGTTATTTTGTTCAGGTATGAGGCACGCTGGTTCACTGTCACACTGTCATGACTGTCATGACCAACATTAGTTAGAATAGCTCAACCTTTGAGAGCTGCAATTTTTAAATGATGAACCAATCATGACCATTATAAACCAATAATATGATAAATATGTTTCTGAAATGAGCCATTTTGCCTAATTAGTACTTTTACTATTCATACAATAAGTAGATTTAGATGTTATTGCATTTGTACTTTTACAAACATTTGTAATGCAGGACTTGCATAAGTCTACGCTGTTGTATTGGTACTTTTACTGTTGAAGGATCGAAGTGCTTGATCATAAATAGCCCATTCATCGCGTTACCAAATGATGCATATGCGTCCAATATGAGGAGTGTCACCTTGAAACGTCCTTATTAGTGAGGCGGAAGGTGGAGGATGTAGTTGTGATCTATGAGAGACATCTGCTTTGTTCACAAAGTACTCAGTCGTTGGATAAATGCTCAGTTTAAAGTGAGAGGACATCGTGATGACGTGATGTTTTATTGGGGAACGGGGGATTTGTTTGGCTGCCAGGAAGAAGGCCACAGAAGCAAAGACTCCAGGAGTCACCTGACCCTCAATGTCACGGTAAGATGACGGTAGAGTACTGGCAACAGACGCCAATAATGTAGTTATTTTACTGTGCAGCTACTGTAATTGATTGGAACAGTATATTATCATATGGAATATAGTATGTTATAGTAGAATAACTCGGTTCACCAACGTGTTAGCATGTATTTACACAGGGTAATTAAGTCTGCTACTTTTGCGTTTAATTCCCCAAAACAAAAATACATTACAATATTGCTGAAGAATATTTTTAAGTATATGTTTATTCCTTATTTTTAAGTTTACAGATCTTCTGAAATGAATTTCTCCTTACATAACTAACACTCATTAAATAATATTAACTAACTTATAACTAAGTTGATACATTTATAAAAGGTTACGGTTAATATATATTATTTTATTTGTATACATTTTATTTATTCAAATCAATAATACATGTATGGTTTTCTTTGTCATTGGTGTAAACAATATTTGTAAAAAGATGTTTTACCTAAGACTATTCTATTACCTACATATTCAATAAAACTGCACACGTTTCAACAACATTTGAATGATTTATTTTATTTACACGATAATCTACTTCTGCCAAACATGCGGTGACAAAAGCGATGCAACACAACAACTATGACATTCTTAAAATGAGACATGTGACAAGGACACAGCGACACAGAGAGGACACAGCGTCCTGGCCGGCGGGGGGACCTCTCCCGATGCAGAAGCTGCAGTACAAACTTTGGCCAGTTTGGCGGACAGTTTGCCGGCCGTGCTCCGGTCTCTCTTTCGCTTTACTCCCTACACAAAAACAAACACGTTAGACTTTCCATCCGACGTGTGCCGATCAGAACAAGACTCTTCCAGTGACTTAGCTTCACACGCTCTAGTATTCTGGCGTTAACATGAGTTGTACATACGTAATTGTTGCAGGAGGTCCAGCCAGGGTGGCGCTGAGCGTGGAGGCGCTTCTCACCATCCGCCTGTTTGTAATATTTAGCCTGCTCCTCGTTGGACAGAGACTTCCACTGTGGCGAGAGGACAACATTAATGAGAGCGAACTCCACAAACTCCCACGATGCATTTGTGTCCTAACAGTTTGCATTAAGTGATCAAAAGTTGCTGTCAAGATGTGAAGATTTAGAGTCGGAGAAAAGAGTTTTCAAGCACATCTGCCGAGTCTTTTACCAAACTGTCATGACGGTCGTGTAGCATTGAGAGTCTCACAGAGCAAACACACGTACCTTCTGTCCGAGAATTCGGTTGATGCCGGCACTCCCGCTAGTCTTCATTTGGCCCGCGTAATTGGGCCTCTGCTCTCTCATAAACAACATGAAGGCGTTGGGTGGCTTCTTCACATAGGGCCCAGCGTCGTGCAGCTCCACACGCTTCCTCTTTCTGTGGGAATACAGAACAAAAGCAGAAGCACTTTAGGAAGAGACACTAAAGTGAGCAGAATGATACAAGACATGAGCGAAATGCATCTTTGTATGTGCCGTTGTTCCTTTAGACAGACGGATTGTATTATTCATGCAGGAATCTTGGTAGACAAATAACTGACACTTTAATCTAACAACAGCTGCAGAGAAATTAAATAAAAGGTGAACGTGGCCAAAACAGCAGAGCTCGCTTACTTTGTCGTCATGGAGGTCGGTGCAGCCAGTGAGGCGGTCGGTGCAGGAAGCATGTGCACCGTCTGTCCATCTGGCCTAGTTCATCGAAAGATTGTGTTTAAAGAAATAAGCACAAGCTCAATATCTGTGTACATGTGTGTGTGTGTGTGTGTATTCACGATGTGTGTTACTTACAGGTATCCCCAAAAGGGCAGGGTCTGGATCTGCTGTGCTGTCAGATAACTGTTATGCTAGAGACACAAACAACAGAGTAGCTGGTTAGAGAAGCTGCCACAGTGTCACCCGTCGATCAGAAGACGCCACTAAGGACGATCTTACTGGTCCTCCAGAGTATCTTACCTGTCCCTGCCTACCGAGCGCTGCCTGGTTGTACAGTGGACCCGACTGCACGACGGTCAGGGGTTCGAGGTCGACTGACTGGACGGACCCTGGATGCGACGGAGGTGAAGGTGGTGGTGGAGATGTAGGTGGTGATAGATCACCGATCATACCATGAAAGATCTCCAAAAGGTCGTCCAGGTCATCATTGTAGTCCCGAGTTGATAAACTCTGCAATTCAATTCATTGATTATACAAATAGTTCTAGATCGACATTTCATTTACGGAGGAATGCTTTCAGCTCTAAATGATATCTCTCCCTAACCTCTTCTCAGTATCTTACCTGTCCCTGGCTAGAGGGCTGGCTATAGGTCAGGGGGTCTAGGTCGACTGACTGTGGAGGTGGAGGTCGTGTTGGGTCACTAACCACATGCTCAATGGTGGTAAACATTGAGGGTCTGGCCAGTCTCAAACAGTCCATGTCGGAAGTCGTTTTTAATGTATTGTCCTAAAACTGTTGATCCTGTGGCAAATATTGAGAAGACTAATATTTACTTATTGCTATAATAATTATATAAATACATAAATAAATCACTATTTCTGGAGGGAAAGTTCCCAATGTAAAATACAATTATGTTTGCTCTACTTCCACTGTACTACAGTTTAAGGAAAGTACTGTACACTTGACTTCACTTCACAGCTACAGTTTCTACTAACTTTGCAGAGAAACGTTTTACACAACTTATTTAATTCTTGTATAAAACATGAAGCATTTTTAAAGAGTGAACAAAGATACACAACAATACATGGGAAGTTGTACATGTTTTTACCTGCACAGGAAGCTACATTTAAATACAGCTCACTTGTTTTATTCATAAACCATCAGTATAAAATATGATATAGAAGTTATTTTATAGTTATTGTACTGATAATACGTCTGAACATGAGTTTCTTTACTTGATGAAACAATTATTTGAGGTGAACAATTTGAGAACAAACTAGAGGAAATATGTTTCAGTCAAGTTTAAAAGATAATAAAAGCTAGCTAGCGACTTCGTGAGTGTTTAACTTGGACTCTGGGTGAAAACACACGCGAGCAACGAGCTAATCAGCAGTTTGATTTCTTACCTTATTGTTCGCTGAGTCTTCAGGTTGCTAGCTCGCTTCGTAGAGATGATTTTCTCCGAGGATAAAAATCGTTGTTCACAGCTGAAAGCCGGAGAAGCGAGTGAGACGTGTCACTTATTGGAACATCCATGATCTCTGAGGAGCTCTCAGAATGTTCCATTGGAACGTGTAGACTTGAACGGTCGCGAGGACACGCCTCGAGGCCACGCCTCTTTGTTGCCGGAAGTCACCTGACGGCGGCACGTAATTAGTATGAGATATGTTTAATATTATCATTATGAAATGGGTAACTGTTAGATGTTTGTAATATTAGGCTATGTATGGATTGCAACTATGACAATGCAGCATTCATTCATGTAAATCACAACCACAGCACTGTGTATATATATTAATAGAAAAGGTAACAAAATAGACCTTCAGTGTCTACAACTAAATCCATGAATCGTAAATCTGACAAAGTTGGCCTATGTTACTGGAGAACACATGAATGAGTTAATCTTTCCTCCTGTCTGCGAACTTAAAATTAAACAGCAATCACATGGACACCAGAATATTTCCAGGTTTACTCAAGATATTTTTATTTTCATTTCATCTCCACAACGGACTAGTCCGATGCATTATAATGAATATAACACAATATACACCTCCCCTGTGAACCTGCAAAAGCCACACAATAGTTATATTATAAACACAGATGTTATCCATGACCAAATGATAGGAACCTTCTGCATGAATTATATGTATTCAACATCTTATAATACAGAAAATACCACAGGATGCTATGGTATGGATTCTAGGCACCATTTAAGAACAGCAGATTGACTGTGATCTGAATATTTCCCTCAGCTGCTGCCAGACAGAGGGAAGGATAGTGCAGGACTGATGTATCGCAGGAATTACAGGAGATCTGTGGGCAGAGAGCCCAATGAACCTTCAAATGGAGAAACACCTGTGGCAGAGGAAGAGAGTGAGTCGGGTGAGCGTTCCAAGAAGTTGTATTTGAATCGGCAACACAACGTATGGCGGACTCCAGATCCTGATTCGCTCTCTCGTCTCTCCATTAGTCTGTAGATGGAAACCAGACGACAGATTGACAGTAGCTCCCAGAGCGAGGCAGAATGGTTTTTCAAACTTGTGAGATGAACCTTCTCTATGTGAACCTGGACTACCTGTCCGGCATCACAGAGGGGTTCTCCGGAGCTGACCTGACCGAGATCTGCCAGCGGGCCTGTAAGATGGCCATCCGTGAGGTCATCAAGGCCGAGCTCAAGGCTGAGCGTCAGAGGCAGAACAGACCAGACATCCTCATGGTCAGAATGCCAGGCTGTTACAGCGCTGCATACTTGCTTATTAACACCATGCTTTAATGTATTAAACACACACACACACACACACACACACACACACAGTGGACTGTTGCCACATGAGGTCCTCATAATGTTTGTCTATGCCTGCAGGATGAAGACATTGATCCAGTCACAGAGATCAGGAAGGACCACTTTGAAGAAGCGATGCAATTTGCTCATCGCTCTGTCAACATCATTTTTTCCGCCTCCTAGGTTCCCCTCTGCTACTGGTACCCGGTCTGAAGGTCAGGGGTCAGGCTCTGGGTCAGGGAGGCCAAATGTGAACAGTTAGTTAGGCCTTTGTATTCCTCTCGGAACATAGGCCATTGATGCATTGTTTCCACCCTCGTCGGTCCTGAGCCATCCTCTCCAGCTGTTTCCACGTCAGCCCCTTCTTCTTGAATTCCTGCTCTGTGCTCCTTCTCCAGGTGTTTTGGGGTCGTCCTCTACCCCGTTTGCCTTGTGGGTTCCATGTCAGTGCCTGTTTTGTTATTGCTGTTGTGTTTCTTCGTAGTGTGTGTCCAATCCAGCTCCATTTTCTCCTTAACAGCTGTATATCTACTGTTTCTTGTTTTGTGCATTCCCATAGGTTGATGTTGCTGATTGTGTTTGGCCAGAAGACTCCAAGGATGCGTCTTAGACAGTGGTTTATGAAGGTTTGTAGTTTGTTTGTGATGTTAGTGGTAGTTCTCCAGGTTTCGGAGCCATAGAGCAGCACGGTTTTAACATTGGAGTTGAAGATTTAAAGCTTCGTCTTGAGGGAGATGTTTTTACTTTTCCAAATTTTGTTTAAGATATTAAATGCTGTTCTTGCTTTCCCAATTCTCGTCTTCACGTCATCCTCTGTCCCACCATCAACAGCTATCACACTTCCCAGGTAGGTGAATTTGTCGACATCTTCCAGCGTCTGGTCCCCGATGGTTATTGGGTCCGTGTTCTTGGTGTTTATCCGCATTACTTTGGTTTTTGGTCCATTTATTTTGAGTCCAAGTCCAGCTGCCGTTTTTTCTAGCAGTTCGGATTTGTCCTGCATCTGTTGGTGGCTATGGGAGAGTAGTGCGATGTCATCCGCAAAGTCGAGGTCCTCCAGATGTTCTGTTAGACTCCACTGGATGCCAGTCTTTTTATTGTGGGTTGATTGTTGTGATTGATCTCTTGGACCCCATCCCGACGCGGCTGCTTAAAGACGTTTTGCCTTTAATTGGCAGCTCTCTATTAGATATTATCAATGTGTCTCTGCTAACAGGCCACGTACCACACTCCTTCAAAGTGGCTGTTATTAAACCTCTCCTGAAGAAGCCCACTCTGGATCCAGAGGTGTTGGCTAACTACAGACCGATCTCTAACCTCCCTTTCCTCTCCAAGATCCTTGAGAAAGTGGTCGCAAATCAGTTGTGTGACTTTCTACATCATAATTGTTTATTTGAGGAGTTTCAGTCAGGATTTAGAAAACACCACAGCACCGAGACAGCACTGGTGAAAATTACAAATGACCTCTTAATGGCAGCAGATAAAGGACTCCTCTCTGTCCTGGTCTTGTTAGACCTTAGTGCTGCATTCGACACCATTGACCATGACATCCTGTTACAGAGACTGGAGCAGTCGATTGGCATTTCAGGCACGGCACTAATTTGGTTTAAATCCTATTTTTCAGATCGATCTCAGTTTGTATTTGTAAACGATGACGCCTCGATAACCACTAACGTTAATCACGGAGTTCCACAAGGTTCTGTGCTTGGACCAATTTTATTTACCTTATACATGCTTCCTTTGGGCAATATTATCAGGAAACACTCCATAAACTTTCATTGCTATGCAGATGATACTCAACTATATCTTTCGATAAAACCAGAGGAAACCAACCAACTAAGTAAAATTCAAGGACGTCTTAAAGACATAAAAACATGGATGACCTGCAACTTCTTGATGTTAAACTCAGACAAAACCGAAGTAATTCTACTCGGCCCTGAGCACCTCAGAGATCAATTATCTGGTGATGTGGATTCTGTAGACGGCATTGCCCTGGCATCCAACACCACTGTAAAGAATCTTGGCGTTATCTTTGATCGGGACTTGTCCTTTAACTCCCACGTAAAGCAAATCTCAAGGACTGCATTCTTTCATCTACGTAATATTTCAAAAATCAGGCACATCTTGTCTCAAAAAGATGCAGACAAATTGGTTCACGCGTTCGTTACTTCGAGACTGGATTACTGCAACTCCTTATTATCAGGCTGCTCTAATAAGTCTCTTAGGTTCCTCCAGTTGATCCAGAATGCTGCAGCTCATGTTCTCACTAAAACTAAGAAAAGAGATAACATCACTCCTGCACTAGCTGCTCTGCACTGGCTCCCAGTAAAATCAAGAATCACTTTTAAAATTCTTCTCTTAACGTACAAAGCCTTGATTGGTGATGCACCATCATATCTTAAGGAGCTTGTAGTACCATATTGCCCCACTAGAGAGCTGCGCTCACTAAATGCGGGACTACTTGTTGTTCCTAGAGTCTTAAAAAGTAGAATGGGAGCCAGAGCCTTTAGTTATCAAGCTCCTCTTTTATGGAACCAGCTTCCACCTTCAGTCCGGGAGGCAGACACAGTCACCTCGTTTAAGAGTAGACTTAAGACTTTCCTCTTTGACAGAGCTTATAGTTAGGGCTGAATCAGGTTCACCTGGTCCAGCCCCTTGATATGCTGCTATAGGCTTATAGCTGCCGGGGGACGTTTTAGGATGCACTGAGCACTTATCTCCTCTTTTTATTTTTTATTTTTTATTTCCCCCCCCCCCCCTCTCCTTAGGGATGAATTTTCATCTCTCAATCACACGTTACTAACTCTGCTTTCTCCCCGGAGTCCTTTTGACTTCACGTCTCATGGGGTCATTGGACCCTATGAGATGACATAGATCCTATCTGCTGATGGATCATCGAGGTCTGGGTCGTGGAATTCCTGCTACCGACCACGCCACTGCCCTGTTGAGACTCCGCCCACTCCTCCTCTCTACCTCTATCTGCCTGATGGATCGTGGAGGTCTCCATCGTGGAATATGCCTACTATGAACTATTCATACACTCTGTCATATTCATTGAATGTATTTTAACTCTAAATCTGTCCTTCTGTACACATGACATCTATTGCATCTGTCCATCCTGGAGAGGGATCCTCCTCTGTTGCTCTCCTGAAGGTTTCTTCCCTTTTTTCCCCCCTGAAGGGTTATTTGAGAGTTTTTCCTGATCCGATGTGAGGTTTTGGGGCAGGGATGTCTATGTGTACAGATTGTAAAGCACTCCGAGACAAATTTGTAATTTGTGAAATTGGGCTATACAAATAAACTGAATTGAATTGAATTGTACCATGATCCAGTCAATGCACAGAAGGAAGAGGAAAGGGGAAAGCAGGCAGCCCTGTTTCACGCCAGTGAGTACTTTGAATTTTTCTTGTGCGCATCCCTGGAAGAGTACGTTGCATTGCATGTCCCAGTACATGTTCTTCATGATGTTGGTATACTTTGGGGGGATTCCATAGTGTGCCATGAGTTTCCATAGCATTTCACGGTCTACACTGTCCAATGCCTTTGCAAAGTCTATGAAATTGACATGAACAGGTGTTCGCCATTCTATAGACTGCTCAATGATGATCCTGAGGCTAGCAATTTGGTCGGTGCACGATCTTTTATTTCTGAAACCAGCTTGGTTTTCTCTCAGTTCATCATCAATCTCCTTACGCAGTCTCTCCAAGATTATGCGGCTGAACACTTTGCCTGGTGTTGATAGCAACATGATCCCTCGGTAGCTGTTGCAATCCCTGAGGTTTCCTTTCTTTGGTATGACAGCAATGAGCCCGTCCTTCCAGTCTGTTGGTATGTTTCCTTCTTCCAACCATATGGTCTTTATTAGCTGGTGGAGCATGGTGGTTGAGGCGTCGAGATCTGCTTGGAGAGCCTCTGATGGGATGTCATCAGGCCCTGCTGCTTTACCACGTCGCAATTCCTTGATGGCCTTCCTCACCTCAGATCTTGTTGGGGGGCCGCAGTTGATGTCCAGCGTGTGTGTGGCTGGTGGGATCTCTGTTGAGCAGCTCCTAAAAGTGTTCTGTCCACCTTCGATGTTGTTCTTCTTTGGTGGTGAGGAGTCGTCCCTGTTTGTCCCTGATCTGGGTGTTTGTCTGTCTAAACTTACCAGCTAGTTTCTTGGTGGTCATGTAGAGTTCTTTGATGTTGTTTTTTCCAGCTGCTTCCTCTGCTTCCCGTGCCAAATTCTCAATGTAATTCCGCTTGTCACATTTTGCACTTTTCTTCTCTTCTTTATTTGCTGTTTCATATTCTTTGTGAGCTGCTGCCTGTTTTGCTCGGGTTTTGCTTTTGTTTAGTGTGTCTTTTTTTGTCCTCCTTTCTTCAATTTTCTTCAGTGTGATTGTTGACAACCAAGGTTTATGGTTTGTTGCTTTTCTCACCACTACTTCTAGGCACGCCTCCTTCCATATGTTTTTCAGGTTGCTCCAGTGCTCTTCCACTGATTTGTGCTGTTCTTCTTGCAGGGCTTGGAACCTGTTCTGTAAGGTGGTTTGGTACAGTTCAGTTATTCCTATGTCCTGGAAGAGCTGGGTGTTGAACTTTGTTCTTGTGTTGGTGGGGTTGTTGCATCGCTTCAGCTTGAGCTGGAGTTTTGCAGCCAGTAGGTGGTGGTCTGACCCAGCGTCTGCCCCCCTCTTCACACGGACATCTAGGAGAGAGCGCCTGAACTTCCTGTTTATGCATATGTGGTCGATTTGATTTTCGGTAGTGTGATCAGGTGACATCCAGGTGGCTTTGTGGAAGGGTTTATGTGGAAAGACTGTCCCTCCTATGACCAGATTGTAGTCAGCACAGGTGTCTGCAAATCTCTCGCCGTTTTCATTCATGCAGCCGATTCCATGTTTCCCCATCACCAGTTGGTGTCCACCGTTGTTGTTTCCCACCTTTGCGTTCATGTCGCCCATGAGTATAGTGATGTCTTTTTCTTTCCTGGCCTGGAGTAGCTGTTGTAGTTGGTTATAGAAAATGTCTTTCGTTTCCTCCTCTGTGTTGTTGGTGGGTGCATAACACTGTATGAGTTGTAGGTTGATTCTTTTATGGGTAGTTTTGAATCTTGCTGTAATAAGCCTGGAATTAATGGGCTCCCAGCTGATGAGGGCCCTCTGTGCTTCTTTGGAGAGCATAAAGGCCACTCCCTCTGTGTGTGGTGCTTTATCATCCGGATGTCCAGAATAGAGTATGGACTCGCCGCTGGCCAGTTTCACCTCTCCTGTCTGGAGCCATCTGGTTTCGCACAGACCGAGGATAGAGATCTTGTATCTCCTCATCTCACTTGCTATGACTGACGTTTTTCCTGCTGTGTACATGGTCCTGATGTTCCAGGTTGCAATGTTAGTGGGTTGCCTGGGAGATAGAAGATTCTGACGCACCCTCTCCGTATGGTTTTCGAAATGCATCTTCATTTCCTCTTCAGCCTGTATGGTTGGAGAGTCTTCATCTCCCAGGTTGTGGGGTTTCTTTTTCTTCATCAATGTTTCAGTAATCATTTTTATCCACTTCACAGGGGATTGGCCTATGAGCTTCACCAGTGCCCTATTAGCCAGCATTACCTGTTTCCACCTCTCACGACAAGGACGTTAGGGTTGGACTTTGAGAGGCAAATGTGAACAGAGAGGAGGGCAATGATGATCTCTATCAGTGACAACAAAGCCATCATCATATAGTTGAACAGCTGCAAGAACATGTCTGTTTTTTGTGATGATGCTATAATATTCAATGTAAAGCCAATAAACATGTAAACCAGTGATGAAATAATAAATGTGTCAAACAAAACATCGAAGCTTTGGGTTTTCAGTTTTCTGTTTGCAATGTGAAATGTGTGTAAGTTGTAAGTTGTGTGTAGTGGGAGTTTAAAATGTGCTGAATAAATAAATGTATATACCATCACTTTTATAATTACTGCAGTTATTTTGTTCAGGTATGAGGCACGCTGGTTCACTGTCACACTGTCATGACTGTCATGACCAACATTAGTTAGAATAGCTCAACCTTTGACAGCTGCAATTTTTAAATGATGAACCAATCATGACCAATATTTATAAACCAATAATATGATAAATATGTTTCTGAAATGAGCCATTTTGCCTAATTAGTACTTTTACTATTCATACAATAAGTAGATTTAGATTTGATTGCATTTGTACTTTTACAAACATTTGTAATGCAGGACTTGCATAAGTCTACGCTGTTGTATTGGTACTTTTACTGTTGAAGGATCGAAGTGCTTGATCATAAATAGCCCATTCATCCCGTTACCAAATGATGCATATGCGTCCAATATGAGGAGTGTCACCTTGAAACGTCCTTATAAGTGAGGCGGAAGGTGGAGGATGTAGTTGTGATCTATGAGAGACATCTGCTTTGTTCACAAAGTACTCAGTCGTTGGATAAATGCTCAGTTTAAAGTGAGAGGACATCGTGATGACGTGATGTTTTATTGGGGAACGGGGGATTTGTTTGGCTGCCAGGAAGAAGGCCACAGAAGCAAAGACTCCAGGAGTCACCTGACCCTCAATGTCACGGTAAGATGACGGTAGAGTACTGGCAACAGACGCCAATAATGTAGTTATTTTACTGTGCAGCTACTGTAATTGATTGGAACAGTATATTATCATATGGAATATAGTATGTTATAGTAGAATAACTCGGTTCACCAACGTGTTAGCATGTATTTACACAGGGTAATTAAGTCTGCTACTTTTGCGTTTAATTCCCCAAAACAAAAATACATTACAATATTGCTGAAGAATATTTTTAAGTATATGTTTATTCCTTATTTTTAAGTTTACAGATCTTCTGAAATGAATTTCTCCTTACATAACTAACACTCATTAAATAATATTAACTAACTTATAACTAAGTTGATACATTTATAAAAGGTTACGGTTAATATATATTATTTTATTTGTATACATTTTATTTATTCAAATCAATAATACATGTATGGTTTTCTTTGTCATTGGTGTAAACAATATTTGTAAAAAGATGTTTTACCTAAGACTATTCTATTACCTACATATTCAATAAAACTGCACACGTTTCAACAACATTTGAATGATTTATTTTATTTACACGATAATCTACTTCTGCCAAACATGCGGTGACAAAAGTGATGCAACACAACAACTATGATATTCTTAAAATGAGACATGTGACAAGGACACAGCGACACAGAGAGGACACAGCGTCCTGGCAGTAAGGGGACCTCTCCCGATGCAGAAGCTGCAGTACAAACTTTGGCCAGTTTGGCGGACAGTTTGCCGGCCGTGCTCCGGTCTCTCTTTCGCTTTACTCCCTACACAAAAACAAACACGTTAGACTTTCCATCCGACGTGTGCCGATCAGAACAAGACTCTTCCAGTGACTTAGCTTCACACGCTCTAGTATTCTGGCGTTAACATGAGTTGTACATACGTAATTGTTGCAGGAGGTCCAGCCAGGGTGGCGCTGAGCGTGGAGGCGCTTCTCACCATCCGCCTGTTTGTAATATTTAGCCTGCTCCTCGTTGGACAGAGACTTCCACTGTGGCGAGAGGACAACATTAATGAGAGCGAACTCCACAAACTCCCACGATGCATTTGTGTCCTAACAGTTTGCATTAAGTGATCAAAAGTTGCTGTCAAGATGTGAAGATTTAGAGTCAGAGGAAAGAGTTTTCAAGCACATCTGCCGAGTCTTTTACCAAACTGTCACGACGGTCGTGTAGCATTGAGAGTCTCACAGAGCAAACACACGTACCTTCTGTCCGAGAATTCGGTTGATGCCGGCACTCCCGCTAGTCTTCATTTGGCCCGCGTAATTGGGCCTCTGCTCTCTCATAAACAACATGAAGGCGTTGGGTGGCTTCTTCACATAGGGCCCAGCGTCGTGCAGCTCCACACGCTTCCTCTTTCTGTGGGAATACAGAACAAAAGCAGAAGCACTTTAGGAAGAGACACTAAAGTGAGCAGAATGATACAAGACATGAGCGAAATGCATCTTTGTCTGTGCCGTTGTTCATTTAGACAGACGGATTGTATTATTCATGCAGGAATCTTGGTAGACAAATAACTGACACTTTAATCTAACAACAGCTGCAGAGAAATTAAATAAAAGGTGAACGTGGCCAAAACAGCAGAGCTCGCTTACTTTGTCGTCATGGAGGTCGGTGCAGTCAGTGAGGCGGTCGGTGCATGAAGCATGTGCACCGTCTGTCCATCTGGCCTAGTTCATCGAAAGATTGTGTTTAAAGAAATAAGCACAAGCTCAATATCTGTGTACATGTGTGTGTGTGTGTGTGTATTCACGATGTGTGTTACTTACAGGTATCCCCAAAAGGGCAGGGTCTGGATCTGCTGTGCTGTCAGATAACTGTTATGCTAGAGACACAAACAACAGAGTAGCTGGTTAGAGAAGCTGCCACAGTGTCACCCGTCGATCAGAAGACGCCACTAAGGACGATCTTACTGGTCCTCCAGAGTATCTTACCTGTCCCTGGCTACCGAGCGCTGCCTGGTTGTACAGTGGACCCGACTGCACGACGGTCAGGGGTTCGAGGTCGACTGATTGGACGGACCCTGGATGCGACGGAGGTGAAGGTGGTGGTGGAGATGTAGGTGGTGATAGATCACCGATCATACCATGAAAGATCTCCAAAAGGTCGTCCAGGTCATCATTGTAGTCCCGAGTTGATAAACTCTGCAATTCAATTCATTGATTATACAAATAGTTCTAGATCGACATTTCATTTACGGAGCAATGCTTTCAGCTCTAAATGATATCTCTCCTAACCTCTTCTCAGTATCTTACCTGTCCCTGGCTAGAGGGCTGGCTATAGGTCAGGGGGTCTAGGTCGACTGACTGTGGAGGTGGAGGTCGTGTTGGGTCACTAACCACATGCTCAATGGTGGTAAACATTGAGGGTCTGGCCAGTCTCAAACAGTCCATGTCGGAAGTCGTATTTAATGTATTGTCCTAAAACTGTTGATCCTGTGGCAAATATTGAGAAGACTAATATTTACTTATTGCTATAATAATTATATAAATACATAAATAAATCACTATTTCTGGAGGGAAAGTTCCCAATGTAAAATACAATTATGTTTGCTCTACTTCCACTATACTACAGTTTAAGGAAAGTACTGTACACTTGACTTCACTTCACAGCTACAGTTTCTACTAACTTTGCAGAGAAACGTTTTACACAACTTATTTAATTCTTGTATAAAACATGAAGCATTTTTAAAGAGTGAACAAAGATACACAACAATACATGGGAAGTTGTACATGTTTTTACCTGCACAGGAAGCTACATTTAAATACAGCTCACTTGATTTATTCATAAACCATCAGTATAAAATATGATATAGAAGTTATTTTATAGTTATTGTACTGATAATACGTCTGAACATGAGTTTCTTTACTTGATGAAACAATTATTTGAGGTGAACAATTTGAGAACAAACTAGAGGAAATATGTTTCAGTCAAGTTTAAAAGATAATAAAAGCTAGCTAGCGACTTCGTGAGTGTTTAACTTGGACTCTGGGTGAAAACACACGCGAGCAACGAGCTAATCAGCAGTTTGATTTCTTACCTTATTGTTCGCTGAGTCTTCAGGTTGCTAGCTCGTAGAGATGATTTTCTCCGAGGATAAAAATCGTTGTTCACAGCTGAAAGCCGGAGAAGCGAGTGAGACGTGTCACTTATTGGAACATCCATGATCTCTTAGGAGCTCTCAGAATGTTCCATTGGAACGTGTAGACTTGAACGGTCGCGAGGACACGCCTCGAGGCCACGCCTCTTTGTTGCCGGAAGTCACCTGACGGCGGCACGTAATTAGTATGAGATATGTTTAATATTCTCATTATGAAATGGGTAACTGTTAGATGTTTGTAATATTAGGCTATGTATGGATTGCAACTATGACAATGCAGCATTCATTCATGTAAATCACAACCACAGCACTGTGTATATATATTAATAGAAAAGGTAACAAAATAGATCTTCAGTGTCTACAACTAAATCCATGAATCGTAAATCTGACAAAGTTGGCCTATGTTACTGGAGAACACATGAATGAGTTAATCTTTCCTCCTGTCTGCGAACTTAAAATTAAACAGCAATCACATGGACACCAGAATATTTCCAGGTTTACTCAAGATATTTTTATTTTCATTTCATCTCCACAACGGACTAGTCCGATGCATTATAATGAATATAACACAATATACACCTCCACTGTGAACCTGCAAAAGCCACACAATAGTTATATTATAAACACAGATGTTATCCATGACCAAATGATAGGAACCTTCTGCATGAATTATATGTATTCAACATCTTATAATACAGAAAATACCACAGGATGCTATGGTATGGATTCTAGGCACCATTTAAGAACAGCAGATTGACTGTGATCTGAATATTTCCCTCAGCTGCTGCCAGACAGAGGGAGGGATAGTGCAGGACTGATGTATCGCAGGAGTTACAGGAGATCTGTGGGCAGAGAGCCCAATGAACCTTCAAATGGAGAAACACCTGTGGCAGAGGAAGAGAGTGAGTCGGGTGAGCGTTCCAAGAAGTTGTATTTGAATCGGCAACACAACGTATGGCGGACTCCAGATCCTGATTCGCTCTCTCGTCTCTCCATTAGTCTGTAGATGGAAACCAGACGACAGATTGACAGTAGCTCCCAGAGCGAGGCAGAATGGTTTTTCAAACTTGTGAGATGAACCTTCTCTATGTGAACCTGGACTACCTGTCCGGCATCACAGAGGGGTTCTCCGGAGCTGACCTGACCGAGATCTGCCAGCGGGCCTGTAAGATGGCCATCCGTGAGGTCATCAAGGCCGAGCTCAAGGCTGAGCGTCAGAGGCAGAACAGACCAGACATCCTCATGGTCAGAATACCAGGCTGTTACAGCGCTGCATACTTGCTTATTAACACCATGCTTTAATGTATTAACCACACACACACACACACACACACACACACACACACACAGTGGACTGTTGCCACATGAGGTCCTCATAATGTTTGTCTATGCCTGCAGGATGAAGACATTGATCCAGTCACAGAGCTCAGGAAGGACCACTTTGAAGAAGCGATGCAATTTTCTCATCGCTCTGTCAGTGACGCCAACATCATTTTTCCCGCCTCCTAGGTTCCCCTCTGCTACTGGTACCCGGTCTGAAGGTCAAGGGTCAGGCTCTGGGTCAGGGAAGCCAAATGTGAACAGAGAATAGGACAATGACGATCTCTATCAGTGACAACAAAACCATCATCATATAGTTGAAGAGCTGCAAGAACATGTCTGTTTTTGTGATGATGCTATAATATTCAATGTAAAGCCAATAAACATGTAAACCAGTGATGAAATAATAAATGTGTCAAACAAAACATCGAAGCTTTGGGTTTTCAGTTTTCTGTTTGCAATGTGAAATGTGTGTAAGTTGTAAGTTGTGTGTAGTGGGAGTTTAAAATGTGCTGAATAAATAAATGTATATACCATCACTTTTATAATTACTGCAGTTATTTTGTTCAGGTATGAGGCACGCTGGTTCACTGTCACACTGTCATGACTCACTGGGACATTTACATATAACCATTGTTGATGTTATTTAACACAACTAGAACTTGACCGAGTCTCAATTTGAGGTACTAATACACCCCAACACAATACATCTAAAATAGGATCCCAATGCATCACAAATTTGATCTTTTAGTATTGTGAAAGCAATGCATCCTTTTTGTGATTTAACTGTGGAACTTCTTTTGTTTACTAAAAGACAATTGAGGCAAAGCACATCTGATACCTTCATGGCCACGTAGGGTTTGGGGCTTTGGTGCAGTTTCCCAATTGAATATATAGCTAAACACTCGTGCTTTTGTATAGTTAAAATGATTCAATATTTTCAACTGAATAAGTATGTTTAGTAAACACTTAATTATCGGAAACAACACTCGCGGAACCTTTGTCATTTGGCCATATGGGAGGTGTTTCCCTCAAGGACCGCCAGGCTGTTTATTTCCGGTGAAAGGCGGAAGTGGCATCAAGGGTTTTGTGGAGGTGACCGAATGGCAGGCAGCAGATTCCCCTTGGAAATATCAGATTCGAGCCGCAGACTAAACATATTCATTTCTCCGTAACAGAGTCTCAACATCGTCGCTGCCATGGGAGCTCACCTGGTCAGACGGTACATCACCGAGTCGGACACCGAGCCGGACCCGAAGAGGAAATACGAGTTCGACCCTCACTTTGGGTTCCCGGAGAGGAACGAGCGAGGTCTGTCAACCTGCAGAGTGTTTGTCACCAGCTCGAGTGGAGCACGTTTCGCTTTCAGCCCCGCTGTGTTTGAACTGTCAAACGTCCGCAGCTGTAATGCAGCGGCTGGTTAGCTCACGAGCTAACGTCAGCTGACGCTAGCTGTCAGGAGGAGTTAGTCTGCGGCCGACCTGCTCTGTATATTTACCTTTTGCACCTTATTTAAACCGAGGGCTCTAACTGGTTCTTGTATAGCCAACATTGTTGTAATGTCATGTTGTTAAAAGAGTTGTTGGTGCCTCTTCAGTCGCTGTTAACGTGTGGCCTTTTGAGACTTTACAGCTATTTACAATCTGCCTCCAGACATTCGCAATTATTTATATTTATTAGAGAGGAAACAACCTGATTTGTAGCACATTTTGCAGAAAAACAACCATGTGTTTGTAGTTAGTAATACACGCTATATGTGTATATAACAGTGATGGCTTGTGTCATATTGAACTGTAAGGCGTATTGCTGTAGTATATTGAGGCATTGTGCAGAATAAATGTCAAGGTTAAAGTTGAACTCTACCTGAAAACCACTATTCACATTCATTATATCTTCATCTCTAAATCATCGGCAATGAAGAAAAGCTGTCGTACATAAATATTTTCCTTTATCGTCCCATAGGAATCTGTAGGCCAGTGGCTCAACCGTCTCCTTCTGTGATAGGGACTTAACAGACATTTAATTAAATTCTAAAATCTTAAATATTGCCACTTTAAACACAAATTACCTTATATATAGGATTGAATAGATAGGCGCCATTGTCACAATACCCAATTCAGCTATTTGATTCAGTATTGGCCAGATATCGGTATTGATGCATCCCTCACAAGTTACTTGTGGATATCATAATATAGTATTTATTTTTCAGAGATGGTAGCTAGCCAGGAGCAGATGAACTTGGCCCAGCTGCCTTTGGAGCAGAGGGACTACTGTGCCCAGCACCTCCTGAAGTTCATGAAGTGCAAGAGGGACAACTGGCCCAACTTCCTGTCCTGCAAGCATGAGAGACACGACTGGGACTTCTGCGAACACCAGGAGTGAGTATTTACATGAGATATATCTTATGTTGGATGAACTCTCCTAGACCATAAACCAGCGTCGCATAGAAATTAAATGGGCGGCGAATAGAAATAGACGCTTACCGGCGAAGAGACGCCCAGCGCCTCCTCGCGCTGCCAGTGTTTGTAGCATCGTATTTACGGCGCTCCAATTGCAAATAATATCCAAAAAGTGAACGTGGCGTTTGACTTGGCGGTTATTGCAACACTCCTTTGTAGGAAATATGACCCTAAATACATTCAATTAGGAGTCATGTATATTAGCCATTACAGCTCACTGGCATTAGGCATGTTTACCCGCCCAGTTTATTTTATATCGTTATTCATTTGGGACGATGTTTCTAAAAATGTAGAACCAAAGATTGTGATGCTTTCAGCAGACCCACTTCATTGGTTTAAATGTTCGTACGGTCACATGTGCAGTTGCTAATTCAAGACCTGCAACATCTGACATGTAACCCACACACTGTTTGTAATTAGTGTATTTGTCACTATATCTTTAAAAAAGCTACCCTTAAATCTAGTGGCCAAAAGAAAAGCTCAAGCTCGTTAACTGGCTGGTTTACTCTGTATCGTAGGTTTTTGTCGGTTACAGTATGTTTCAATATTCTCCCACGGTCCAGTCAGTAGTTCTCTAGCTCACACAACCTCACCCAGCAGATGGATTTGTTGTAGGCATTTCAAAAGTACCCATCTTTGTGGGGTTAAGATATTCTACGTGTGCATAAACTGAGTAGCTAGATGGTTATTTTTTTATGTTAATACTCCATATAAACCTCCAAAGGAACATCGATGTACCTCATAACATTGTTTCTCACAATGTAATCACTGTTGACTTGCTCAAGATCGTTAATTTCATATCTGACAACTTCACTTTAATCCTGTGATAATAAATATATATATCCACCTGTGTTTTTCTGCCTCCAGCTACGTGATGCGTATGAAGGAGTACGAGAGAGAGAGGAGGCTCCAGCTGAGGAAAAAGAGAATTGAGAATCAGGCTGAAGCTGCATAATCGTTGCATCCTCTGATATGACTTCTCTGTATATATGTGCTGCTGTTCACATTAAACAATATTGTTTAAGCTCTACATCAGTCAGTCTTATTAATGGAAAATCCTCTGGGTAACTTCACCGAAAATATTTCTGTGATCTTCATTTTGAATGTTTGGTCAAAGACTTCTACCCTGCGACAAAATATTGTATAATTGTATGAGTCTGAAATGTGTTTCGGGTTATTTTTTTCAATGGTTGCTGAATTATTGTCTCACAAACTGCCCCCAAATTCTATAAATGTGTAGTTTGCTAACACATTTAGATGAAGTGCTCATTTAAACATTCAAGCCTGTAATATTTAATGTCATGATTGGTGACACAAAACAATACATCCTCGTACAAAGCTGCAATATTTCCGGGCAGGAGAGGTGGCCACAAAGTCTTTCAACACACACACACACACGGATGAAATCAACAACAGAGGGCACCGACAGTCTGGTTGACCTTTTATTGATAAATGACTCCAGGCATTAACACAATGACATGCTGTCAGGATTTCAAATTAAGTTGCAGATTCAGCTTTAAAAAACAATAGTATGTTTATACTCATAGTATCGCATCACCCAGCAACTTCTGATTGAAAGGAGCCATTTATCCAACTAGTCTAATCTCTAGTCTTCAAATGGAGACACTGAGATACGTGTGCATTCATTCTAAATGCTCATAAGCCATTGTCTTCACACACATTCTCCACACACTAAATGCAACAAACGGTCAGTTTCCTGTGGAGATCAACCACTTCAGCTAACAAAAGGTATGCATGGCTCCTAAAAATAACTTGAGCAGGTACTCAACCAAAGCAAAATCCAAATGTTAAATAGCAAAGGCGCTTTAATCTTTACTACTGACCAGCACTTTCTCAATTTAGTGCCAATGAACCACATGGTCACTAACGAGATGGTCATGACAATAATTAGGCATCCTTTGTCACACGTGCTAGATTTAACCAGACTAGATTCCCCTGTCACAAAGTGTCTCAGAGAACATGGCAAGGAGGAAGTCCACTCAAGTTATACTTAAAACCAACACGATTTAATAAACTACAGATCAGCGGTGGATGTAGAGCATGAACGCGTGTCGGTAGGCTGCAGCACAGAGAAGATGCCGCAGTGTGGATGTTGGGAACTGGGGGAGAGGGGGAGACAACGAGGATGTGGATCAGCTTTTATAGCCCGGGAGGCTCAGCTGAGCCTCATCGAGCTAACGAGGAGTCGTCAGCTTGATGAAGCTCAGCTGAGCCTCATCGAGACGACTACTCGTCAGCCAACCGCTGCCTGTTGGCCAGCAGCCTCCGAGACAGTGGGAGGGGCTTCACGTAGTTCAATATGTCCAGATAAGTCATGATATAGTATGTTAAAAAAAGTATGTTGACAAAAGCCATCGTTCTGTAGGTCATAAATTTTTTTTTAAAGACACAAAAGCTATAAAGTCATATTGTAGTTGGAAAAAAAAAAACATTTATTAGAGAATTTCCATGTGGCTAATTACTAAAGTTAAAAGTCTGAACAGTAGACTGAGCACTTCCGTCGGCCCTTTGTAGGATGGGCTCTTTTGAAGAATAAAACTTCAATAACAGATATTGTTTTAGCTCTACAACCCTCAGTCCCATTAATGTCAGACAAACCTGATGCCTGATGGATCATCGAGGTCAGGATCGTGGAATATTTCTACCACCAACTATGCCATTGCCCTATTGAGACTCCGCCCACTCCTCCTCTCTACCTCCATCTGCCTGATGGATCGTGGAGGTCTCCATTGTGGAATATGCCTACTATGAACTATTCATACACTCTCATATTCATTGAATGTGTTTTAACTCTAATCTGTCCTTCTGTACACATGACATCTATTGCATCTGTCCATCCTGGAGAGGGATCCTCCTCTGTTGCTCTCCTGAAGGTTTCTTCCCTTTTTTCCTAGCTGAAACCAATATCTTCATTTCAACCCTGGATGAGCTTGTAAAGTATCATGTCATTTCCCCCCATTGTTCTTGTACAAATCTCACATATTTCTGGAGTGGTGGTCACAAAGTCTGACAATTAACAATACCGGAGCACGTTTGGTTTACCTTTTTATTTCATTATAAATTACTTCAGACATCAACAAAATGACATGCTGTCACTATTTCAAATTTAGATGAATGGATATAAAAACTAAACCATTGAAACGGTCAGATGCAGATTCAGCCTCAAAACCACAGTATTCGATGGCAGAGTGGTGGGACATCTTAACCTTTATGTACAATTTGTCATTCAGTAGTTTGAAGGGGCAGCTCAAGCACACACAAGTCGATTAATATATGGGAGATGAAAAAAAAGATATGGGAGATGAAAAAAAAGAAAGAACTTGCACTCAATTTGATCAATATTAAAGGGATCGCAGACAGGAGGACAGGAGGGGAAAGGGGACACGGTTAGCTTCAGCCAGCCAGATTCTGTGTCGAGTTTGGAGGGTCGAAAAACAACAAACTCATTTAGGGGGGGGGGGGGTCCTACGAGCAGGGAGAGCTGAATGGGCGAGGGAGGGAGCATTCGAGTTCTTTAAAGGATGAAGGGCAGGATGGGCGAGCGGAGTGGAGGGTAGTCGCGGAACTCCTTCAGGTAGCTGCGGTGCTTCCCCTTCGCCCACACGGTCATCTGGATGAAACCCACCAAGAAGAAGAAGGCCACTGGCAGGCACTGGGTCATCAGTGTGAAGCCAAACCAGGCGCCCAGCTGGGGGAGGGGGGAGAGGAGGAGGGGCATTACATACAAATTCAGACCACAAGAGGGCAGCAGCTGGGAGTTTAACTCACAACAAAGTACAACACATTTTTAAGAGACCT
Organism: Pseudoliparis swirei; assembly: GCF_029220125.1. Lineage (NCBI taxonomy): Eukaryota > Metazoa > Chordata > Actinopteri > Perciformes > Liparidae > Pseudoliparis > Pseudoliparis swirei. The sequence continues at coordinate 22,732,975 of NC_079411.1, forward strand.
GTGAAATACTTTTTTTTCTTTCTTCTAATTCTGTGTTAAAGATTTAACTTTTTTTATTTTTATTCTAGGTTTTAAGCACATTGTCAAAAGAAAAAGGGTCTTATCATGTGGTGGATACATAACATGTCATCAATTCATACGGAAATATTCAGAATTAAATGAATACTAATGAATTTGTTCAAAAACAAAAACTTTCAATTATTTTGAAAAATATGTATGCATGTATGTCATCAAAAAGTCATAAAAATATTATTAAATAAGTATTGAGTCAAATTATACTATGTAAGGAAGTATGTCATTAACAGTCAAACTATAGTTTGTCTTACAAACATACTGTATTATGACACAAAATTCATAATACAGTATTTTTTTAAAGTAATTAAAGTGTATATAGTGTTTTATAAAAAATCCTATTCGAGTATGTCTTAAAAGAATCACAAAAGTCCTAGTGTGGTGTTCTCTTATTAATAGTTATGAAGGAGCACTAATAAAATTGTAGTTTAGTACGTCGTAAACTACAACTACCGCCTTGCGGTCAGTTTTGATCTATTTCTGTCCAAAGTGTCATCACTTCATAGATGCATCATTTAAGACATTTGTTCAAAAATTATATATAGTATATAAGTTCTTCATGTCACCTCATAGGTGTAGTTGGGGCAGGAGACCAGCAGGAAGATCCAGGTGAAGGGGTTCTTGGTTGGATAGGGAATCTTTCTGGTCTTAGACCCTGGATGAAGGAAGAAAGAGAAAGGGGCGTGTCAAAGACATTTTATTTACTTTAAACCATCTACTCCCTACGTTTACATGTCGGACTCATTACCAAACCAAACAATTCCAAATTAACCTTAAATGCGAAGCAAACCAATGAAATAAATCCGAATGTAGCTCCTTTAGTCGCAAATATTTACCGTTTGTGGTTCACGAGTCATGTGCAGACCACCCGAGAACTACATTACCACATCAAATATAGTGTATACTCTATGTATGTGTGTGTGCGTGTGTGTTTACCTGGTGGACGGAGGTTCCGAAGAGCAATGTGGATGGAAAAGTTGCCGATCTGACAGAACTAAGAAAGAAAAGAGAGTGTAGCGCAAAAGAAAATGGACATTTTAAATCAGGGCTCGTCTCTGAAAAAATATAATCTTATTGTACACTTCTGAGGATGACAAAGAGTTATACAAAATACAATACAAATTATGAAAATTACGTGTTTCTCTCTTATTTATGAATCAAATCAAGTGATGCACGATAATTGACAGCGTCGAGTGACACGGTGGAGCTATTCTTACCAGGAATATGACGAGGGCGAGTCGGATCTGCTGCTCGCCGTAGGCTGCAACGAGAAACAAGCAACACGAGCGATGATGAACAAGAGCTCCACGGACACGCTGGTAAACGAGAGGATGGAGCATGCACACTCACCGGGCGGCGTGTACAGTGGGTGGTTGACGTAATAGGCCATCCACGCTGCAAAGCCCCAGTAGTAGGTGCAGTTCTGCAACAGGAACAGTGTCACTTCATACCATTCAAAGGTTTGGGGTCACCCCGACAATTTAGTGTTTTTCCATTAAAACTGACTCTTTTATTTATCAAATGAATAGAAAATATAGTCAAGATGTTGACAAGGTTAGAAATAATGAATTTTATTTGAAATATTACATTTGTTCTTCAAACTTGCCGCTCAAAGGAAGACCAGTTGTGTAGCTTCTCTCACCAGCATAACTGTTTTCAGCTGTGCTAACATAGACCCTCCGTTAGTCTTCTAAGGCGATCAACACAATGTACCTTTAGAACATTGGAGATGGGCCTCTATACACCTATGTAGATATTTCATTAAAAACCAGACGTTGCCACCTAGAATAGTCATTTACCACATTAACAGTGCTTAGAGAGTATTTGGATTAATTTAATGTTATGTTCATTGAAAAAAAAGGGAGATTTCCAAGTGACAGAAAGTCATTGGACACAGGTACAATCACTGCAGTTAAAAAGTCACTTCGGGAAAACATACAAACACAAGAAAAACAGCTCGTATCGCTCCGTGTTGGCTCAGTTAAGGCTTTTATAATTACATTTAATCAACATTTTAATTTATAATAAAAATTCCTCAACACGGCATGGAAAGTGGGAACATCACGAGTCACGCACACACATATGACTTGCACTCGTTTATCTGGGAAGCTTGAGCAAGATTATTTTTCATCTTTGCTTTTTTACTATAACTGCACCCCGGCTGGGCTGCAGAGACGAGTACAGTAGCTCGAGGGAGAGAAGTTTTTACATATTCTGTACATATAGAATTCCCGTGCCACTTTGAGACACACTTCTTTAAATCACAAACTGAACAGTTAGTCGTTCATCTTTTACTCCATGAAAAAAACGACATGGCGCCTTAATGCGAGGAAGAATAGTCCAGCGCTTGAGCGGTGGAGTGCGTCTCACCTTGAAGATGTTGCGTAGCGGCATGGTGCCGTGAGAGAAGCGATGGACGAACAGCGTCTCCAGCAGCCTCTTCAGGAAGTGGAACGAGTGACACATGCAGGCGAGGCTGGAGGGAAAAAGCACAAACGCTCGCGTCAGCGCTTCTGTAGGTACAAAGCAGCGGCTCATCATCTCGCCCAAAAGCCACGGCGAGATATTCAGGGTCAGGTCCACATTGAAATGGAACGAGCAGCGTTAAAGGAGAAAACGAGAGAGTTAAGATGAGAAGAACTTCCCTCATCCGGTGTCTGTAACTGGAAGCAGGCGATTTGCTTCGCTGAGCTTCAGACTGGAAACCTTTGTTTTCCACTACTTTATAGTTCTACACCACGACATTTATTTGAAAATCATAGATACTCATTACTTTGCATATTCAGACTTTTCATTGAAAAACAAAACATCTACTTCTTATCAAGTCATTTTTATTCATTTCCCTAAATAAAACAAAAAGAGCTCGTGCAGCAACTTGCCTCAGCCTCATGTGTGCGGTGACATCTTGTGATTAAGTACCATTAGAAGCGGCTGTAGAGGAGACAAGTCGACTTTAACACATTTAATATGTAACTGCTAAGTTTCTAAAAGGGCTGCAAATAGGAATCACACAAGTTAACAGAAGCAAAGGTTTTTTGTGTGTGAATTAATGCATTCCTTTAATGAAACCGGTCTGGTAGCAAGAGCCTTGCTGATGTCTGTTTGACAGTGAGAGAGAAGAGCAGGAAGAGGATGGACCTCAGTGGCTTCAAAGACATTCAGTCCAGGGGCTCTGCTGGTTGCCACGTGGTCAGGTCCCCAGAGCGGTATCCATCTTCTATCATCCCACACGTCACAACGTGTCGCGCTATTCCTCAAAGTCGAGGCGTGTCTGACTTCGAGAGGACACGCCGGCCGTCTCGAGAAGGCTCGAACTAGCGCAACGAGTGTGACGGCGTGTTGGAGACACTCACTGTACGACCCAGTGTTTACTGGTGGTGAAGTCATATTTGGGCGCGTAGATGAAGGGAACTCGGAAGTAGAACATCAGATAGAGGACGAGTGGACCCATATACTCGGTCAGGAAGACCTGAAGAAGTAGGACAGGGAAAATTAGAGCCTCGACAGCCACACTAGAGCCATGTTGTTCTTTTGCTCTGATATATATAGATATATATACATATATTGATACATATATATATACACATATATATATATACATATACACACACATATATACATATATATATACACATATGTATATATATACATATATATATATATACATATATATAAACATACACACACATATAGATATATACATATATATATATACATATGTATATATATATATGTATATACATATATATATGTATACATACACACACATGTATGTATATATATACATACACACATAATATATACATATACAAATCGTCCCTCGCCTTGTGCCGTCTCTCTCCTACCTGCCCCACCCTCACACACACTTTTTACCCAGTGGGAAATCTCAATATAGCTGCTCTTGATCCCACTTGTAATCTCGTCTGGACTGTTGGACTGACCGCTCGTCGGCGTACTCACTGTGACCCAGCTGATCTGGGCTCCGAGGTCCCTGAAGTAGAAGGTTGCCGTGGTTCCCACAGGGAGATGCTGCAGGACATCCTCATCCTTCAGGGACTTCCCCTCTGAAACACACGTGCGTTTACTTCATGAGATGTGCAGTCCATTACGAGTTGCTTGGCGAGGGAAGCAGTACAACGGTCACTTCATATGTATGCTGATAGACACACTGTGGGTGACTTACTGGGGTCGAGGCGAATGGACTGTCTGGCTGGGTACCACTGAGGGTCTGAAAGGGATAAATACGTCACGGACTTCTCAGGACAGGACATGAAGTTTGTGTTTGAGTGTGCAGCTTGAAGAGAGACGGTACTCACGGCTCCTGTGGAACATGGACTTGATCTCTCCGATAGTGGCATTTGGCTCGACCTACAAAAAATGACACCACAATATATGAGCGGCGAGACACACACACACACACACAGTGTTACATTCATGATGGTGATTAGCGGTAAATTTAGCTCACATACCCATTGGACGTGGTTTAATAACAGCTGGTACAAGGGGTTTAAGAAGCGCGCGCGCGCACACACACACACACACACACACACACACACACACGCACGCACGCACGCACGCACGCACGCACGCACGCACGCACGCACGCACGCACACACACACACACACACACACACACACGAGCAGTGAAAGCGAGTCGAGTAACTTAAAGTCATCGAATATCTGATGACACGGCTTCATCTGCTTGAGTGGCAGCAGTTTACTCACACATACTTCTCTTGTAGTCTAAGAACGGTTTAAAAAGGACCTCTTCTTGATTTATTTGAACTGTTGTGCATCTGAGCTGTTCGTCTACAGGCAGGAGGAAGTTAAATAGTTTGTCGTTCACCTCTGAGGATTCAGCTCAGTGTTTTTAGGGATGCATGTGTGAGGCTACTGACCTTGCGCATGATGTGATTGATCCACATTCAAATGTATTTGTCATTAGAAGATTCAGTTTATGAATAAATCAGTCACAGCAGGCTTGATTAGGTTTTTTTGTACCTTACTTAAAAAATATATATTCCAATGCGGTTCATGCCGTGAGGGACGCAGATCGTTCATTGAGAAAATCAAATAAACAGCGGGATTGCATCAGTCTGATACTGGTTCAGATGTTGGAACAGGACAAGTTGAAATGATGCAACCTTAATTAGTCATTAATCATGCGTTTGTACCTTTAATATGATCATTTACTTTATAATACGACTAAAACTGCCTGTCTCTACACTTTCACTGTTTAAAGTAAATTTCAGCATTTCTTTTAAAGTATGTTGGACTTCCATAAAAAATAAACTGTTTTAGTTTAGTTTTGCTCGTCATGCGTTTGTTGCGCTCCAACAGAATTTGAATTATTGAATTATCCCTGATGACTCAGAGACCGTGTCTTAAACACTGATGTTTAGATTTGTGAATGCAATTCATTAAGCTTAAAAGAAGCGACTATTATCCCTTCCTTCGGTATTTTTTAAGTGACTGTCACTCATATAAACGTTTGAAGTCGCTGCAAATTATTGAACTATAATTAATGGAAAACGAAAAGTCCTTTTCTGGAAGGAAAACAAACTCATTCCTACCATCTGCACACAACGCAGTTAAAGCATCTCAGCCAGACACATCAACTTCCTCTCTGACATTTAAGACGTTGGTGACGGGCTTCCCCAAACATTTTTGCAGTAAGCCGAGATTTCCCCGCTGGCCTGGAATGGCAGAGCCGAGACGCTTTCGTGAAATGTCCACCTGTGTGATGTCACACCGTCCAGGCAAAGGTGTGACAGAGGAGGAGAGTGACGGGCACACAAAAGCATATTCTTACTCGTTTGGCCGTGTGAAAGCCAAGACGGCTCTGAACAAACTAATAAAGGCCGTTAACCTTCGGCCAGTTCGTGTCCATAACGTGAATTTGCAAATTACGACCGGGTGCTTAAACCTTTGAACTGCACTTAGGAACGTGAGTCACAAGGCGAGACGCAGGACATTTTTCAAGTTGCATGTTTGGTGGACAGCGCTGGGTTTGTCCGTCATAAACTAAAGCCAAGAGATATATCACTGTTGAGTATTAAGGCCGAGGCAGTGCTGGACTATTTTAGCAACTCTGGCAGGGTTCTTACACATTTTGACCGATGGATTTCTAGGACTTTTCCATGACTTTAAACCAAATGTCCATGACCAAACTAAAATCTCGGTAAAAACATGACAAATTTAGAACATTTTGTGTATTGAGAACGTACGCCGGCTTATATTTTGAGCGTCTTTCTTTAAAAAACATATTCATTATTTCAAACTCGGTGTAAATGAACATGTGATCAGAACACATTTCCATGACTTTTCCAAAACTTTTACGATGTAAGTTTTTTCCATGACTTTTCCAGGCCTGGAAATGACCATTTAAAAATTCCATGACTTTTCCAGGTTTTCCATGACCGTACGAACCCCGTCTGGTACATTCTGTGAGGAAAAGTTGCTCAGACATCACGTGACCCCTCTGAAGCGGCCTGCAGAGGTCTACTGCTGCTGCTGTAATAGACATGGCGTCTATTCACGGGGTCCAGAGGACCACAGGCCATTTTCAGCAGGGTGACATCACTGAGAAACAACCCTCTGCTGCTGCCCCCTCTTTGCACAGGCTTTATTCGGATGGAGATCACTGAGTCTGTCCTTTAAACTCTGACATGATGCAGGACTTGAGTTATATATCCAACTCAGTCTGTTAGTTCAGCTCCGTCAGCCTAATTAATAAATTAGTCCCCCAAAGGGGCCCCTCTCCAGATCCAGACCTATATCTGGCGAACCTGTGAAACTTCCTCTCCATCAGGTCGTCTGCCTGCTATCGCCATGGAAACTCTGTAAATATACCTGACCAATGAGCTTAAACGTCAAAATACAACAGGGATACTCTTAAATTCCAACTGACAGCACGACCAAAATCCATTGTTCAGTTTCATGCTGGCTTTTTCTAACTGGGATGGAAAAGTTGTTGTCGTATCACATCGGTAAAAATACAACATTTAAGCGTCACATTATACAAAAGATTGGTTCAACCGAGATGAGAATACATCTAGTGATGTTAAATATCCTGAAACCATCACGGGGAAAGGGAAAAAAGGAAAGGTCTCTTCTGTTATTTCCAAAACAGATAATTAAATATCATTTACATAAAGAGGAATTAGAGTAGTGCTACGAGGGACTCCGACAAAAACATACAGGCTGTATGTTGCATTCATACAAGCAGTGTATACATTAAAGTGAAATTAATTGAACTTCAGAGATGGAAGTACCTCATATCGGTTTCTACAACAACCTTATTGATTCTAGGCACATGAGCTCCTCCTCTTCCTCCTCATCATCATCAAACTCAAACACACTCAGAACAATCCAATAAATCAAAGGACGGCTGACAAGGGATTTGAAATGACTCCAAATCAAAAATAAACTACACGCGACACACTAATCCGCCGCAGATGTATGATGTATCCGACCTATTCTGCTCCGATAGATCTCGTTTCACAATATCGATATATTATCGATATACGGCCCTGATGTAAAGTGAAGCACCAGGAACATCGCGGGGGACTTTTCATCGCCACACACACCGGCGAGGCCGGAGGTTACGTCTGTGTCGTTATGCCTTGCGCAAGGTGAACTTCAGTAGACTAACGTTGATTATATTGTCTATGTGTGCGCTCCAAAAACCCTTCACGACCCAGAATAGAGAGCACAGCGGCGTCGTCTCCAGTGTGTGCGTCTCATGTACACGCCCACTGACCGACGGCGAGCGATACAGCAGCTCCACGATGTTCTGGAAAACTCAAATACACACAGGCTTTATTTATTTTTTTACTGTAAAATAGGACCGGACACACTGCACCTGCTGCATTTAGTAAACAAGACAGATGCCACACTTACATGTTCTCGTACTGGAATTCTAAAAAAACGTTTGCAGATGTAAAAAAAACATTAAAAAAAAAAGAAAACTGAAACTAAAATGTAAACTGATACAAACGCATGAAAATAAAATGAAGAGTTCTCACCTTGTCCAGGAAGCAGAGCTTGTCCTTGGTCTTGGCGTCCAGTATCTCCACCTCAAAGAAAACAACAGCCTTTTTAGCTTTTTTAGCAGGTTTGCGTTTGACCGGGGCTTGAGCCGGCCCCGGGGCCACCGCCTCTCCCGCCGCGTTTGCCGGCTTCTTGGTGCTGGTGGCCTCCAGTGCGAGGGCATCCATGTCCACAGTCCGCCTCCTGCACTCCGTTTATCTTTTTCTCCCCCACCTTAACTCTTCCTCTCAGTTCTCTCGTCACTCGTCACCTCTCAGCTGTCGATCCGAGATCCCCAGAGAGGAGAGGAGAAGCACTCAGCTGTGGAAATAAATCCGTCTCTCCCCTGCTCCTCCACCCCTCCCTCCTGTATCTCATTCTCTCGTTCTCACCTCCCTCTTCGCCCCTCTCATTCCTTCACTTCTGGTGCGTCGCTTTATTTAACTGGGAGCGTGGACATGTCCCACACGCGTGTGCACAGTTGCATACACAGGAATGCCAATAGCCGACGGTCTGGTGTTACATCTCTTGGATTTGAAACACAACTCCTCCATAGATTTTTTAAAAAAGGGCACTCGATGACCCGAGACACCTCTCAACCCCGGGCTAAGTGGAAAGACGGAAAAGAGGTATTGTGAAAGTAGAAACCCCCCTTTCAGAGTGTGTCCCCCCGTCTTGCTCTCCACAGCTAAATATAAATGTCTACTGCTAATTCTGCACGACCAACCCTTTCCCGACAGACCCCACCGGTCTACGCCTATGTGATGATGTCACCGGCTCACTTTTTAAGACACTTTGCCGTACTGTCCAGACCCAATGTACATCACACACCTTGAATCAGACCCTTAAATGGACCAGTTCAGGGTCTCGCGCACAAACACCAAACCCCACGTTTTACAGAGTGTGGACCTTACATCCAAACTGAGAAGGCAGATTTCTCAGTCACTCACGCGGGGAGTCACCTTTTCCTGCCTCCAAGGGGAGACAACACTCCGGATTCAGAGGGCTTAGTCGGGGGCATTCCCCTCGGTGAAGCCCACCCACGCTTCCGCTCTCTGATGACACTCGACGGAATCAAGTTTCCATCATGAAAGACACATCGTCACAAGTGGCAACATGGAAGTTTAGGCTAGTTTGGGATATTATTTTAGACACATCTCACAAATCGGAGACGAAAAGTCAGATTGGAGCTCTGCGGGGATTTGGTTTTTGATGCCCACAGATTCAGCATATTTCTTTATTTGTGCATTTACATTTTTACACAGGGCAACTTGCCTTTCTACAACTTGAATCAGAGCTTTTTAAATGAATGAATTGAGCCGCCTTGCTACTGTACAAACTAAACAGTCATGTGTGTTTAAACTAAGTAAGACACATGACACTGCAGTGGAGACTTCGGGGGAATAGCCCCATTATAGCCTTCCCTCTGGCAAGCATACCCTCAGCCACTGTACCTCCCCCCACCTCATCTATATAGAGCTTCTGTCTGGCAGTGACTTTCTGTCCTGGCAGGGCACTCTGGGGTGAGGGCGAAGCGGGGAGAAATACACTTTAATCATGGTGGACTTCTGCTTTTATTTGCCCGTACCTCCTTTCGCAAGGTAAGAGACCATTTCAAGTCCAGATAGTGATGGACAGTCAGCTCTCTGGTGACTGACCACCTGATTAATGACACACATGGAAAACATTTAAAGTTTGATGCATGTCCCAGGATACTGTGGATAACAAACAACTCTTAATGTTCGTTAAAATATTTCTGACTTTAGATTGATATTTGGTGTCAATAATCAAATCCACTGTGAGTGAATCTATAAACTTAACACCTGTGTGAATGAAAACACGACACACCGTTGTCATTAAAGTAAACATGTGTAATGACGACAGTGTTTTCCACCCTTCACAGCTTGCAACAGCCTCATCTGTGACGACAGGAGGAAGGAGAACCAGAGCAGCCACTGGTCGGGTCAGTTTCTGCCACTTCAGATCCTGTCTGGTGGGTTTTGGTGCATTTAGAGAAGATTTCAGTGGCTTTGGACACCTGCCTCGTGACTGTTAAACGACTGAAACAGACCTGTCTTAAGAGTATGGATGTTTCTGAAGTTAAACAAAAAGAATATTTATGAATTTGCATTCCAAGTAAGTTTAACAGTTCGTGCACGCTTGACTGTTCTCCTGCATTATTGGGTAATAAGATAAGAAGCGCCATGCCTCATTCCAGCCACAGATGGCGGTGATGGCAAACATTATCCTGAACAGACGACTCTGTGTTCAGCGTACATCGAAAACTCAACGAATACAGAGCCCACGTCTCCTTCGTCGTAAACGCGGCGGCAGCTTGACCTTCATGTAAGATATCAACCGGCAGCACCGCTAACGTCCGTGCAGGAGAGGCCGCAACCCCCCGGGCATGGCAACCCGCGCATGACAGGCGGCGTCGCTACAGTATGCGACCCTCGCCGCTCATGTTTAAAGCTCAAACGTGTGAGTTCATCCTGACGGAAAGCACAGAACAGTTCCGAATTGGTCTGATTAATGAAACTCCGGACCCATGAATCGCTCCATTGATGTTTTAGAGGTTCACGCACACTACTTACCTCGTAGTGCTTCATCTTGGCAGTTAGCACCCTCTTCCTTAATACCCCGGATGAGTAGGTCCGTTTTGCAGCCAATCAAAACTGGCGACACTATCAGGGACGTAGCCAATGAGATTTGAGCAGATGGAGCGGTCGCAGCTACCCAACCTTCTTATGGAGAGGCTATGATGCTAAGTTAATTAGATGTATTGCTCTTTGAGTAGCAGCTCCAAGCGTGTGTATGCAGGTTTATTAATCCAACCAGCAACGGCAGAGCGAGGCACACTTCTCCTAAACTGTAGAGAAAATATGTTCTCAATCTGCTGACTTTTCACAATTTAATTAGCAGACTAAATGCTATTATTTTTCCAATTTATTTTTGCAGTCTTACTTTTGCAGTCACTGCACAATATCTAATCTCTTTATTTTGCTTTTTCTTGTGTACATGCATGTATGTGTAGATTATGTTTTCCTTGTGTAATAAAGTGTATTTCAAAAATACAGTTTGCCATTTATTTATTTTTAACTTATTTATTTATTTTTGGATTGTTTCTAGTTTCACTAAACCAAAAAAACGCGCCAAAACATCGTAAATGACAAAAAGGGGAAGAAAGAAAAGAAAGACATAAGTAAAAGATTTAAAGTAAATGTATGTTAATTAATAGTATGGTGTCACTTTTAATCTCAAACCAAAGGCAACAGTTATTCTCGGGGAAACGTTCATGCTTGTATATTAGTCAGGCACACTTACCCGTCATTTTCTTATGTCATTATTGTCTCAAGTCTTGTGGTCCAATATACTTGTATTGGGACATGTGTCAGAAAATAATTTTCATTGATGATTGCAAATGCAAGGGGCATGATTAGGAATTATGGCTTTTCCAAATGAATATCATGGAAGCTACACCTTAAAAAGCCACTGTTTCTGTAGGTTTGTGGAAGTGTTCCTACCTGCAGAGATCATTTGGCAACGCCTCTCACCTCCCTGAAAAGCCGGTTTTGCTTTACTTGTCAAGCAGAGACTGAGCTGCACTTTTTTTTAAATGTGAACACTGATAATGACGGCACATTGTTACCTGCCCCAACAAATCTCAAAGTCAGAGCATATCTAAGTACGTTGTACATTGAATCTGAAATGCTGCCTTCAAGTGCCACTCGTACTCTTGTCACGCAAAATCGTGTTTCATGAAATGAAGCAAATCAATGGGAATGTAGTCCAATAAAACCATTTTCAACATGTCTGAACGTATTAGCCATTTTGAGCTGTCAATGTGTTATCTCCTGTCTTGAGTGTTCATTTGGTGATGTTATGTCTGACTAGTTGCATTAATTAGATGAGCGCATGCAATACAAGTGTCCAAATATGCTCAAATATGTTGAAAAATCTAGAGATGCACACACAGGGACTCCAAGACTACATAGACCTACATAGCACAGCAGTGTCAGATTTAGCATACTCAGCTGTTTGTAATTCCATCAGATATGGCAGCTACTTGTTCTGTACATCCTGTTGTGAGCAGGTAAGATAAGGTAAAGTGCCACAATATAACATGTTCTTATGACAGGGATCCATGATGGGGATATGTTTTAATTATTATTATTTATTTATTTTCTATTGTTGTGGTGTATCCATTGGTTACAGGGCTGCTTGTGATATAGTCTGTCATCTCGGTAAAGTCCGTGGAACATGGAATTGTTGATGTACTTGTACTTTACTTGAGTATTTTCAATTTAGGTTACTACTGTTTATTTTTTCTTATTTTCAGGGAGAAATATTGTACATTTTCACATTTATATAGTTCTGAATTACTTTAAACTATAAATTAATAATTTACAATAATAAACACATGATCAATTTAGAATACAAATTAAAGTTTGAAGTTTAAAACAGTCACTTCCAACCTGTTTGAACTTGTAACTCAATAAAGGTGGGGCAGTCCCGAGAGGGATTTAAACTCTAAACTTTGCAAATAGTTAAACTACCAAACTGTGTTTGAACAGTTACAACTAGCTAAAACTCCATCAGCTATAACGGTATTAATCTATTTATGTCCTATTAAAAATAAAATATTAAGCAGAGGGGCGTAACAGTATATCTATACGTTTACTCAAGTAGAATTTTGACTGATTAGTTTTTTACGTGTAATGGAGTATTTTCACACTGTAGTATTGGTACTTTTACAAGATCTGAAAACTTCTTCCACCAATGTTCATAGTCATAGAGCCTTAAATAGGCAAGCGAGTTTTGGGAGACTGATAAGGCATGGTATGTTACTGTGCATGATAATGTCCGACAGTCCCTGAAGGCAGCCCGACGTACCGTCCTGGTGGGCGTGTCGCAGCTTTACTGTCACAGCTGAGCTTGTTCTGGTTGTTTATGGAAAACTCTGGAAGTTTCCACGCAGTTTATAAAGAAACTACTCGAGTCCATCGCTTGAGTCGATCCAGAGGACTGAGGACGCGCTGCCGGAGTTCACGAACAGCCTTCGCGTTTACTAAACAAGCCACTAGATGGTGAAAATGGGGAGAAACTACTACGACATTTTGGGCATTAAGAAAGGAGCGTCCGAGGACGACATTAAGAAAGCTTATCGTAAACAGGCGCTGCGCTTTCATCCCGACAAAAACAAGTCAGCGGGAGCCGAGGACAAATTCAAAGAAATCGCCGAGGCTTACGACGTGCTGAGCGACGAAAAGAAAAAGGACATTTACGACCGTTTTGGAGAAGAAGGTAAGATTTTTTTTTTTTTGACGATTCATTTGACAGCGCCGTTAAAGGCTCGACTCTGCCAGTCAAGCGTATGTCAAGGTGCGCACGCAGAACAGGCAACAGCGTCTTTACGCACGGACCAAGCAGTCACCCTCGGTGTAATCGTGTCATGGCGCCTGGTTTCTGAGCCAGGGGAGAAAGGCGTTGCTCTGCCCGCGGGAGTTCCACATTTCATGTTTGCACAAGAACTGACGCAGTGTAACGTCAGTTGAGCATAAAAAAAACATGAAGTCGGGAGAGGACTTTGACTGTTGGAGTGTGACGTCAGAAAGGGGGCGTGGATTAGCGCGCAGTGCAGCCCGTAGGAATGTTTCTATGGTGTTGTCAGTGTTGCTTTTGGTCCGTGGAAACTAGAGAGGTCGGGCAGTGTGACAGAAATACTTTATCTTTATAGTTCTTACCTGATTAGTAACCTTGGTAACTTTAGGGATGACGTAGGCTCCTATATTAATGTAAGAAACCCTGTTGTATCAATGTCCGACAAACTGCAATAGAGTATTGATCTTGATCATCATTTACAACTTGAGATAATAAGGTCTGGGTTCATTGTTATTTTTAGTGTATGTTTACTATATGTGGGTGCACATATTGTTGGCAAAAATCCTTATTCACAAACAAAGACCTGTAAATATCCAGTGGTGGACTCTGGCTAATATGTACAATATCTACTTGATGTAGATGAATTTACAGAGCACCTCACAGAACACTCTGCTGCCTGTGTTGTCAGTCTTTCAGTTTGCAGATAAAAACTGAGAAATAAATCTGAATATCTAATGAGCAATTTCTGAAAAAATAATCCCCCCTTGTGCTTGTTATGAGTGTTTCGTTACTTTGGTTGTGATCTCACGCTTTATGTTGTAATAAATGTATTAATTGAGTTTTTCTCACTCAGGTCTGAAAGGCGGAGGAGGCCCCCCAGGTAACAATGGTGGTTGTCCTGGCAACTTCAGCTACAGCTTCCAGGGCGACCCTCATGTCATTTTCTCACAGTTCTTCGGTGGACGTAACCCCTTCGAACAGTTATTTGGAGGCCGCAATGGAGGCATGGATGAGCAGATGGACACCGACGACCCTTTTGCTCGCTTCGGGATGGGGGGAATGGGTGGGTTCCCTCGTGCCTTCAGCTCCGGTATGGGAGGAATGGGCCCTCACAGTAGCGTCGTGAAGAAGCCGCAAGACCCCCCCGTGGTTCACGACCTCCACGTGACCTTGGAGGAAGTTCTGTCCGGTTGCTTAAAGAAGATGAAGATCTCGCGCAAGAGGTTGAACCCCGATGGGCGAACAATAAAGATGGAGGATAAGATCCTGGAGGTGCAGATCAAGAAAGGGTGGAAAGAGGGCACGAAGATCACGTTTCCCAAAGAGGGCGACGAGACTCCCACCAACATTCCGGCGGACGTGGTCTTTGTGTTGAAGGACAAGTCTCATCATAAATTCAAACGCGACGGCTCGAACATCGTTTACACTGCCACCGTTTCACTCAGAGATGTAAGTTAAGATTACACGTAAGAACAATTTAGTCAACTATTGTTCTTAAACACTTTACGCAGTCAAATAAAGTTCCGATAATGATCTTAATTCCATCATTTTTCTCTTTTCTCTGTTATTCCCCCCCCCCCCCCCCTCCTGTCCCATCAGGCCTTGTGTGGCTGTACGATCAACGCGCCCACCCTGGACGGCAGAACGGTGACCGTGTCAACGACGGACGTCGTGCAGCCGGGCATGAAGAGGCGCATCAATGGCGAGGGGCTGCCTTACCCGAAACGCCCCGATCGCCGAGGCGACCTGCTGGTGGAGTTTGAGGTCCGGTTCCCAGAGCGGCTCAGCCAGAGCGCCCGGGACACCATCGCTCAGGTGCTGCCGCGATACTAAACGAGGCCAACGGACATCCCGGACCGACGAATTGACTCTAAGCTGCCAACGTCTTCAGTCATCGCGTCGCCGTTCACGTGGCCTTATAAACCAACGACAGAGGATAGACTTGTGAGACGGATGAATGTCAACTATAATAATAGTGTAAAGATTTTTGAGAATGACTGTAGCATTTCATAGGGTAAAATGTAAATACGACCAATGGTGTTTGATACTGAATATGATTATATTTTGATGGAAATAAGTACAAATCGCACTGTATTATATTGTATAAAATGTATGCATATATTCTTTTGTTGGTATTAAAGAATTTTATGAATACATAATGATTACATTGTTGATAAACTTAAGATGGAACGCTTAAGTAGTAGGATGGAGGAGAAGATTCATTAAAAATAAAAATAAATACTACTTTACGTTTAAGTAAAAATGTGTTTGGTAACAGATGTTCCATAAACAGGTGGCACTTACCTGGAAAGCGTAACCTAACGTGTGCCTCCTGGGCCGTGACTCCCAAACTGACACAGACAAAGGCCTCTCATATCTAAACTAAAAGGAACAAGATCTCCTGTATTAATTTTGTGAGCTCTAAAGCTCCTCAAAGGCGGATTATTTAAATCTTTAGCCCTGCTCGCTGTGTCCCGCTCCATTTAGTCTGAATGCAAAGCCAACATGTCTGTAACGGTCCGATGTGAGAGTGGTATCACTTCTATCGTCTAAATCTCTGACAAAGGATTTGTGGAACTAGTGCTGTCACCTGGCTTGAAGGTGTATTCATAGAGAGGGGGTTGCCTCAAGTTTTGATAAAACAATCTAAAATTCAGTCCTCACGTAAAACGATTCCCATCCAGACTGTGAGGACAAAACGGTCTCTTGGTATATGTTTGTGAGTTCAAGCTCAACACTACCGCCAGGATGGCTGCATTTCCATGGCAGCTGAGAGCAAACTCAATCATTCTGTTCTGAAAATAACCCTAATTTTCTGAAATTGCCCTGGCGCTGTGATCCCCAAGACACAGTCAATAGACATGCAGCTTGTTGAGTTTGATGCCTTTCAGCTTCATGCGGCTTTGCACGCATCATGCTGCAAGAGCACAAAACATGTAAACACATACATTTAAGAAGAAAAAAAGAGACTTAGTTGAAAGGTTCAGCTCAGCTGCACAATCACAGCTTTGTATCTTTCCTGGATCTTTAAGGCACTCACGTTGCATTTTATCAGATGATCAATTTGGAGAAAACTGCTGCATTTTCATCCCCCCCGGCACCGCTGGACGAAACCTTTTCATTCACTTGGTTATTAACCTGGATGCAAAAATGAGGATTCTTCATGTCGTCGTGTTTTGCTGCTTCTCCGGTGAGTTTTGGCGTATCTTTAAAAAAATGTTCAATTCATATCGACAGGTTTTATTTGTCAAATTGACATTATTCATTTATTATTAAGTTAGATGTGAAGGAGAGAAAAATCTTTGACTTCACAATCAGTTTATTAGTTAAATAACTAAGTGTAATTTGAATTGATGAGGTGCACAATATATTACAATAGGTCTTTCTAATAATAATGATAATAATGCATTTCATTTATTTTGTGCTTTTCAAGGTACTCAAAGACACTTTACATTACATATTCAAAACATCCTAAAATCTATACAATAAAAATAACTAAATTACAATAAATACAATAACAGGGATGTGTTTTTAGGCAAATGCAAATATAGATGCACGTTGGTGTATACAAGTAAAATATATCGTTAAAGGGGTGCCGGGGCTGTTTTTATTTCTGTTTTATTTTGTCCTTTTGGGTTTATATGTATATATATATATATATGTGTCATTTTGCCCCATTTTATTATATTTGTATTTTATTTGTATGTCGGACATTTTTGTAATTGTTTTATGTGAATACATCTAAACGAATAAAACAATGTAAGTGATAAAAAAAAACAATAAAAAAACAATAGCAGAGCACACACTTATGGTGTTTGTCACCAACAAATGTTTGACTGACAGAAAACAACAAGTTTATTGAATTATACAAGTAGGCTGTGATGTTGTTTCAGAATGTACTTAACCCTTGTGTTGCCTTAGGGTCATTTTGACCCGAATCAATATTACATCCTCCCCCCGCCTTTGGGTCATTTTGACCCGATTCAATGTTTCACCCTCCTGTTACCTTTATATTTACTAACATATTTTACCCTTTGGGTTCAATTTGACGCCAGCAATTAAAACCTCCAGAAAATTATTAGAATTAATATTGTTTTCCAAGTTTAAGTGTGAGGCACTTTATGTTTGTTTGTTGACTACCGAAAGAACACCGACATTAATCCTAAGGCGGGGGGAGGGTGTAATATTGATTCGGGTCAAAATGACCCTAAGGCAACACAAGGGTTAAAGTGCCTTTTCTTTGCGTTGTATATTAGTGGCTGCCCTCATTGTTGTATTTCTATGTTGAGTTGTCGCCTCACAAAAACATTGAACAGATTGTAAAGCCCTCTGTGACAAATTTGTAATTTGTGAGAATGGGCTATCCAAAATGAACTGAATTGAATTGAATTGAATTGTATTGAAATGTTATTGGGCGACTCCGACTCCGGCTTATAGCGTGTCATCCTCCTCCCCCCGCCTTTCACGTCTATCTCTACTATTCTAAATCAAGGCAAATTGCCAAATATATATATATATATATATTTTTAAACACATATGAGACTATTTTAAAAAACGAACAAAGGCACATACTTAGAGGATTGAACAACATTGCACATAAATTAGGTCAAATAAAATAAGTCGAGAATATCAGGTGGAACGCCCCAATCCAAATCAACCATAAAGACTGAACAGTGTGCGCACAGGAGATACGATGTGTGTACCGTGTGCATCGCTTCACAGAATCATACGTAATTAATTTACAGGAGTAATATGTTAATTCATTTTCATGTGCTTCCCAGTCAAACAATTCATCCACATTTCAACATTAATTTCAGTAGATGCTGGGGTCCACCAGGGGTCACCAGGTGTAACTTTATGCTGCAGGTGTGTGTGCAGAGGCTTCAGCAGTGCTGGAGGTGAGCGGCCAAGTTGGAGCGGAGGTCTCCATCCACTGTTCTGGACGCTGGACCGCAGACAACAGCTCCGAACGCCACCACAACGTGTTCTTCTGCAACGGCGTCTGCTCCAAAGAAAATATTCTCATTCAAACGGCGGGCAAGAGGTCGGAGGTCACGCGGCACGGGAGATACAGCATGGAGGTCAACGAATGACACGACGCCTTCAGCGTGACCATAAAGAGCCTGAAGAGGACAGACGCAGGGACGTATCACTGCAGCGTGGAGGGAACTCTTCGTGGGTGGCACCAGGAGGTCACCCTTATAGTTTTAAATGGTAAGTTTAGGCCTCGATGCATTCAAGTTCCAAGCAGGTAATGGGACGTTTTGGCATAACGATGAACAATATACCTTCTATTTCATTGAATGTGTTTATCTAACTATGTCATGCTTCCTTCTGGTCACATGACATCTATTGCTTCTGTCCATCCTGGAGAGGGATCCTCCTCTGTTGCTCTCCTGAAGGTTTCTTCCCTTTTTTTTTTACCAGTGAAAGTTTTTTTTCCTATTTTTTCGGAGTTTTTCCTGATCCGATGTGAGGTCAAAGGTCAGGGATGTCGTATGTGTACAGATTGTAAGGCCCTCTGAGGCAAATTCGTAATTTGTGATATTGGGCTATATAACATTGTGCCTGTCCCCAAACACCCCAAGGTAACCTGCCTGAATGACTGGAGACCCGTAGCCCTCACCTCGATTGTCAGTAAATGCTTCGAGAGGTTGGTCAAGGACTTCATTTGTTCCATGTTGCCTGCCACGCTGGACCCATGGCAATTTGCATATCGTCAAAACAGATCCACCGACGACGCAATTGCCATGGCACTTCACACCGCCCTTTCCCACCTGGAGGGGAGGAACTGTTGTGTGCGAATGCTGGTTGTGGACTACAGCTCAGCGTTCAACACTATTGTTCCCGCCAAGCTCGACACCAAGCTCAGAGGTCTAGGCCTGCACTCTACCATGTGCAGCTGGATACTGGACTTCCTGTCGGGCTGCCGCCAGGTGGTGAGGATGGGCGGTACCACCTCAGAGCCGCTGACCCTCAACACGGGAGCCCCTCAGGGATGCGTGTTGAGCCCTCTCCTCTACTCCCTGTACACCCACGACTGCACGGCCATGCACAGCTCCAACGTCATCATCAAGTTTGCTGACGACACAACAGTGTTGGGGCTGATCACCGACGACGAGGAGACAGCCTACAGGGAGGAGGTTGGATCACTGGTACAGTGGTGCCAGGAGAACAGCCTCGTCCTCAACGCCAAGAAGACCAAGGAGCTGATCGTGGACTACAGGAAGCGGAGAGGAGAGCACACGCGCATCTCCATAGACGGAGTCGCAGTAGAGGGTCAGCAGCTTCAAGTTCCTCGTGCACATCTCCGAGGACCTCACATGGACCACGCACACCACTCACGTGGTGAAAAGGGCCCAACAACGCCTGTATTTCCTTAGGCGACTGAGGAAATTCAACATGGCCCCCGCATCCTCAGAACATTCTACACCAGTACCATCGAGAGTGTTCTGACAGGTTGCATCACCGTCTGGTACGGTCGAACTGCACCGCCCTGGTGCGTAGGGCACTACAGCGGGTGGTGCGGTCGGCACAGTACATCGTTGGAGGTGAGCTTCCTCCATCCTGGACATATACACCAAGCGGCGCGTGCGGGCCAAACGGATGATGAAAGACAATAACCACCCCGCCACAAACTGTTCACCCTTCTACCGTCAGGCAGGCGATACCGCAGTATCAAGTGCCGCACAAACAGACTGAGGGACAGCTTCTTCAGGCAGGCCATCAGGCTGCTGAACAAGGACTGAGACCCTCATTAACACTACACACCAGAACATATTCTGTGAATATCTATGGCCATGGTGTATATCTTATTACATTGTTTATATATATATATATTGTATGTATATACATATATATATATATATAGTCTCAAAAAAAGTGTATATTTTATTACATTGTTTTATATATATATATTGCCATGATGTATATTCTATTACATTGTTTTATATATATATTGTTAATACTTTCTTCTTTTTTTGTGTGTGGATATTGTATAGTTTATTCTCATTCTTATTCTTTTTTTAGTCTGCTACTGCTGTCGGGTGTTTTGCACATAAGAATTTCACGAACCGATTATATTTGTATAAAAGGGGATGTGACAATAAAAACTTGAAACTTGGTTGATAAAATAAACTGAATGTGTATTAAATTATTTAGGATTTTGTATGAAACTCATCTCAAAGTGTTGATGGCAGGTTACCCTGAGAGTATCTTCAGGATAAAACCAAACCACAATGCTTGAAGCTTGGCAATCTGGTCTTGTTTCGCGTGGAATTTCAGAAAAATACTTTATTTATAGTGTCTCTTGTGATTCAGTAATGTCACATGAGCACAAAGAGTAATTGCCACTCAAGTTTGCCCTTTCACTCTAAAGCATCCATTGTTCCTCTGGGATGGCCTCCTTCCACCACCCCCATTCAGACTGGAGCGGGAACTCTGCCCCAAGCCAGCGTTGCTTCTATCACTGAACCCTCACCGGCAGCATGGACCCGACCCGCTGCAGAGGACAAGAGCAACCAGGCGGCAACACCCTACCTCAAAGGTATTTAGAGCCACTGGCAGCAGCTGTTCTCTTCTAGCAAGCCATTGTTAATTATTAGTTATAATTATGCTGCAATAGGACGGTACAATAAATCACCTCTGGCCAGATCCTCCTCAAAATTAACAACATCAATAACCCTTGCACCGCTTCACTTTATATATACTTTGATAAACACTTTTTATTTCTTAATTAATTCATTTTCTTTATTATTAAAATGTTCCAATGTAATATGCCCTGCTATTTAATTTAATTTAAATATAATTTAATTTTATTTTATTTATTGTAAACATGCTTGCTGCTGCAACAACGCAATTTCCCCTGGAGATGAATACAGTATATTTAATCTAATCTAATTAATAATGACTTGATCAGTTTGAGAAATAACCTAAACAACCCCTCCCCCACCCCCAAATGTGTTTTACTTATTGTTACTTTACTTTGATGTTTGACCTTCACTGTGCGTGACAATAGAGGGCTGTTTTAAATCGATCTGCTGATGTGGAATCTTACATTTGAGTGTTGATGCCAATATGTCAATATGTGAGGTGGAAACTTCACACACCACATTTCCATTTGTAGAAGAGTTCCAGTTCAGTTTAAGTGAAAAGTCGCTTTATGTTTAGTTCTGAGGGCAAACATGTTTTTTTCTTCTTCACATAACTGGAAACAAATGCAGAAAACAAACAAAAAAAGAGTCAAAAACTAGGAATATAAATACCAAGGTCTATTTAGTCCTTGTGTTTTGTGTCGTCACAAAAGTCTCCCCGACTTGTTTGCAGACTCCACACTGGTCATCATTGTTGCGGTGAGCCTGGCTCTTCTGGTGTGTGCCATCATACCTCTTATATTATACAGACACTTGTGGAGAAACACAGGTGAGGCGACACATACAAACACACACACACACACACACACACACTGCTCTCATTCCATTGTGTGATCTGAAGCCCCAAAAAAAGAGTGTTCACGTGTTTTAATGAATCCCGTGGCTTGTTTGTTTTAGAAGACCAGAACAAGGGGGAGGTGAGTGACCATGTTCTCATTTTAATATGTTCATCTCTTATGACTGTTGATGCAATACCGTTACTGCTCAGATGAAATCATTAATGACTATTCTTATATATTTACAGCCTGAATGCTGTGAGTAAATGCAGATAGTGCCTCGACTCTGCAGGCTGCAGAGAGGCTGCAGTCTATCCCCCCAGTATGCTGCAGTCCACCAGGCTGCTACTCAATCCCAAACCTCTGGAATGAACAGGGTTTCTTCTGTCTCGGAGAATTATGAATCAAATAAAGGACACATATTTATATATCTTTGCATTTTCTTCCTTTAGATGCTTCCTTTAGATCCTTAACGAAGCCAGTAGATTTGCAGGATGAGGATGACATGTGGCACATGCAGGTATGGAAGATTTAGAATGCTCTATATTAAAACAAATTATAAAAAATATAGTGAAATACAATATATGCATTCAATGTATCATAGTTGGATGAACAGCACGCGAAAAATGACAATAACGTTGTTTTTTATCCATATAAATGTCTTTCATTGTGTCTTTCATTTACTCTGTCTATATTTAATATTTTTTGTATTTGATTTGTCAGTGTTGTTGTGTGTTGTGTATGCATGTGTGTTGTATATTTACATATATATTTTGTTTTGTATTTTACTTTTATTTTACTTGTATACTTCTATATCTTTCATCCCTGTTTCTTATATTTTGTGTTTTGTTTTTATTCTTGTGTGTTGCTGCTACTGTCACGACAAATTTCCCCTTGGGGATTAATAAAGTATATATCTATCTATCTATCTATCTATCTATCTAATTGAAGAGGTGTGATGCATTTGACCAGCAGAGGTCAGCTTTAATTAAACGTATCGAACTATATTTAAATGTGTCACCTCTAAGAAGGGCTTGAATCAATTTTTGAGTGCTGTAACTGGAACAATATCACTGTATCAAAAAAGTTATAAAAAGAAGAAAAGTAAAAAATAATAAAAAGTAATCACATATTAATCAAAAATAAAAAAGTAATTAAAAGTTAAAAAAATAATTAAAAAGTACAAAAGTAATAAAAAGTACAAAATTAATAAAAAGTATAAAAGTTATGAAAAAGTACAAAAGTTTAAAAAAAGTACAAAAGTAATTAAAAATTCATTACAAAGTTATTAAAAAGTTATAAAAAATGTTAAAAAGTAATACAAAAGTTATAAAAAATAATAAAAAGTTATTAAAACATTTTGTAAGTTAAAAAGTTATAAAAAGTAAAAAAGTTATAAAAAACTTTTAAAATGTTAAGTAATTCAAAAGTTTAAAAGTAATAAAAAGGTTATAAAAAGTTTATAATAAATGTTAAAAAGTTATATAAAAGTTATAAAAAATTATACAGTTATTAAAAAAATGTTTAAGTTAAAAAGTTATAATAGTAAAAAAGTTATAAAAAAGTTATAAAAAAGTTATAAAAAGTTATTAAAAAATGTTTAAGTTAAAAAGTTATAAAAAGTTAAAAAGTTATACAAAACTTTTAAAATGTTAAAAAGTAATTCAAAAGTTTAAAAAAGTTTAAATGTAATAAAAAGGTTATAAAAAGTTATAAAAAACTTAAAAAAACTTAAAACGTTATTAAAAAGTTACAAAGTTTTAAAAAGTAATAAATCTTTTTTTAAAGTTATTAAAAACTTTTAAAAACTTAAAATGTTATAAAAGTAATACAAAATGTAAAAAATAATGAAAAAGTTTAAAAAAGTTTAAAAAAGTAATACATTTTTTTAAAGTAATGAAAAACTTATAACAAGTTATAAAAAAGTTAAGTTTTAAAAAGTTAAAAATTGGCAAAAAGTAATAAAGTAATTAAAAGAAGGGAACAAAGTTATACAGTAGTGAGGTTCATTCTAAACTACTATGAAAAACAAATACAGTTACTTATCAAGTAATTTAGTTGGTATGAGTCTGTGTTAATCTTGCTGCATCTGGTCAGGTCATAGTCAGATGAAAAGGCGGAAAGACAACAAAGCGCGAGATCTTTATTTTTGCATTGATATTCACACCATCTAACCTAAATAAATCTAATAAATGAAAGTATTCGTATATTTGGTGTTACACCCATTAAATAAAAATATATTCATTTGTGTAATTGATTTACGGTGCAAGGGACCTTTTTCTTTTGGAAAATGAAATCCTTATAACAATGTATATTCTAAGAATAGAAATTTAACAAAGTAAATCATTCTGAACAGAAAGCACTTGCTAGAAAGGGACTTGCTACATTTGTACGTTTCTGCTTTTTGTTTTTTGAACTCTGTAAAATTCAAAGTAGTGGTGCAGTTAGACCTGCAGAGGGTGCTACACACATTTGATCTCACTTTGGAATTGGACCCCTGAGGAGACAATTATTAAAAGCAACCATAAATACGGAATTAATTGTTTTAAAATATATCATAAGATCCACCAGTGTCTGTTTAGAGATTATCATGTTTAAATAAAGGTTGTTAGTTTACGCAGAGACCATATTAATAATTGTTGATCACACTTCCAGTGTTGTTGTTTGTGTCGTGTCATTCGGAGTCACTCACTTTCCAGAAGGGTGTAAGAAAGTTAAGACACATTCTATCGTCACATTTACAGCATATAGTTTAACACCTCCAGCCAACAGTGGACACCCAGAGACAATGAAGTCTCATAATCACGCACTTTGTGAAAGTCTCCATGTCGGCCACTTGTTCTTAAAATAACAATAGAGTCATCTTCTGTGTATTTACACACTCGGTGAGTTTAAGTTGCAAACATTTATAGACACGGCATCAAAAAACATGAATGACTCAGTTTTAGATGTCATCAGATGTTACTGAAATATAACATTGTAATGTTATGGCATACTTTTGTTTTCATGAGGATCAAACCTGTGCTTAGAATTGCTTGTAGGTGTTTGTATATTAACAATAAATCTGTAGTTTAGGATATATGCTTTATTGCAGAGAGTTAATATGTGTAGTATATGTGTAATAACCTGTTATCTTAGCATATCGAAAGTAAGCAGGGAGCCCCAGTTTACCACCTCGGTTAAAAAGTAACAAAATCCACCGAACAGCACCTCCAAAGTGAGAAACTAAAGTTACTTTCAGAGGGAGGCGTGCCAGCAGTTCCCCCGTGTTTACAGTCTTTAGGCTAAATAAAACTAACCAGCTGCTGACTATAACGATGCTTAGCAAAATGTATGATTCCTTGCCAAATAATGTGACTTTTCTTGTCGAATACAAAATATATAATTTCCAGTCTTTCACAAATTGTGCATGCTTAAAGAAGCAGTGTGTAGGATTAGGTGGCGTCGTCAAGTAAACATTTCTCCGTTCTCTCCTCCCGTGTTAAGACTGTAGTAACGGGACCCGCCTAACACCACTCGCCTCTCTTAAAGACCCCGTTTACACGATGGGAAAACGCATATATTTTCATGCGTTTTGGCCTTTCATTTACACAAAAACGGAGGTTTTATCACGGAAAACGATCATTTCTAAAAACTCCGGCTAAAGTGGAGATTTCTGAAAACTCAGTTTTTGTGTTTGCGTGTGAACTAGTGTGAGAGTGATGCAAAACAGTTTTGGGCTGGACAGCTGAGCAACGAGCTGAAACTCTAAAACTAAAGCTGAGAGGAGCTGCGGCTCCAGGCGATAACTCTCTCATCGTCATTTAATACATTCTTATTATATAAATACAGCTTACAGTCACTTTAAAACAGCTGCGCCAAAGCAACTTGAGCAGGCCTACTACCGTACCAAAGTGAACCGAGTTTTCTTTTTATTTACATATGCTTAATTTGAATTATTCATCAACATTTTATTCGTAGATATGAAGAAAAGCATCTGTATTTTGTTCCAGTTCTTTGCTTTTAATTCCTTTGCTGTATTGTAAAGCAGGCTACACACACTGACACCACACATTGAAACTAAGTGCACCTTGCATCAGAGACGAGGGTCTTCTTGTGGGGGCGAGTGTAGCTCATCGGGACGGTCGTAGTCCTGCAACCACAAGGTGCCCGGTTTGATCCCCGCTCTCTCCATATAGTTGCATGTTGAAGTGCCCTTGAGCAAGAAACTGAACCCCCAGTTGCTTCACTGCTCCTTAATAACTAAGGATGGGGATCGATAAAAGCGTACATTTCTTTTCTTACTTCCCCTTGGCCCACGCAAAGCCTTCCGCTCTCATACAGTCAAAACCACAAGAAGAAGCTGAGAACTGAGAGATAACCTCGATGGTATTTCCTTTGCACCAGGTTGTGCATAGAGCATGAGCACGATGAAACAGTGAACTACTTTGTAGATTTTTTCAAAGAGATAGATTTTGAATCAAAGTACAGTCTGGAGGGACAACGAAGAAACTTTATTAATCAGAATGAAAACCATTTCCGTCTTATTCTCTCTTCTCTATGGTAAGTTTGATCTTTAAATACGTAGTATACAATCTAAACAACTCAAAGATGCTGTAACTCTTTTCTCGTGATTATATTTGGGCAGTTGCTGGGACAGAGGCTGCAGGCATCAACGTAGAGGGACTCGAGGGGGGCGAAGTGTCGTTCCGCTGTTCACACGGAAATGCGTGGAGTAACCGAAAATACCTCTGCAAGGATCCATGTAAAGACAGTCAAGATGTACTGGCGACAGCACAGAATGGTGGGAGGATATCTCTGGCGGACTGCGGGAACGGAGTCTTCTTTGTGACCTTCAGTCACCTCCAGCTGTCCGACATGGGGAGATACTGGTGTGCAGTGGAAAGATTCGGTTTTGATACATTCACTGAAGTACATGTTAGTGTACAGAAAGGTACGTGTATGGTCCTATCACTCCGACCTTGATGTCTCTTTACAATGACTGCTTTTATTTTGGTCTCTCCATCAGTGGTGGAATGTAAATAAGTACATTTATTTAAAAAACATTGGAGTTTTTACTCAACAGCTTTTAACTAACAGCTGGAATTCTTTAGGGTGTTTTGTTGGGGCCCCTTGTCGCGTGTTTCACATCCAAGACTTGCATCAAAGAATGATTTCCTCTTTAAATTTCTCGTAAGACGTTATTGAAATAACAAAAAGAATGTATAGAAATGTGTGTATCTTTTTCTTCTTCTCTCCATCGCCATTATTGATCTCATGAATCTAACATTCATCTTGTGACCCCCATGGGTTTGAATCTACTGCACTCAACTCACTGTATACAAAGTAATTTAAAGCTCCACCTCGACCTGCTACAATATACTCTATACACACTGACATATGAAAACGTAATAATCTAATAATATTATTTAATAATATATCCATGATAGGGGGGACATTTTTTACTTCAGAAGGAAACATTTAGTTGATCATACTTTTACTTAAAAAGACTAGTGTGTAGGACTTAGTGACATCTAGTGGTGAGATTGCAGATTGCAAACACCTGAATACGGCTGCACTCGCCTTGCGTAGCTGTTTGAGGCAAGGTTGATGAGTTAAGGTTAGATATTTTTACCTCAAGTATAAGAGTCAGCTCACTGGTCAGAGCATAGGACCTGAATACATCAGCAGGAGGCACAGAGAAGGGGGCAGGGCCATTGGCAAGGAGGCCAGGTCTAGGCCAGAGGCTGGATACAGGAAGCAGGGAGAAAGACCCAGGACCAGCTTGAGACCCAGCCAGGTCCAATGGACCCGATGAGACGTGAAGTCACAAAGACTCCGGAGAGGAAGCAGAGTTAGTAATGTGCAATGGAGGGAAGTAAATTCATCCATAAGGAGAGAGAGAAGAAGAGATAGGAGATCAGTGTATCCTAGAAAACACCCCCAGCAGCCTATAATATAAGCCTAAAGCTGCATATCTAGGTATTCACAGTGACAGAGTATTTTTGGATAGTTTTATTGGTACTTTTATTTACAGAACGGCTCTAAATACTTCTTCCACCACTGTTTTCTTAAAGCAGTTGTAATAGAGACCACAACGGCCACACTTCCCACATGGACGTCTCCTAATATCTCAACAGAATCAACACCTGGAACCAGTACGCCTGCAAACCTTTGGACAGGTAGGAGGAAAATATAACCACATTTTAATCATTAAAGATATAAATGGTAGATAAAATGTTTTAGTTTGTAGGTAATATTTTATCCTACCTCACAGCTTCAATCAACACCAATGGCGGAGAAAAGATCAGCAGCAGAGGTGAGTTTGTATCTTATCATTTGGTGAATGAATATCCGCCGCTTGTGGATAAGTCACGTTGTTGAGCCATATCTCTTGTTTTTTGGTCAGGCGCCGCGTTGTACGCCACAGTCGGGGCTGTTGCCACGCTCGCTATTCTGATGCTGGCGATAATCGTCGGGAAACGTGGAGTAAAGTTAAAACCTCAACCACGAGTTTGCTCCAACGGCGAAGACCTCGACAGAGCCGATGAAAGCGAGGTATGAGCTTGAGTCCCGATGTCTCTCCACAACACAGCAACTGTCTTCCCCAGAGACACATGACGATGGTCTCGGCAGCGAATCAAATGAAGCTGACGACGATTAAGTTTTCTTTCCTGGTTTCAGAGGTCAACAGTGTTTTTTCCAAAAGGCCTTCAGTTCATATTTGCATTTGTAATTTTAGGAAATATGTTTATTTGCATACCTGCTGAGAGTTAGATGAGAAGATAGATACCAGTCTCATTTATCTGTGTTAAATGTGGCACCTCGTGAGATTTAAATGTAGGGTTGGAAAGATTTTTATTTATTGATGTTTGAGTCCGTATAGTACATCATATTTACAATGCACATTTTGAATGAGGCTAATCATATTGAACTACTTCAGTAGACTTCACGTGGTATCTATTTATGCATCGCTGAGTAGATTCACACTTACATTCAGTGAAACAAAGAACACACGAATAAATGCTGATTTGTTTTTCCACTTTTCAACAGGATGCCTGCGAGTACGATGACATCGGCGAGGTCGTGCAGTCGATGAAGAAAACGTCTGAGTTTTTCTCTTGTTGTCACTACCCGAAGCACGATGTCGAACGGAGCGCACCCCTTCACATTTATGAAGACGCCTGTGGCTCCAAAGGCACCGAGCGTCCAAGACACTCGGGCCTAAATGTCCAAGAGGAACGTGACATCAGCGCTGGGATCTACATCCAACCTTTGCCGCCTGCATCTGAAAGAGCAGGTGAAGGCGGTCTTGGAAGACACTCAAATAAATCTGAAGCAACTACAAATACAAAAAGCAAACCCACAGAGAGCTGTACACGCAATGCACCCGCCTGTCACAGAAGATCCCTTTGGTTTGGTTTGGATGTCTCGGATACCGTGTGAGGTGGTGGGACTTGTGTGGGTACCGCCGACGGTGCTTCTTCAGTTAAACCAACGTCTATCATTCACTTTAATGTGCATCCTTTACAAAAAGATATGCTGAGTGTTGGAGACTTTATGTGTGTACCAAAAGAGAGACAATTTGACCTTTAACTGTGAAAAGAAATCAAAGGAACGTGTTTTTTTACTTTAAAAAAAAAAAAAATGTTTTATTGATTTTCACAGTTTTTATCCCACCAGGGAAGAGGATTCACACATGTCTCAGGGCAATTACAGATTTAAATTTAAAACCTCATTCCCGACCCCACCCCACCCACCCCACCCACCAATAGGGTTACAGGCTACGGAACTTATTCAATACATTCAGGTAATTTCAGGTACATTCAGGAGACGAAAATGTAAACAGTCAAATAATTACATTAATCCATCAGGTAATGTAAAGCAATTTGGAAATGAAAATTAACAAAGTGAGAAGTTGCATGTAAAAAAGAGAATGAGTAATGGCTAAAGGACAAAACAAAAACAGAAAAAACAACAACAAAAAAGATAAAAAAACAACAACAAGGGGAGGGGAGGGAGGGAGGGAGAGAGGGAGGGATGCTCACTGTTGCTATGGAGCGGATCCACCCTAGACTATGTCGAGAGGTTCTTGTAAGGAGTCGTAGTATTCTAGAAAAGGTCTCCATACTTTACTAAAGGTTTGGGAGGACACTCTGAGGGTATATTTGATTTTTTCAAGTGTCAGGAAATACAGTTTTTTTACTTTTTAATATGTTTTTGAGTTTATACTCCAGTCGTAGAATTTATTAAGCTGAAATGGCTATTGTCGAAAGATTTGAGTGTCTTATACGATTTTAACTGGAACACGGCAGTGTTTTATTTTGTATTTGTGTCTCCGTGTATAGGAAACCTCTAGGACAGTGTCAACAATAAGTTATCCTTATAAACTTTACAGGAGTGCAACTTAGCGCTGCTATTCCACATTCCAGAGAGCAGTAATTACGGAAACAGTGATGTTGAGAGAAAAGGGGATTAAAGTCTGAGGGCTCGGGAACCAAACTGTGTAACGTTTATGTGGTAACACCTTTGTGTCTTTTTAGACTTAAGATAAAAAGAGAATACCAAACAATTTAAAGGGCGCAAGGAAACACAGAATGTACAAACAAAATATCCTTGTTTCTTCAGCTTTCATGTTCATTTGAGTTGACAAGCTAGGCATAAAATAACTGCACTAAAATACATTAGTGATTAAAACTCTCCACCAGAAACCGCTGCTCTGCTATGCAAGGCTTATTTTTCTTTTAGCAAGACAGGTTTATCTTTTATTTCGTTATGATTACATTTAAATGATATCTTACCAAAAACTGTGTTTTTCAATCACAAGGAACAGTGTGTAAATTACATTTATCTAAGGTTATCTCCCCAGCTAGTCCTGGCTAGCCAGAGTGTGGTGCCTGCAGACACTGCATTTTTCTACTTTCTATTTTTTTGTAAACAAAATTATCAGAAAGTCAGATCTACATTTCTTAAAACAATAAAATAAATATATGGCATAGAAATGCTAATTTAGATTTTTTGTACTTTTTTCTAACCGATATCAGACTCACAGTTAACTGACCAGATTAGTGTTGTGCATGCAATGTTCTTGTGGTTGAATGTCTAACAAACCGCAGTCTCACTCGATCTCCACCACATCAATTAATTTATCTACGGTGTTGTGTGTGTCTGGCATAATGTGTCAGTGTTTCCACCAGTGTAATGCAAGCCCAGCGGTGTGTGTGTGTGTGTGTGTGTGTGTGTGTGTGTGTGTGTGTGTGTGTGTGTGTGTGTGTGTGTGTGTGTGTGTGTGTGTGTGTGTGTGTGTGTGTGTGTGTGTGTGTGTGTGTGTGTGTGTGTGTGTGTGTGTGTGTGTGTGTGTGTGTGTGTGTGTAAGAAACCCACTTACTTCCTAACTGAGGACTAAAAGCTGGTCCACACAAGGTCAACTTATGACCATTATAAGGTTAACACTTGGTTTTTGGTTCATTCAAGATTCAAGATGTTTTATTTGTCACATACACACACAGGGTGTGCAGTGAAATGAAAGTGGCAATGCTCAGCAGGAAATGTAAAACAACAACAACACACACACTATTTAAAAACAACACACACACAATGTGTGTGTGTGTGTGTGTGTGTGTGTGGTGTGTGTGTGTGTGTGTGGGAGGGGTGGGGGTCTATGTGGGGGTCTGGTGGTCCTGGTGAGTTCAGGTGTCAAACCCTGGAAAAAAGAGCTCCGTCTCAGTTCTCTGTTCTTGCAAGCGTGACTACGGGCGCGCTGCCCTGAGGCAGTGAAACAGTCTGTTGTGGTTGGTTGGGGTGGTGAGCCGGCTGTGGTTCTGCTGGCTCCTGTACAAGTCCTGCAGGGTGAGTGTAGTGGAAATAGTGCGTTCAGCGACTCTCTGCTCTGCCTTCCCTCTCTGAGCGCTTCCTGTCCTGGTAGACACCAGGCTGTGATGCTGTGATCAGGGCTCTACCAGGGGCCCTCTCTACAGCTCAGGGAGAAGGACTGAAGGATCTTCCTTTTAACTTTTCCTCAGCTGCTGAGGGTGGTAGGCGCTTCCTTTCTTGTCTGTGTCTGTGTTCTGTGTTAGTTGATGTGACGATGTGACTCAGGGTGTTATACTAAGGTGTGCCTCTCAGCACACTCTCCACAGTGGTCCGTTCGTCTGAGTCGTCCTCTGTTGTCCCCTCCTGTGCAGTCCACAATCAAGTCTTAGTTTTGGGTCCCATTCGGATGATGAGCTGTTGTCCTGGCACCAGTGACAGATCTGGATTCAACTTCCTCCAGGTAGGCCGGTCGTGGTGGTAGGCGAATCAGGCCACCATCGGTCATCCATGAACTGGATGCTGTTGTTGGTGGTGGCCCTGAACCTGATCATGTGGGTGGGGGGGAGGGGGCACAGTAGGGGGGCTGAGGGCGGGGGGCCCTGGTGGGGGAGTGTGGGGGTGTGGGTGGTGTGTTGGCCCATAATCTGACCACCTGTGCTGCAAGGACACAGGTCCAGGATCCAGGTCTAGTCTCAGCCAGGGTCCCAGCCAGCTCAGCACGGAGTCCGGAGGGAGGGGGACTATAGTGCTGACTTCTCTACCAGACCATGGTCAGCAGCCCCATCTGGCTGTCCTCTGTCCAGATGAGAGTCCAGATGGCATCTGGATGACAGACAGATGGAGGATAAGTGCGTTGCAGTGCACTGTGGCGAAGCATAATGGACAGGGAGAAGGAGGCAGCGTAGAGTTAGTCATTCTCCAGCACCATCCTCCATGACCACGGGTGAGGGGCAACGTCAGAGTACACATGCATATGCTTGATCTGGGGCACAGGTGAGGGCACATGGAGGCAGGGGGACACAGGGGTGGCACAAGAGCTCAGCCGGCAAGCGGGACTAATGAGGAGCTCAGGGTTGGGTTCAGCTGGAGCCACAGCAGCTTCAGTACTTGGCCAGCTCTGGTGACTCCTGTGTTAGCTGGTGGTGTTCACCCTGTTCCCTCCCCTCCTCACTCTCTTCTGCTCACAGAGTACTGCTGTGTTGGGCAGTGTCAGGAACTCACGCCCTGCGAGCTAGCAGTCGTTGTTGTTGGTGTTGTTCCGTGCATAAATTGACAACCTCGCTCAGCGCTAGGTGATAAGTCGGCACTCAATGCGGCCTTCGTCGGCACTCACCCCAGTCTACATAAAACCTGCTCCGAGGTCTGGATGATGTCAGTGCCTGCCATAGGTAGCCTCCATCAGTGCCTCCATCTGTCCTTGACTTCTCTCAGTCCGTAGCCTTGGCATAGCACTTCGAGCTCTCACCTGCCCTTTCACCCCATTGACTCGGAGTTGCGGTACCTCTTCGTTTACTTCATTCACAGCTCAAGATCAAACTTCTGCATGGATCCTCACGCCACGACTTTTTTGGATTTTTCAACTGGAGCGATGATGTCCGGGTCATGTTGTTGCTAAGCGTTGCTCTGAGTGGGCCAACCCTTCCATAAACCGCCTGATTGACTGGCATAAACACGACCGGTGGCGCAGGAACTCGCTTGGAGACTGAAGGAGCTCAGCCCGCCCACGGTCAGACCTGGGTCGCGATCGTCACTCACCTTTCCTTCCAATGGTTCCATGGCGGTCGGCGGAAAAATCACGCACCAGCCCTGTGATTTGTCAGCGGAGGAGAGAGACGGCAGCAGCCTCCTCTGGTCTATTTTGTAACTGTATCCATGAAAGTTCTTTGATTTTTTTAGTCTGGTTTGTGAAGTGGCAGCGGTTCAAGTCAGCTGTGCTGATTGCCCAGCCCACCACCCCAGCCAGCACGGGAGCACCCGGGATACTTGTTCACTCGCACATCATGTTGGGTGAATGTAGACGGTTGTAGTATGGGTCGATGTGGACCTGTGGGGTAGAATGGACGGTGTGTGATGGGGGAGCTGTGGGTTGGACAAGCAGGAATGGGTGAGAAGAGAGATCGTCTGGGGTGGGAGGTTAAGTTGTGTGGGCTGAAAAGAGAGCGTGACCCATAATAACCGGCATTTCCAGTTACGCTCCATCCAAGATGGACCACCCTGGCATTTTAAAACAGACTTCGTTCTGTCTGCAGGAAAACAGAAGGAGACCGGTTGGGCATGACAGCGGTCCAGTCCCCGCGTCAGATTAAAATTCGTCCCAGATCATCACTTCATCTGATCCCTCATATCCCTTTGTTCATCTGTCAAGGCCGATAACATCCCCCGGTGGCTTTTGGCTTGACTGGACGTTAAATAGGACTCGTTTCAGCTTTCCCTCGATGTTTCGCTCTCGCAGTGTTCTGCATCGTGATGTGTTTGTGGGTTTCCCTAGCGGATCTCGGCCGCCACCGCTGGGCGTAGCTGCGGGATTGTGAAGTTTGGTGTATGGTCTTGTTTCAACGCAAAAGTTTGCTGCTGGAAATGTAAAAAAAAGTGTGCGCCCTTGTTTGTTCGAGCTTAAACGTCGTAAAAAAAAAAAAATAAACCCCCCTTGTCATGTTCGGCGGAGTGTTGTCGGAAGGTTATGATCAGGGTACGTTGAGCAGTGGACCGTAGTTTATGCACATGTTGTGTTCACTATGACACAAAACAAGTGTGTGTGTTTGTGTGACTGTTTGTGGCTGATTATGTCAGGACACAAATACATACATGAATGTGTTTGCAGTTGGTGAGACCTTGTATAAGTCAGTGTTCCCTTAAAATCAACATGAAGGCCTCTACGTGTAATATGTTAACCCTTGTGTTGCCTTCGGGTCATTTTGACCCGATTCAATATTTAACCCTCCTGTCGCCTTCGGGTCAATTTGACCCGATTCAATGTTTAATGTCGGTGTTCTTTCGGGAGTCAACAAACAAACATAAAGTACCTCACACTTAAACTTGGAAAACAATATTAATTCTAATAATTTTCTGGAGATTTTAATAGCTGGGGTCATATTGACCTCAAGGGTAAAATATGTTAGTAAATATAAAGGTAACAGGAGGGTGAAATATTGAATCGGGTCAAATTGACCCGAAGGCAACACAAGGGTTAAAGCTCCTGACCTTGGCGACCTCTAGTGGTCATATTAATAAAGACACTCTGGCCTGAAAACTGACACAATCCAGCAAATGATCATTTCCAGCACATTACTGCCAAACTTTTAAACTTATTTTTTGTTGTGCTCGGTGGGGGGATATCAAATGGATGAATAATTCATAACGAAGTTAAAAGAAAGGATCTTTAAGGCTTACTTGCATAAATAATGTAAGAGACTTGCTTCCTGTATTTTCATCAGGGAGAAAGTAGGACATTTGTCAATGGATACATACACATTTTGTTTCATGGCATCAGCCTTGAACTTATCTTTCATGTTTAAATGTTAAACATATTGTAATTTATTATCACTCTTCATGACCTTTCCAGTGGAAGGTTAAAACCAGCATTGCAGCCTTTTGTTGTTACACAGATCAATGCTATTCATATTAATATGTCATGCTATAGACGGCAGCAAAGAATAACAGCTGGCACTTTTTAATAAAGCATACTTCATAAATGATTTGTACAATGCAAGTGTTATTGTTCTTTTTTGGGTCACTTGAGGGAACAATCTGTATGGCGGTATCGGCTGTTTATTTACACATCCAGCAAACACACAGCAACACTATCCTTCAGTTGTAGTTATGTTTGTGTCTACCAGACACATATAGGTCCAATATTCACTTTATTTCAGCTCTTTTTTTGTCATCTTCCCCATCTCCTGATGATATGTCTGGCTATTTAGCTGCTTTATGCTCCACTATGTTCACCAGATAGTCAATAACTGTCTGTTTGCTTGATGAGTGTTCAGCAGTTGTGTTATTAAAGAGAACTGAAACGGCTTCCTGCGGCTGCTGGAAACAAATCTCATGAGAGCAGTTCAAATAATTGTCAAAAGTTATGGGCCGTAAAACCAAAACAATCCGCTCAGACGCTCCAGTGTTGCTGTGAACCTCCGTCTGGTGATACTTCTCTGTGGGTCCATCACTGTGAGTGAAACTATTCACATTATAATTAATCATTGGATCCATTATTAATTAAAAAAACTATTGATTGTTGCAGATTTCATTTTCATAATTAATTAATGAATCCTTCATACAGGAATAACATTATCTGGGTTAGTAAATTGTGAACAATCTAATAAACTGGGGTTGAACATCATCACACCTACTTCTAGGATGAGGTACAGTAGCAGATAGCAATGCTGGAGTCCAGCACAAGGAAGAGGACTCAAGAGGATCACAGAGGACTAGAAGGATGCCGTGAATTGAACCTGAATTCATTGAACTCTGGATGCGCTGGTATAAAATGGTGAATACATATAAAGGGGACTTTTTGAGTCACCTAAGCCGCAATGATTTCACTTTCATAGGTTGAAGGTTACGTGTGGACTGGTGTGTTCATGAAAGAGGAAGAGGTTGAAACTCTTTCGTCCTGGTCGCTGCCTCATTGTGCAGCTGGAGAGGAATCGGCCTGTTGCAAACTGAAGGTGGACTGGGAGTGATGGAATTAACGTTGATCTCATTGAGAACCGTCATCATTACTATACTACAAATGCAAGGTGGGCCGCATAACGAAATATTTATTAAAACACATGATTACGTGATTACGCAACTAATACATCTTGTTTTTTTCCTGAGCGACAGCTCGGATCAGTGTCAAAACCACGACTGTGGCCGTTGTGGAAGGCCAGAGGTTTGACTTCAGATGTGAATATGAAGATGGCCAGCAGAACAACACTAAGTACTTCTGCTATGACAATGATGAGAATGATGACAAAATGTGCTCCGTCTACCTGATACGGACACAAAACCACGACCAGTGGCAGGAAGACGGGCGTTTCTCTCTGTACGACAACACCACCGGGGCCTTCTTCATCGTCAGGTTGGAGAACCTCACGTCAGGGGACAGCGGGACGTACCGGTGTGGGGTGGACGTCGACTTGCACGCTGACCACGTCCGTTTCAAAGAACCGAATGTTTCCCGAGGTACAGTATGTCATGTCAAAGCCCAGGATCACGGTGTGACTGCTTATTTGCTGCTGGTTGGTGCCATAAGGCTAAATAAGAAGCTTACAAGACAAATGCTGAATAGTTTCTGTCTACCTGGTGATTTCCATCTAAACACATCAGCTACCTTTTACTTTACTATACCGTGTTGGAAGAGTTTTCTTATACACATTCCTCTTTTCTGAACTTTCAATTTGTAAGAAAATGAAAG
This sequence comes from Pseudoliparis swirei, assembly GCF_029220125.1. Lineage (NCBI taxonomy): Eukaryota > Metazoa > Chordata > Actinopteri > Perciformes > Liparidae > Pseudoliparis > Pseudoliparis swirei. The sequence continues at coordinate 22,770,075 of NC_079411.1, forward strand.
AACAATGCTAGTATCTAGCACACAGTGTCTGTGTACATTTTTGTGAACTAATAATATTTTGCTTCACCAACAACAAACCCTCCAGAAAACCTCACACATCCCAGTAATTAAGATCTGTGTAACTACGAAATTAATCAGGGAGCTGGGTGTGTTTATTCTATTTCTCTGTATAAATACTTTGGGGATTTCTTTTGTAACTGTCATTTCCAGTTACTGCATCACCCATCTCTCCGGTGGACGTCCCACTGAACAGTGAGTGATATGTGTGTGTGTTTGTGTTTTCACTGGTATTCATGATTCTATGTGTGTGTGAGTGAATCCTCAGCTAGGGGAACTTCACGTGTTGTTCTCTCCTGCAGAGCTCCACCTGTCGCTGTTTGTGACTGCGGCGATGTTCACGTCAGCGATGCTGTTCACATGCCTGTTCACGCTTTGTCTTCGGCTGGCTGTTCACCGCCGCAGACCTGGCCCACGCCAGAATAGAGAGGTTGGTCTAAACTCGCAGCCACACGATAGCAGCGAGGCCACGGCGATGTCGGTCGCTCCCCCCACTGGGATCAAGACATGAATATAAGACTCTGTTCTGTGTCTCCTCTGTGTCTCCTGATTGTTTCATTCCCCTCACCTGCCCTCAGCCACGCTCGTCTCGTTACTGTCTCATGTCTTGCCCCTCGCTAGCCGTGGCGCTAGCCGTGACAGTATCTCAGCAACTAACGGCTGGATTGACAAACACTTTGGTACAGATATTTATGTTATCAGGATGAATTGCAATACGTTTGGTGATTCTATAACTTTTTAGCAATTAACCGAAACATGTTTTATAAAGCCAATACTTTGGTTCTTGAAAAAACACCTGTATCATTAAAGACATTCCCATCAGACTCAGCTGCACTCATATTTAGAGCTAAATGTTGAGCCGGATTCATAATCGATAACATGAGTTCATGGGTTTAGATTGATAGTTGAGCGTCAGATGTCACCCATTGATGGTCACCGAGTGATCTTAGAGTCAACAGGATACATGCTAAACATCAGCATATTGTTGTCACATGTGAGCATGTTAGCATGCTGATTTTAGCATTTGGCTCATCGTGCTTTAGTCACTGTGATGCTAACTTGTCTGTAAACTCTGTTAGCCGATTGTGAGCAACACTTTTTACAGTAAACACGAACAAATTTGCATTCAGAGAATAGTATGACGTAATACTATGATAAGAAGCATTTCACTGTGAGCATGTTAGCATTCTAATGTTAGCATTTGGCTCATTGTGCTCATGTCGGTGAACTCTGTTAGCCGACTGTGAGAAACCCTTTTATGATATGATATGATATTCCTTTATTCGTTCCACAGTGGGGACATTTCAAAAATCACAGCAGCGGTGCACATCAGAGCATCAATGAAAATAAATATAAAACACAAAACAAAATACTAATACTAATACTAAATATACCACCAGCTCCTTGGTCTTACTGGAGTTGATGTGGAGGTGGTTCCGCTGGCACCATTCCAAAAAGTCCTGGTTCAGTTCTCTTTTACAGGAAACATAAACATATTTGCAGTCAGAGAATAGTATGACGTGTACGATAAGGAGCAGTTCACTCATGTTTCTGTTCCTCCCACAGACATCATCTGATTATGAGACAATGAGGCCTGGTGTGAGACCTGAACCTGACCGCCGCTGCAGCTCTTTGGCTTCAGACTGCGCCGATCTGTCTGCTTTGCCACCGCCACCTGACTCCAGCTCCCACTTCACATCAAAGCATCAGGTGTCCACCGTCACTTTCGGCCTCAATGAATACGACGAAGTGGATGCACCAAAGCACAACGGCCAGTACCAAGATCTGGAGCTGAGCCAGCTGGAGGATCATGTCTACCACAGCCTTAATAGACTCCGCGGTCCTAAAGATGGACCTCTGGTTTTAAAGAGCAGATCAACAGTTGAAGGATAATTTCACGTTTATTACATCCGACAGAAAGTCAGTAACTTCCTTGTTAACCTTTGTTTTCTTGTTGCTGTGTTGCCAGATCTTGAGATACATTTGAATTGTATTGAAAAGAATTACCAAAATGGCAACATCAAAATTGTAATAAACCAAAATGATATAAACTAAAATGATACTTCATTGTGAGTTGAAGGGGCGTTGGCCAATTTGAAAGTTAGCGATAATGGATCTTTATTAAGTCAAGTCATTATTGTGTTAATCATTACTGTGTTCAGTTATTTCTAGAGGAACGGCGCAAAAGCAGCTATAAGAAGGCTGTAAAGAAGCAGCAGTTTGAGTAGGACTCTCAACTCAAGCCGTCGAGAATTGCGAAACATCCACGAAGAGGAGCATGCTGGAAGCTTTAAGCTCCGTTTCTCGCTTTGCTTTCTGATATAATTCCCCAAAATAAACTAAGTGGTAATATCTGAAGATGTCTCTGTGTACGTTATTTACTGGCCTAATTGATCGGAAACATTCACGTTGGGACGACCAGGAGATGGGAAGGGATGTTTTGGTGCTTCTCACAAGTGGTTTTGTTAAATACAGTAGATGAGGAAGCTGGCTCAAGGAAGTGCAACGACAAAGAGGAACATGTGACAAATGCACAGTTGTTACTCATTTGGAGAAAACTACAAAGACGTGAAATCAGGGCCAGATAAGAAAAGGCAAAGGAGAGAGACAGACTTACACAATGTGTGTGAGGATGATTTTACTCATTTTGGTCTTTCTTCTGGGAGGTAAGTGTACAAAGGTTAATCTGTCTGTCTGTCTGTCTCTGTCTCTCTCTGTCTTTCTCTTTGTCTCTCTCTCTCCTCTATCTGAAAGTGTAATGTCTTTTCTTTGAGGTTGTACGTTTTCACAGGTGGATTTTTCTTTTCTTATTTGCGTTTCTGATTTTCTTAGATGGCGCAGCTGCTCCAAGTCTTTCCCGACTGTTGTTTTTGGGTCTATACCATAAACCTTGATGACTTTTGAAACATTTTGAGAAAGCTGGACGACGTTTTTTGAAACAAGTTTAGGGAGTGCACTTTTTGAGCACTATTTCTAGGGGCTTCTGAAATGATTGATAGAGTTACAAATATACAACTTCTCTAATATCTGCTCTTGTTCTTGTGAGGTACGGCGTAGTTTCACCTCTCCAGGGCTCTAATAATATTTTAAATTAAACTATTAGAGCAGAATAAACAGCCTATAACTGACTGTAAGTATAGAATAAAGATCTGATTTTGTTGTTGTCTGTGTGTTTTGTGCAGGGTGCTGGAAGACGGAAGCTATGTCAGTGACAGGAGAGTTGGGAAAGGATGTCACAATAAAATGCTCTCACTCGTATGCATTTACCAACGTCAAATACTTTTGCAAGGGAGCGTGCCTAAACAAAGTCCTAATCAGTAGCGGAGCCAAAAAGAAGAATTCAAATGATAAATACAGTATTACAGATGAAGGAAACACATTCATCGTGACCATCTTCCATCTGACGGCGGATGACTCAGGAACTTACTGGTGTGGAATAGAAAGAATTGGTCTGGACACATACAAAGAAGTAGTCCTCACAGTCATAGAGGGTGAGTTGATTCAGCAGTGTTCACGAGTTATTAATAAAGATTGAGAAGATTGGATCAGTTGTACTTTTTTAGCTTTCATGACGTTGTTACTCTTCGTCACTTCAACGATAACATTTTTTGTCTTATTTCCTTTTCACTAGAATATGTCCAATATGTTTTACAACAATCTCAAACTGATATTCTTCTTTTATTGTTGCAACCAACACAGCAAACCAAATGTGACTGAGAGACAAAGATTACAGTTAAAATATGTATTTCTTTTTTTCCCCAGGAAACCCACAGGATCCGGACAATGACTTGACAACTACTTTGTCCTCTAGTAAGCAACTGTCTGTCTGTGTGTGTGTGTGTGTGTGTGTGTGTGTGTGTGTCTCTGTGTGTATTTGTGTGTGTGTGTGTTAGTTAACTGGGTTTATTTAATAAGGGACACTGCACATTGATAAAAACATTTCAGTAAATGTGCCAGAGTTTGCCAAGAGGCTATTTTTCATCTGTAGTCCCAATGATGTGTGTGTGTGTGTGTGTGTGTGTGTGTGTGTGTGTGTGTGTGTGTGTGTGTGTGTGTGTGTGTGTGTGTGTGTGTGTGTGTGTGTGTGTGTGTGTGTGAGAGAGAGAGAGAGACAAAGGTGTGATGTGTCATCACTGAGATGTGATGTTGTCCCTTTTTCCAGATAATCTGGTGTACATTGGAGCGGGTCTCGGGGTGGCCGTGCTGACTCTAGCGATGGTCCTTATTATATTCTTCAGGCATCGAAACAAAGACCTCCACGCATCTTCTGGTATAAAACTAACAGACTCGGAAAGTTTCAGAACAATGATGGCAGTTGGACAAATTGCCAGCTATTTATTGTACTTTTAAATTGTTCATATGTGAAAATTATGAGTTTTTAGCCATTACAAAAAAATTAATCTGGTGTGCTTATTTTTATATACAATCAAAGATATATTTCAAAGCAGATCAACAGTTGAAGGATAATTTCACGTTTATTACATCCGACAGAAAGTCAGTAACTTCCTTGTTACCTTCGCATTGAAAATGCGGAAGGTTATGTTTTGATCGCCGTGTATTTATTTATTTATTTATTTGTATGCGTGTTACTCCCATAACTCAAAAGGTATTAAACCGAATCGCATGAAATTTGGTGGGATGATTGGGTATTATCCGGGGACCATTTGATTAGATTTTGGGATCGCTCGGATCAAAGGTCAAGGTCAAGGTCACAAAAACGTCAAAATCTTCTTTTTACCTATAGTGCGGTCAATTTATATCCAATTGGCATGCAACTAATGCCAACATGTTCATAATTCAATGCCCAATCTTGTGATATGCGAAGGTATGCGCTCTACCGAGTGCCCATTCTAGTTAACCTTTGTTTTCTTGTTGCTGTGTCGCTAGATCTTGAGATACATTTTAATCGGATTGATAAGAATGACCAAAATGGCAATATCAAGAGTGAAAGTTCTAAACATTTATTTTGGATTTCTCAGGAAAGAACCGTGACATGGTCTGTGCAACAGTTTCCAGAAAGAAACAAGTTGAACAACACTTCACTACTTCCTCTTCCACATCCAATGAGTATCAAGAAGCAGAAGACAGGACTAACAGCAGCTTAATGCCGTCGACTGTTCAACACAGAGGGTTCAAAGGAGATCACTCGGACGACATCTATTCCAACATCTCTGGTTCAACCGTCTCTCAGATCCAATCAGATGGCCTCTTCTACACCACAGTGAGCTTCAAGGCACACAGAGACAGCAGCACTGAGGCACCTGGCACTGCAGCGCTCACAGACTCCACCCTAAAACACAACGCAACACACACGTCTGCAGTCTATGACAACGTCTGATCTGTGATGCTACACTGAAAATACCAAACATTCACATTTTGCTGTAAAACTGTTGTAAATTAATTATTCAAATAATTCAGAATGTATTTATTGTGTAACAGTCATGCAGGACAGATACTACCGTAATAAATATGGACATTTTAGTAATTCTCAGTTGTTGTTTTTTCGCCTGAAAGAAATAAAATTGTTGAATTAATATAGATAGATTTTCTTTTGTGTGTTTTTTCTTCTTCTGTAAGGCGCCTACCACCAACACGCACGCGCGCACACACAAACGCACTCACACATACACACAAGCACACACACACACTTAACATAATAGAAACTTAGATGGTGATGTGAGCAAAGGAAGAGGCTATAACTTAATGTACCCACGCTTTGTATAAGCTCAAAACTTCCTGGTTCATATTGGGACTAAAGTCGTCTTTATAGAAAAGGAGGACAGCCTCAGATTGAAATTAAACTCAGTGGAGTGGTCTGAGAGCTGGTGATGGGCAGAGAGCCCATGAGTCTGAGGAAAACAAAAGCAGAGAGAGAGAATGTTTGCAAAAGATGATGCAGGAAGGAGTTCTAAAACCAGGAGATTAGTTGGTATTTTTGCACCACAGAGTTTATTTTCTGCAATAAACCAAAATCCATGATTCTCATTCAAACCAACGTTAAAATGTTTTATGAGAGGACCCAAAGAGGGAAATATTGTCCCTATGCTGATACCGAAAGAAAGATCCTGCATGTAACTATCAATAAACTGACTGTAGTAGCCACACCATCTAAAATGATTGCAACATTGTCTAGTTATTGTTATTATCCTCTTCCTTTTGTTTGTAGCCAATCACATTTTAAGAGCTGTACACAAGTTTTATACGAGGTCTTACATTCTGAAGAAATTTGTTTCATCTGTGTGCAGCTTGCTGCGATGATGTTCGTATGCGACCACCAGCAGGAAAACAGCTGCACTTGGTTGTGGTTGCTGTTGCGCTGCTGCTGAGTGTGTCGTTGTTTCTGTACCTCAGACGGAGGAAACACAGACATAATAGTGACTTGCAAGTCTTTGCAACATTATTATGTAACCGATGATTTTCTGACCACAAACCAGATTGTCAAGGTTGACACCTTGAACACAAAGGCAGCCGCCCCGGCCCTGAAACAGGAATAAAAGTAATAAAAAAGTAAAAAGAAAGTAATGAAAGTACAAAAGTAATAAAAGATGCAGATGCAGCCAGATTAACGGAAACTGATACCAACTAAATTACTTGGTTAGTAGCTGTATTTGTTTTTCATAGTAGTTTAGAATGAACCTCGCTACTGTAGAACTTTGTTCCCTTCTTTTTATAACTTTTTTACACAATTTTTTGTACACAATTTGTCATAACCTTTTCATTCATTTTTTACATTTTTTATTACTTTTTAAAACTTAAGTTTTTAAAAGTTTGAAAAAACTTTTTATAACTTACGTTTTTCAAACTTTTTAATTATTTATTTTTTAGTTATTTAATTATTATTATTATAAGTTTGTATTACTTTATCACTTTTTTGTAACTTTTTATAACTTGTATTACTTTGTAACTTTTTATTACTTTTCAATTTTTAAATTACTTTTATAACTTTTGTACAACTTTTTATAACTTTTGTAACTTTTCAATTTTTTAAGATATTTTTAACTTTTTAATTACTTTGTTATAACTTTTTAAAACTTTTGTATTACTTTTTTAGTTTTTATTACTTTATTACTTTTTTATTACTTTTGTACTCTTTATTACTTTTGTACTTTTGATTACTTTATTACTTTTTATTACTTTTGTACTTTTTCATTACTTTTGTACTTTTGATTACTTTTGTACTTTTTCATTACTTTTGTACTTTTTAATTACTTTTGTACTTTTTGATTACTTTTTAGTACTTTTTATTACCTTTAAACTTTTTAATTACTATTTTATTTGTAATTACTTTTTTATTTTGTATTACTTTTTAATTACTTTTTTTACCTTTTTTCTTCTTTCTATTACTTTATTATATTGTATAACTTTATTAAATTGTATTACTTTACAGTGATATTGATCCAATAACAGTTATATTGTTCCAGTTACAGCACTCAAAATACGATTCAAGCCCTTATTAAAGGAGACACATTTAATAGCTTTGCTTAGTAACACTTCCTTCTTGTGGGGTTCACCAGAGTGTTATGTACATTATATATACCTTGAACGTTCTGCTATACCAAATTGTGAGAAAAACTGAAAAAAGTATTTCCTATATTTTAAATAAAAAATACATGTATTCTATTTTGTTACATTTTCTGGCACCAGTATTTTGTATTTTATTTAAATACATTTATTATCCATAAACCATTTAAAAATCTTGTCCAGAACTTGCCAGCGAATCAACTTGCAACTGTCTAATATTTCTATTTATTTAACAATACATGTTATTATATTATTGAATTTAATAAACTTAGAAAGCATCAGATTAATGTTGTCATGAGCCACCTTTGTATATATGTTACTCATTGATTTACATGATGGTGGACATGAATAAGTGAAAATGAATGTATTCATATTTAGAAGGTAAACAGTGTTTCTCCTGCTGTCCTTGTGTCATGTATCACTCTGTCAGCCGGCAGCTTTGATGTCATAACTTGACATTCATTGGTTAGTTTGAGTCTTCCAAGTTACTAGTTCTGAATCCACATTTAAAACAGTGCATATTAATTGGCTAAGACTACATTACAACTACGCCTGTGTCTGAGTGGGTTAATTTAAAGAGTTGTTACAGTTGGTTTAGATCAGAGGGACACTGTGGACAAGAAAGACAGAAAAGTAGCTCAATATTTGATGAAGTGGTATTTAAACTATAAACTCTGAAAACAAATGGACTGAGACAATGAGATTATCACTGAAAGTCATAATTTATTTAATGACAGGTAATTATCTATGTACAGGTAATTCACTTGTTTTTATTAGGGAAGTGAAAAACATATTTTTGTCAACAAAAAAACAAACAGCTGATAGACACATCGAAATCAAAAGATCCGAAACCCTCCAGTTCTGCAGGCATCCGAGTCGTCGACAACCCGTAGAGTTCTCCATTCAGGTGACCCCGTGACCTCCGATGGCCTCTTGCTACTGCGAACAAACAGCTGCTGTTCACACCTCCCTAAATACGCATCGCACACTTCTCCTGAACAAACAAACACCGTACACAAGCTCTCCCTTCACGCTGACAGCATGTATTCTTTACCGGCTCGTCTCTCGGTTGCAGATCTCATTGCCGTTGTGGCTCTGGCCTTGTTACTGATACGTGTGATGGTATTTAAACTGTACAGACACCGACTGCCCAGGACACACGGGGAGGGTTATGCTGAATAACTGAATTTAAGAGGCAAACCTGCATGGAAAGTCAACATGAATTTGACAATCAATGAACACGACACAGAGGTGTGTGTGCGCGTGTGCCTGTGTGTGTGTGTGTGTATGTGTGTGTTTGTGAGTTTGTGAGTTTGCATATGGGCATAACAATTGCATCTATCACATTGCTCCTCGTCTTCCTCTGCAGGAAATTCATGTTGATCACCACTGTGACGAGATACAGATGCTGAACCAGCAGGCGAGGTCAGGAGCTGATGTCGCCGCTGCCGCTGACCAGTTCCACGATGAGCGGAGGGGCCTCTTCATTCATTATAAGCTGTGTAGCTAATGATGTGACTTATTATATTATATAAATGTGCTCTGAATATGAGGATATATATTTGGTGTGTGAGTCTTCACACACAGTAGTGTTTGCTACTGTTTTTAACTTTTTCTGTGAACAAACATAATTTTCTTAATATGTCCCCTTTAAATCCAGTGCATCTCGTGCACGTGAACACGTGTCACCTCGACCTTGTGTTGCTCTGCAGCGCTCTCCTCTGGTTGGTCAGGGGATCCGCAGGTGGTTGGACACTCCAGCCTCAGATGTCACAAATATATTCAATATATCCACAATGGAGAGAGGGCGAGTGCAATCACTGGCACCGACAACTCAGTGGCAACTCAGTGGCAAGTCTGTGGCAAGTGCCGCTCGGTGCCAGTACTCAGCGACAACTCACTGGCAACTCAGTGGCAACTCTGTGGCAAGTCTGTGGCAAGTCTGTGGCAAGTCTGTGGCAAGTGTCACAGACTTGCATAGATAATGTATTTTTTTAGACTTACTTAGCCTACAATATTTAATACGATATTGCTGTACAATACTGCTGTACTATATTGAATATTGTTTTGCTACTACTACGTTTCACTTCGTAATATATAACACTTATATACCATGATATGTATAATGTACCTGCCTTTCTTTAATAAGAAAAAAATATAGAATTAATTTTTTTACCATGTCATACTGTTATACCTCCATGAAATTCTACTTTGAGGAGATGCCACTGTTAGTCTAAAGTTTAAGCACTGGCACTCAGTGGCACTTTTTGACTAGCTGCGGCATCTGCTGGCAAGTGCTGGCAAGTGTCACTGAGTGCCAGTGCTTAAACTTTAGACTAACAGTGGCATCTCCTCAAAGGAGAATTTCATGGCGGTATAACAGTATGACAAGGTAAAACAATAAATTATATATATATATATTTTTAACAATTATTATGAAAGAAAGGCGGGTACATTATACATATTGTAGCGACCCTGTGAAGTGGCTGTCGATCACAGGTGGCACCGTGCGTGCTGGTCGAGGGGGCGTGCCTGTGATTGGCGGAGTAGAGGGGAGGCGGGGTTAACCTGTCGGAAAACGGGAGTTAAGGGTGGTTGACGGGAACCGTTGTTGTTGACGTTCAAGCTGCTAAACTGAGAGGAACACGCTGTCTGTGTTGGTGGATGCCCAATAAAGGGAGGATTAATAACGTTGTCCCGTCTCCGTGTCATCAGTGCCATAACGTCCGAGACGTTACAATATCATGGTATATAAGTGTAATAGATTACGAAGTGAAACGTAGTAGTAGCAAAACAATATTAAATATAGTACAGCAGTAATGTACAGCACTATCTTATTGCATATTGTAAGTAAGTGTCTACAAAAAGACACTAATTATATATATATATATATTAGTGCTGTGAAAAATAACGCGTTAACTCAGTTAATTCAATTACAGGTTTAACTAGTTTTTTTTTTTAACGCATTTAACGCATGCGCAGAATGAGCTTCCAATCCGTCTGTTGTTGGTCGTCGGGACGAAAAAAAGTCACTTGCAAAATGAGCTTCCAATACACCACTTCAATCTGAACTCTGTCCGCTCTCATGCAGACGGTCTGTTCATCGGTAATGATCCTTCCGCAGGTTCACCTCCGGAAACCTTGTTACGACTTCTACTTCCTGTAGATCAGGGTCTCAACACGTCGATCGCGACCTGCCAGTCGATCGCGGCGTAGTGTCGGTAGATCGCATGACATTAAAAAGATTGGCCCGCCCCCCTGACATGTTCGCTATAGCACGTCTTTGTTCTTTTATTAAACTAAACGTCTGTTGTTGATCGTATCTCCACAGCAGCATGTCATTTCTGTCTCTTCGCGTTGCGTTAACACTTATCGATCTCCGTCTCGCGCGCCACAGAGCTCCGTGCGCGCGCATCGGGACCGAGCAAAAAAAAAGTCACTTGTCAATCTGTCCACCTGTCCGTGTCCGGGTCGGTGAGGTTTCACCTTTGCAGCGGTGTCCCCGCCGTCCCTTTCATCACGGCCCAGTTCATGAAGAAAACCCACACAGTCAGTTTGCCTCAGCAGCTGCTAGAGGAAGACTAGAGGCCTTTAGATTGTATCATGGTGGAGTTAATGGTTGACAAACAAGAGAAAATGTTCTGTTTAACCCTCCTGTTACCTTTACATTTACTAACATATTTTACCCTCGGGGTCAATTTGACCCCAGCAATTAAAACCTCCAGAAAATTATTATAATTAATATTGCTTCCCAAGTTTAAGTGTGAGGTACTTTATGTTTGTTTGTTGACTACCTAAATAGCCCTTTAAATAAATAAAAAAGTTGATATTTCTGATATGTTTGACACAGTGAAAAACAGCCTGGGGTCAAATTGACCCCAAAGAACACCAACATTAAACATTGAATGGGATCAAATTGACCCGAAAGGTAACAGGAGGGTTAAACATTCTGTTTAGGATGAAGATGTATTAATGTTCCATATGGAAGAAAACTGCTAAATAACTGCTGAGTTGCAGCACCATTGTATAGATTCTATACTATAGAAGAATGTATAAATGTATATATCTGTCTTTTGTCATAAATCTCTATGTTCTCACAAAATATACCGAGAATATCGGTAATATGTGATTAATCATGATTAATCCACAAAAACCTGTGATTAACCCGATTAAAAATTGTAATAGTTTCACAGCCCTAATATATATATATATATATACACACACACATCCATCTGTGTATCTAGCTATTTTAGCTATCTATCTATCTATCTAGCTAAACCGCAGCTTCTCCATTCTGTGATCATGAAAGTGATTTCTTCCGCTGTCCGGGCACTTTAATGGAGCTTGTCACTGAGTCGTCGCAGACTCGTCACTGCGCAGACATGCCGCAGACGCGCCTGGCCGACCCTCCGTCTGCTGGCACTTTTTGACTAGCTGTGGCACTTTTTGACTAGTCGTGGCATCTGCTGGCAAGTGCCGGCAAGTGCCACTGAGTAGCTGCGGCACCTGCTGGCAAGTGCCACTGAGTAACTGTGGCAACTACTGGCAAGTGCCACTGAGTGCCAGCGTCGCTAGGGGGATCTCGCCCCTACTGCCACAATGACCTCCACCTGTGACAGATAAAAACGTGATTGTCTCTTATATTCACACCTGAGTGGTGTTTTTTAGGCTCATTTATGGACTTTGTCAGATATTATATATATTTTCTGTTCGCTTCATACAATGTTCTACATTATTGCATCCCCCATCAGTTACAGTGAAAGTGCATTTGACAGACATCTTGGTGACACTTTCTATAACGGGCATATCCATAATGCATTATAACATACTTATAATGTGCTATCGTGTTCTTAAAGCACTCACACATATACACAATGCTGTATAACAATAATCATAACACTTTGTTACGCCCCCTAACTTAACTCCACCCTCTCCCAGTGGGCTGTTTATCTGTTTCAGATCTTGCACGCACCTGGAGCAACACCACCTGAGACTCATCACTTAATCAGTGGGCTGGAGATGTACACTCCCACATCCGCTGCCTCGCGCTCTCTCTTCTTCACCTCCCAGCTGCGGACAGTCGGACAATTTGTGGTATGGTGCCTCACTAAAGTCCACCATTTGTGTCATTTTGGGGGAAGCTGTGTAGCAGTTCTGTGCAATTTTTATTTGTTGTGTTGGCCTTAGAGACCCTGATGCCTTTTTGCTTCAGTTTTAGTTTTAAATGTGTTAATCCTTAAAGCTGTCAATAAATATTCCTTATTGCTGCTTAAGTATTTCACCTGACTAATTGTTTGCTTCCTTTGTTCCACCCTTGTCAAGGCTGTCCCTCTTATATATATATATGTTATGTTACAAGTGTGTTTCGGCCTCTCTCTTGGGCCTTGGCCCTCGGCCCAGGTACCCCTAGGGCCTATAGGGTACACACACTTGTATGATGACACGGTCAAACAACGACCACTTAGATATTATATCATATTATAACTGATAAAAAAGGCATTACAAAAATTAATATAATATACTTTACTTAAGTAATTATGATGCTTATTAATGTGATTGATGTGTGTGATTATTGTTATGAAGCATTATGAATATATATGTATACGTACTTATAACGCAGTATAAGTGTGGTGATAATATATGGACGTCATGACACCTTTTAAAGGCTGTTGCATGACGAATTATTTTAACAAGAAAAAAAACTGTTTATATATTCATGTTATTTTTTATGACGCACATTTAAGGAAAGAGTTAATTTGCAAAAACAGCTAGACACAATTATAGAAAAAACTACATTGTAAAGCTGACGTTTGTATATTGACGTCCCAGCTGACCAATGAGAGAGGAACGTGACGCTGGAGGCGGAGCCACAATCTCCGGCGGAGGCTGGGTTTCGCCTGACCGGATGATGACAGAAGTTTTTCGGTTTATTGTTGCTATACTTTCATCATGCACTCACTTAGATAATAAGCTCGCCGGCGCTCTGAACACAGTCGGGGCTGTTGACTCTTTAACCTCTTTGTGTTTACAGTAAATAAACTCCGAGAGGCGGCGGCAGACTGCGGTGACAGCTGGGAACTTTTGTTTTGAGGGGCGACCCCTCGGCTCTTATTTGTACCGGGGAGCAGAGCAGCCTAGAGCCCGCTGGGCTGACCGCGGTGCCGCGATGGGAAACCGGGGGATGGAAGACTTAATTCCCCTCATCAACAAACTCCAGGACGCCTTCAGCTCCATCGGCCAGAGCTGCAACTTGGACCTGCCGCAGATAGCGGTCGTCGGCGGCCAGAGCGCAGGGAAGAGCTCCGTGTTGGAGAATTTCGTCGGGAGGTTGTACCGTTAATATGGATTCATCTGACGTGATGTGAATGTGATTTGTTTACCTTCTGGGGAATGCAGTTTGTGCCCCTTATTGTTATTTTAAGACAAACTACGACGAGTTTTTCTTTGCGTAAAAGTCGCCAACTAAGCACTTGGTTACGCGCTCTGCTTGTCGGTGCCTCCCAGTTCCTCACGTTTTTGTTCTCTTTCCATTTTGGAGCCGAGCTATTTATTCCCTGTCCACAATAAGGCACGTTACGCTGCAGCAGACATCTGTTGATTGAGAGATACAAACGCGAAATTGGTTTTAAAATAGTGGTGGTATAGTCTCGAGCTCCTCATCCTAGATTTATAAGAATACCACTTTCTATTCGCACTGATCTGTTCAGTTGGTGATTAATATCTGGCCCTTTCTGTCAAACATTGACAACGGTTGTTTTTCCACGAGACTGCTTGCAGGCGGTTGTAAATACATCTTTATAGACCTCAAATGAGGTCAATGTTTTACCCTCAAGGGTGAGGTAGGCTGCTCAAAGATTGTTGGCAGGTATCATGAGGTCACTGCCAAATAAATAAAGAATGGAAGGAGACTCATCCCTGCACTGCAGAATGTCTTCCTGAGGTCGATAAATGAGTATAAAGGAATTTGAATGAGTTGCGTGGAAAATGGAGGCAGTAAACCAACAATTGCATTAATGCCACACGTTAGGCTCACTTTGCTTAGCTTATATAAATATAGAAAATAATTACTGAGACAGTTTGTCTGGCAGTTGACACGAGACTCAAGGAACATGTATTTGTTAGGAAGGGGAAGGGGAAGAAGCCGGGCCTAATCTAGTGAAGATATCCGGAGCAGCTTTGTGTTTGTATCTCCTTAGGAAGATGGACACAAAAAAAGGGAACACTATCTCCTAGGAAAGGTGACCAGAAAAGGGAACACTATCTCCTAGGAAAGGTGGCCAGAAAAGGGAACACTATCTCATAGGGAAGGTGGACCAGAAAAGGGTACACTTGATGATTTCACTTGTTGTCCAAAGAGATAAGGAATGTTGATTAGCCCACCGCCATGTCTCCTTTTTCTTTTCCTGTTGCCTTTTGTCTCCAAGTCCCAAGCAGTGGCTGGGGGAGACAGTAGGGGCATTGATGCGTTTGTGCTGGGGTCATCAGTGATGTCACCAGCTGCACTGTCATGTGTGTATGACACACTGGGCACAGATACCCACAGAAGGCTACTTAGCCCTTTGCGTGTTTGTTCATAATCTGGCTCGTGAGCTCAGTTTCTTCTCTTATTTTTTACTCGTGTGGGTTTTAGTCGGTCAGTGCTGCATCTCGTTATTTTTCTCCAATGGAGCACGGCATTAATCTGAGGGAGTCAGAAAATGATAAATGAGATGTAAAGAAAAAAAAGACAAATATAATTTAAAAAATTGTTTGGGAAATATTGGATGTTTTTCAGTCTTTAGGACTTATGTGAACAATTTAAGTAGTTTTGAGTGGTAAAATCCCTCTTTGTGCTCATGTGCTGGGACAAGGGTTGGCCAGCAGCCATGCTTCATTTCCAAAAACACACATGTTGGGAAGAGGATTATTTGTATTACTGATTTTTTGGGGGGGGTTTCATTCATTCAGATGTCTTTGATTTCAAATGTCCAGGAGTCCACATTGGAAAGTGTCGCCGCATGTGCAATGAAAGAAAACACAGACAATCATCAAATTCTACCAATCCAGAAGCTAAAACTCAAAACATTTGGTATTTTTGACTGAAACAATGAATCAATATGTAAAACAGCTGTAGATGGATTTTAAATATCAATCGATTAATCAAATAGTTGTTTCAGCTCTAGATGGAAGCAATGGGTTACACTATAAAGTGTGGAATATATATATATATATATATATATTCATGTGTTTATAATTAAATCACAAAAAGAGCCCACATCCACACATTAAAGGAGCTGTAACTAGTGTCTGTTAAGTTAGGATGTTTACTGGCTAAATGACACAATGATTTTATTGTTTAACTTTCTAGTTGGTAAACATATTATTCCTGTTGTGCTTTTATAAGGGACAGGAAGAGATGAGGAAATAGGAAGGGAATCAGTGTTGTGTAACATCCTGACTGCGCTGTCAGCAGTGGACAACGGGCACAGTGTGTGTGTGTGTGTGTGTGGGTGTGTGTCTGTGTGTCTGTGGCCTGCTTAAATTATAATGAAACTCAACTCAGTCGTTGCTGCTGACCCGGCAAACACACAGACAGGACAGACAGCTACAGACATATCCTCATCATAGCCTGGAGAGATGTGTGTAGTCAGTGACCTGGAAATGATCACAACTCTATTGAACGCGAGTTTCCATTCCAATGAACACATATAGAATAGAATAGAATATACACTTTTATTAATCCCCAAGGGGAAATTAGTTCTCTGCATTTAACCCATCCTTAGTTATTAAGGAGCAGTGGGCTGCGGTGAAGCGCCCGGGAAGCAACTGGGGGTTCAGTGCCTTGCTCAAGGACACTTTGACTTGCAACTAATGGGGAGAGCGGGGATCGAACCCACAACCTTGGGGTTGCAGGACGGCCCTCTTACCCCACTGAGCTAAAGCCGCCCCAAAATGTGATGTGATGAGAAGGGGAAACTGAGACATGTTTCTTTCTCCTTGCACCATTTATAATGAACAGGGTTGCAAGTCGATCTTTTCCTTGCATCAATAATGCACCCGTCTGCCGAGGATCAATTTGAGAGCTTGTGCTCTTATTTTGGTAGTCGCTGACACACGTTCAGTACTTTGACATGAAGTATCAAAATAAAGTGTGGAGGAGATTTTTTTTCTTCCCCCAGTTCATATTTATTTGCTAAAAAAAGAGTATCAAGTTGCTAAATAATTAATCAGGGATTGATGTAAGTGAGCACTTGATTTGTTTTGCTCTTATTTTAATATTTAATCTGACCGGTTGTGATAATATTCTTGTCCCAAAGTGAACCTTTCCTCTCATTTTCTCTCAGGGACTTCCTGCCCAGAGGATCTGGCATCGTAACCCGTCGTCCTCTCATCCTCCAGCTGGTTAACAGTAAAGTAGGCAAGTTGACACTTGTGTGCGCTCTTAAATGCAACGCTTAGATTGTGAGCACAACGTAGAGACCATGTAGTCGAATAACCATCCAAGTGCACACAACATGTATCGCAAGCTTTTTCAACAATGTAAACTAAAATCCAGATCATTAAGAGCTAACTGCAACATGATTTATGACATCATTTCACTCCCTCAAAGTTCCTGCACTGCCCCTCTTTGCCCCATCGTCATCTGTCCCTAAATGTAACCGTCACCATTTAATCTGTTTCTATATTCATCTCCCATCCATCACTCGCCCTCACTCCTCCTTCTCACACTCTTAACTTCACTCCATGTAGAGTATGCCGAGTTCCTGCACTGTAAGGGACGGAAATTTGTGGACTTTGACGAGGTCCGTCTGGAGATCGAAGCAGAGACTGACCGGATCACCGGATCCAACAAGGGCATCTCCTCCATGCCCATCAACCTCCGTGTCTACTCTCCTAATGGTAACACACACGCACACACACACACACACACACACACCACCTTCTCGATGCACAACCTCTAATTGATTCCTCTCCGACTGCCCCCCCCCCCCCACATCTCTCAGTGCTGAATCTGACCCTGATCGACCTGCCCGGGATGACCAAAGTGGCCGTGGGGGACCAGCCTTTGGACATCGAGCACCAGATCAGGGAGATGCTGATGCAGTTCATCACCAAGGATACCTGTCTGATTCTGGCCGTCACCCCGGCCAACATGGACCTGGCCAACTCCGACGCCCTCAAGATCTCCAAGGAGGTGGACCCTCAAGGTAAGGGGACCGTGTGAGACTTTGAGGCCTCAAGTTAATCTGTATCTCTTTTTATACCTTATCTCTGGATTTCTTTTTTCTTCTTTCTAATGTGGAACAAAGCTAATTACCTTTAGCAGTCTCTCGCGGCCATTGTCACTCTTCTTTCTATTAATATTTGCCTTAGTGCAGAGGCCGGCTCGTCAGAATAATTATCACTGACATTATTAAAAGACTTCATGGCAGCATAGATGTAATAAAAAAGATTAGTAGATATATATTTAAACGTAATCACCTGGCCTTCTTTCATTGAATCCTGAAGATGTTATTAAAAGTACAGGTGTGTAATTCTAGAATATATCATAACTACAGCTTAGCAGCACATTTTCAAATCTAATTCCTTCATCAGATATACATATATAAATGCGTCTAATACTTTGGTTGATGACCAAATACGTGATGTTTCTCAACCAGTCTCAGCTGTACATTGTGTTTATTGCTAATGTGAGATTTTTAATGAAATAAGGTGGTGAACAAACATGATGATTCACACCTTTTTCAGCATGCAAACATTGAAGTGTTTATATAATACATGAACTCAAAGGGGATTTAGACAATTATTGAAATATATTAAGGTACAAAACAAAAAATGAACATGCTCCCTCGAAGCCACCCGACCCTCGTCAGACATCAGTAATAACCTCACTGATGGTGAAACACATTTCATCCAAACTACAAGATGAAACTCATCAAATCAAATGTTCACAAACGAGAATGAATAATGAGTAGCAGACGTTTACAGATGTGAAACAGATGTCAAACATGTTCACTGACTACTAACTCTGCTTCTGGCCGGCCGGAGACATCAAACATGACAAGACAGAAAAAAAACAGAAAGGCATTCTCGCCCACGGGCAACGAGGAAAGAGTCCAACTATTTTTAGAGTGTTTTCCTGTGTATCAAAAGTTTGTATGTAAACGTGCTAGTATTTGTGGAAAAAGACTACAAATTACTGCTAACACACTGTTGTTCTGTGGGTTAGTATAATTTAACTACCTAAATAATATCATCAAATTATCTGTTAATCCTAAAATCCCTGTTTGACGTTTGAATATAAAAACTTCAGCATCATCAATGAATCAAAATCATCAATATCGTCTTCAGGTCTCCGGACCATCGGTGTGATCACCAAGCTGGACCTGATGGACGAGGGGACGGACGCACGGGACATCCTGGAAAACAAACTGCTGCCGCTCCGCAGAGGTGAGAGCACACGCACACACACACACACACACACACACACACACAGACGCACACTTTAAATTCTCAACATGGCGACGGCTAGAAGCTAATAGTGCTAATGCTGCAAACAGTGCTAACGCTCCTTCCAGTGCTAATGCTGCTAACAGTGCTAATGCTGCTAACAGTGCTAACACTTCTAACAGTGCTGACGCGGCTAACAGTGCTAACACTGCAAACAGTGCTAACGCTGCAAACAGTGAAAAACAACAGTTCCGACGTCGCTAACAGTGTCTGTATTTGTCTTGAGGTTACATCGGCGTGGTGAACCGCAGTCAGAAGGACATCGATGGAAAGAAAGACATTGGCGCTGCTTTGGCTGCTGAGAGGAAGTTCTTCCTGTCCCACCCTGCGTACCGACACATTGCCGAACGCATGGGCACGCCACACCTGCAGAAGACCCTCAATCAGGTGGGACACAGCGGTTTAAGGCTGTTAAATTGTGTTCAATTGTGCGTCAAAGTTGCTTTGTGTATCGGTGCAGCCCTGAACTGAAATGACACTTGTTTGTGTGTTAACTTTTTTTATTTCTCTGTCATATTGGTATTTTTTTTAGCGCTTCCCTAAAAAAGCACCCATTATTAAACTTGAAGTCATATCAACAACAAAAAAAGCAGCAATACTTATTGTATAACTATTGTGTCTTTCTTTCCAGCAACTTACCAACCACATTCGTGACACGTTGCCAGGGTTACGCAGTAAGCTGCAAAGCCAGCTGTTATCGCTGGAGAAGGAGGTGGAGGAGTTCAAGAACTTCCGACCCGATGACCCCACGCGCAAGACCAAGGCCTTGCTCCAGTCAGTACACACACGCACCGACACACACAGTCACGCAAACACGTTAGAACAAGAAGTTATGACATTATTTTCTGTTTACTTCCTTCCTGCAATGTGTAGGATGGTGCAGCAGTTTGGAGTGGACTTTGAGAAGTGCATCGAGGGATCTGGGGATCAGGTGGACACCTCCAACTTGTCAGGTGGAGCAAAGATCAACCGCATCTTCCATGAGCGCTTTCCCTTCGAGCTTGTGAAGGTGACCTTTTTCTATTTTTTTTCATTTATAAAAAATATATATAATTTGAGTGTTATTAATGTAAGCAGGTTTTGAAGTCTCATCGTGTTTACCTTTGTATTTTCATTTTCTGAGGAATTGCTCTCTTTTGTTTACTTGGGAATGAAAAAACCAACTGTGTCAAAGGATTGTTTGTTTCTAACAAGTGGTTTCATAAGTTAATAATGCGTTCTGACTGTTTTGTATTCACAGTACTGATGTCGCAATATTTATGTTGCCTAAGTTCTCATAAATCCAACGCTATCAAAGGCAACACAAACCACAGACCTGTCTGGCCTCATGTGTGTCAGTGTATGCTCTCAATAAGTAAACTTCGTTTTGCACAGAACAAATCAGATCTAAGCGTTTTTCTTTGTCGCCCTGTGTCTTAGATGGAGTTTGATGAGAAGGAGCTGAGGAGAGAGATCAGTTACGCCATCAAGAACATTCACGGAGTCAGGCAAGCTGGCCCACGTTGCATCACATTCTGCTCACATTTGTCTTCGCTGTCTTTAAGTCTGCCACCTTCTCCTCTTTTTACTCATTCAGCTCGATAAAGAGTCTTCTCTGTTTTCAGGTGTTAATGTATTGTTCATCCTATTTTCCTATGTTTTTTGTGTTCAAGTGACTAATGGGACAAACACTTTTTTTAATGATCGGGTATTGTGCTCGACAGCGCTGCAATGTAACTCAACTGTTCACGGTCAATGTGCGTTTACAACGGGTATTTCTAGTTGTCTGACAACATTATGGAAAGGAACCCACTCTTAGTGGCCGTACACTCTTAGCGGCCGTACACTCTTAGAGGCCGTACACTCTTAGTGGCCGTGCACTCTTAGTGGCCGTGCACTCTTAGTGGCCGTGCACTCTTAGTGGCCGTACGCTCTTAGTGGCCGTACACTCTTAGTGGCCGAACACTCTCAGTGGCTGTACACTGATGGTGAGAAATCTCCCCGGGTGATAACATCGCAGTCCATTTACTGGCTGCCGTCTCCAGCGCCGTCACTCAATACGGGATCAAATAAAATAATTGGTTGTCCCCATTAGTTATCCAGACACAACAAACGTGGGATACAGGGTCCAGGTTGAAACATACCATAGATACCCTTAAGTGTGTTGTCTCTTGTCTTTGTTCTCTTTCATCCGTTTAAAGGTGTTTCTCTCGTCTCCCTGGCTGCTTGTTAGCCTTATCGTCTTCCACTCTATTGGTTCCAGTTTTCTTTCACTACTCCTCACTTGGTCCTCGTCAGTGCGTGCCTGTCTCTTTCTCCTCCCGTCTCTCTACTCCCCTCTCCTGCTCCGAGTCTCCATGTCAGTCTTGTCTGTATGTCCTTCAGGACAGGCCTGTTCACCCCAGACTTGGCATTTGAGGCCATAGTGAAAAAGCAGATCATTAAGCTGAAAGAGCCCTGTCTGAAATGCATCGACCTGGTCATCCAGGAGCTCATCAACACATTCAGACAGTGCACTAATAAGGTATCACTGCACGGTCTCCACGCCCCGTACTCCATACGCACCACAGAGACCAGCCGACTGTCGAGCGTTGACGTTCACGTGCATGAACGTCAGTGGATGCACGGGAACGTCCTGGCTGTACTGCGGTGCGCTTGAGCTGCGTCTCTGAGCGGATGTGTGTTTCGAGACAGACGGGCTGCTACATGTTCCTGTGCAGCTGCAAAACAAAACAAGCTGCAGGTTTTTAGGCTACAACTGAAACGCAACCAGTGCCACCGTAGTGGTGCTTTGAGCTAAATGCTGAGGTCATCACGCTGACGTGACGATGTTGAGCAGGTATAATGTTTACAATGTTCACCATTTCATGTTAATTTCAAGTAATTTCTACACATAAATAAAAAGTGGGTGCGTCAAAATGTTGACCAGGTGGTGGCGCTGTACAAGATGATATGGCAATCCATCCAATAGATGTTGAGGTATTTTATTCTGGTGCCATCCATACAATCCTGATGCTGGCATGACATATAAGCTGTAACACACACATGGAAAGGAGGCTGAACATGTGATGAACACCTGCAGCTTGTTTCTGTTCTGTACATGAAGTAGAACTAACTAAATACCTGTTTTATTGTTTTCTCACATTCCTCAATCTCCATCATCATTCTTTTCCTTTTTTTAAACTCCTTTTTCCCCCAAACTATTTTTTCTGCCACCGCTCCCTTTTATTCCCTCATTATGACCCCACGCTACACCACGTCCTCCTCCTCCACCTGGCATTAAACCTCTAACTCCCATGATGCCGCACCACAGGACAGGCCTGTTCACCCCAGACTTGGCATTTGAGGCCATAGTGAAAAAGCAGGTCATTAAGCTGAAAGACCCCTGTCTGAAATGTGTCGACCTCGTCGTCACCGAGCTTGCCACCCTGATCAGGAAGTGCACTGAAAAGGTAAACAGGAACAGCGGAGCGACAGTTGAGTACAGAGAGAGAGAGAGGGGAAGAAAGAAAGAAATGTGAGTGTGAGAGCAGCCAAAGAAAGAAAAGAGGACTCGCTCAAATGTAATCAACTAACTTGTTGTCACTGTCTCCGATTGTTAGTCGCTCCCCCTCACCGCTGCTTCAAGGCTTCACTGCCCACCCACCTTACCCCGTGGCTCCCTAACGACCAATCCATTCTGATCCTGGATCCCCAACCAGCCCACTCACCCAATCAGCGCTGTAATTGGGGATTTATGTAACAACCCCTCACCCTGCCGCACTTATTAAATCAGATCCCTGCGCTCACAGGAAGACGTTTGGCTGCTTACAAATGGCACACCTGTGGCTGTTTCCCAACCCTGTCCTGTCAAGGGAGAATGTAATGCATCTATCCTGTGATACACCCGTTTCTGCCCCACTGACACCAACAATATAACTCCCCCCCCCACCCTCTGGAGGTCAACTCCAGCAGACCCAATCCCAATCCCTCATCTCTTTCTGCTCTTTTTTTCCCTCCATTTCCTCCCTGATTTGTTGGGACTCTGTATCAGCTTGAGATGACACTGTGCTGGTGCTCACTGTTTTCTTTCATTTCATAACCGCGTGATTGCGATCACAACATCCATGTTGGAGTCTCAAGCTGATGCGGAGCTCATTAGTGCATGCCTCCACAGTGTTAATGGGTGCAAATGTCCCGCCTCATGGTGTGTTTATGCTGTATGTTTGCCGTCAGTGGGTGGGTGTAGCTGCTTATGAGGATACTTTGTGTTTACGGTGTTGCGTAAGTCTATACATGTGTGTCCTGTCATCACGGTGCCTGCAGCAGTGCGTGTGTGTGTGTTGTCATCTACAGCTGGGATCCTACCCTCGACTGAGAGAAGAGACGGAGAGGATCGTCACCACCTATGTCAGAGAGAGAGACGGCAAGACCAAAGACCAGGTGTGTGTGTGTGTGTGTGATGCAGCCCAACTTCCCCTTTATGTGTGCATAACATGTTTATTAATGTGTGTCTCAGGTGCTGCTGTTGATTGACATTGAGCTTTCCTACATCAACACTAATCACGAGGACTTCATTGGATTTGCCAAGTAAGATATTTACTCAAGATACTTATCCGAAAAGAGTTTCTTTAGGATCAGAGAAAGACTCTTTTCAAATGATCTAGAGCTGAATCAAGTGGTTTTCTTTTAATTATTTCATGTAAAGATTTGTTGTTTCATCTCCTGAAAGTGAGATTTTGGAGCTTTTCTTTGCCAAGTCACACAAAATATTTATGTTTTACACTGTCAGCTGTATAACATAAGAAGTTTTACTAATGGATCTAATGATGGATACGTTTAACTTTTGTCAAATATTTGTGTTGATTAAAAAAAATGAATCGGCAGAATAATTGATAAATGTATCAAAGAAGAAAATCATTATTAGGCGCTGCCTTATTCTCTTCAACATCCAGCCAGTCAAAGCGTAGAGATGTATTTATCAATGTGTTGGAAGAAATTAATTTATTAGTCTTAGTATTTATAGAGACAAAAAAGGTTAAACCGCCGTTACTACAGCCCAATCATAAAGACTTTTGAGGCAATAATATTGTTGATATTTGAGTAATTTTTTATTTAGATAAAACATAATTCATTAATAATCTCACAATAATACCTAACCACAAATTGTATGTAAAAATGCAGTCAACATGAATCAGAATCACTGTAGAGCTGCTCTACTCCTCCTTTAGAGGCGTAGTTCTGTGTTTCACTCTTGTGTTACTGAACGTGAGCTGTGCCCATAACTTCTGGGAGCAGCTCTTCTCAAAAAGATGTCATAAAACATAAATTTTTCTCATAGTTTTTGCTGATTAACCTACAAAAAAATTATTTAAAAAAAAGATTGCTTTCTAACAACTATTCTGCATCTGTGACTTAAAAAAACACACAAAAAGGCAATTAAATACTTGATAACGTGTATTGTATATTCTTAAATAAATTATATTTATATTAATTGCTGTAAAGATGACTTTAATTGTTAAAAGACATTATCTTCCGATAGAGATTTGCCCCCCATTTCTGTAATCATATTATAGACCAAACAAACTAAGAACATGAATAATTAATGAATTGTAACTGGTGCTATCAGAAATATAAAAAATAATAATTGAGTGTTTCTCTTGCAGTGCTCAGCAAAGGACGACCGCTAACGCCACCAAGAAGAGAGTGATGCCCAATCAGGTATCTCGCCTCACACACACACACACACACGAGGCCCTCGCACTGCAGCATCCCGCCCTCGTTCCCTCCGTCGATGTCTCCGCCCGTCTCTCCTGTCATCGTTTCCCTTTTGTTGTTCCACATTTTTCACACTTGTCTGTGCCCCTTGTTGTCGTCTCTCTTTATTTCCCTTTCCTCTCCTCCTCTGTTCTTGCTTTTTGTCTTTTGGCCCAGGGAGAGATTCTTGTAAGTACCGTACCCCCCCACCCCCATCATGCACTCGAAACACTCCCTCTTTGTCAACGGTCACTCAGGCCATGCCGAGGAAAAAAAACTCCTTGATGAAGGGGGAAGCGAAAGTGTTCCAGTCAGGATGAATCACGAGAACTGGACACCATGTACCAAGATGGCAGCCATGCCTTCCAGTTTTAAAGTTTCTCACCCAGCGACAGGTCGCTCTCCTCCTACTGTTTTGATCCGGTATTTTTATTATGAAGGATATGGTGGAACATAAGTAGCCTGTCTTGTTGTGGCTCTGATTCTACAGAACAAATAACCTGCGTGGGTCACAGTCAGCCGCAGCCAGCCGTTTGAATTCATGATGGGACTGACCGCGTCAGCCCTCATTACACTCAGCCTCCTCTCCAAATCATCTGTATATTGATCTACAACCATTGAGTTGATATGACTATCAAATACATGCGCATAGACGTAGGCGGGACCTGGTTGTGTCCACTCTGACGTGGAGCTCCGCCCTCTTGCAGACACGCCTGCAGCTGATGATTTACCTACTTCCAGTTTATCTTTTGTCTGCGCTATAAACGGGGAATGTAGCAAAGTACAATAGTTATCACCGAATAAATAAAAAAAAATACTCAAAAAGGAGGACTGCAAATGCACATAAAGCAAAACATTAAGCTACAGTAACAAAACAAGAACAAGCAGTATGTTACCTCCACCTGTGACTGTCCCTGTGTGTCTTTGTCTTCTCGTCCGCCAGTCTGACATACCGTGGGATGCGGAGAAGGTGATTTTCATTGCAGCCTGTCATGTATTTCCAGTCTCTACGTGTGTGTGTGTGGTGTGTTTATGGGTTGATCTGACTGCACTGTGCTCTTTTTTCATTTTTTTCATGAAGAATACTGCTGCACCCGCATGGCTGTTGTGCTGTATATTGATGTACATACACTACACTCTGCCTTCCATGTGTTTCTGCTCTCTGGAGATCTGTGTTGTATCCCTCTTGTGGGGTTTGTAGTTTCTTCAACTGTTGGGCTCTCGCGTACAGGTGATCCGCAGAGGCTGGCTCACGATCAACATCAGTATCATGAAGGGGGGGTCCAAGGACTACTGGTTCGTCCTGACCGCCGAGTCTTTATCCTGGTACAAAGACGAGGAGGTGAGGCCGCGTACGGGGCTGCGAATTCAGGGAAATGTGTTGTGTTGTGTTGACCTTATTTTATGTGAAAGAGAAGAATGGGCCTATTACTATGAAGCAGTGGTTCTCAAACGGTGGGGCGCGCCCCTCTGGTGGAGCGCAGTGGTACTACAGGTGGGGCGCAGGAGGAAATGCAGAAAGACCTTTATTGAGAACTTTACATATTACTACACAAGTTCAAAGTACACAGACATACAACTAAATCATTAATACATACATGTTGAAATGCCTGTACCTTCGTTTACATGTTTCCGTTACGGTTACGCCGTAAACGGGATACGCCGTAAACTGGTTACGCCTGCGCGACGGCTAAATCTTGGCGTTTTTGCCACAAAAAAACAATCTGTAAGGTCGGTTTTTCTGCTGTTGCCCTTCAAAACAAAAGTGCAACATTGAGCATGAATTGAGAGTGGCCGTATCAAGCCCGTTTCAAAAAGATTTGGAGTGGAAAGACGGCTCATTGCAGTCACTAATACAAATACAATTTGACACGCATATCTGCACTAATTTTGCGCGTTACTGTTTTGAAAATGTATGCGGTTTAAAGTCTTTATTGCCAAATATTTGAACTTGTTTAGTTTTTCACAGGTTGCACTTATTGTTATTCTCTTGAAAATATATTCAGTGTAAAACAGGCTAATTGTATTCCCAGTAAGCTATTTCTTTGCCAGTGTGCTTTTTTTTCACACGTATAATTATATTTGCATTGTTTTAACAAAGTGATTGCATATTTGGTTGACTTGAAAGTCATTGCAATTTTCTTTATTCTATTCTTTGTAACTGACAGTAAGTCTGTCGTCGTCTCGTCTCACTGGATTTCGTCACTTGAGGTCGCTGCGCTGAGTTGAAGGTGTCATTTGTTCTCGTCTGCCTTCTTTAATATTTGTCATGGCATCATGTTTCATCAGGAGAAAGAGAAGAAGTACATGCTGCCTCTCGACAACCTGAAGCTGAGAGACGTGGAGAAGGGCTTCATGTCCAGCAAACAAGTCTTTGCCATCTTCAATACCGAACAGCGGTGCGGACGCCACGACCCTCTAAAACAATCGTGTTTACGGTGTTCGTCTCTTCTGATATACGAGTGACGTGCGTGTGTGTTTTACAGAAATGTGTATAAAGACCTGCGTCAGATTGAGCTGGCATGTGACACCCAGGAGGATGTTGACAGCTGGAAGGCGTCGTTCCTCAGAGCCGGTGTTTACCCAGAGAAAGACCAGGTACACAAGATTTAAACATGTTGTCTTTATAAAGGGTTCCAGTATTTAAGTAAGTGTGCTGTGAGGATATTTAAAGATACACAGCACACTTTGGCTAATGTTTACCAGAGACATCAATCAGCTGTTTGCATATATACAGGTAAGATTAGTTTGTGAACATATTTTAGGACTCAAGTATCTTTTTTAAATAATTTTTCTTTCAATTTAAATGTTTTTGGGATATTTTTATTTAGCAACATTTAGTCCCACAACCAGCTGTTATTCATGATCAAAAGTACTGGCTAAATCCAAGAAAATACATAATTAAAGTTTGCATTGCTGTGGCCTCGACCACTGCTGCAGAGCTTATGTATTAATACAGCAAATGGCATATCAGTCCAATATTTAAAGTAAAATAAATGTTATTTGTTTTAATTAAAACAACTCTGCTCATCTGCTTAATCAGCACCGTGCATTCATTCTCAATTCCAACCAGAACAAAGTGCACAGACAAAAAACTTTTCTCACATGTGAAAAAATAAAATAAAATAGTGTCTAATGTGAGGAGACAACAGTGTTCATGGAGGAACTCACCCTTCAAATGAATCCGAGGGTGAACATACATTTGAAGGGATCTGCGTCTGCATCCCTCACATCTTCTTCTCTGCTCTCGACCTCCTCGCAGCCTGAGAGCGAGGACGCGTTGAACCCCAGCGACACCGTGTCCATGGACCCGCAGCTGGAGCGGCAGGTGGAGACCATCCGCAACCTGGTGGACTCGTACATCGGCATCGTCAACAAGTCCATCCGAGACCTCATGCCCAAGACCATCATGCACCTCATGATCAACAGTGTACGTGTTCTGTCTCTTTTTTACCGCCAATCACACTCTAGACCTAGAGCGGTATGAGATGGAAGGTCATCTCTCAATAACGCTCTCTCTCTCGCCTTGCCGTCTTCGATCTGTATTAACTTCCCTTCTCGCCTCCAGGCGAAGGACTTCATCCACTCTGAGCTGCTGGCCTACCTGTACTCGGCCGTGGACCAGGGCAGTCTGATGGAGGAGTCGCCAGAGCAGGCTCAGAGGAGGGATGAGATGCTGAGGATGTATCACGCTTTGAAAGAGGCGCTGGTCCTCATCGGAGACATCACCACCACCACTATTTCTACCCCAGTGCCTCCACCAGTCGAGGACAAGATGCCCAAGGACCCAAGGTGAGGAACCCGATTCAACATGAATGCATCGGCCGATAGTCGATCTATCGGCGCCAAACTGGGTTTGAGGTGTTGTGGGAACAGTCACCATTATATACTTTGGCCACAAGAGGCCACTGATTGGGCGTGGATTTTTCTAGCATCCAATGTCCTGATTGTTATGTATCCTGGTAAATTGTTATTATGTGTTAACAGAAAAAACAAAATCGCCATTGGCCTAAAAAAACAAATCTAGAAACAGTCGATCTGTCTCATTCAGTCAACAGCTTGCAGACTTCTGGCTCTTAATCATCTCCATCACGTCATTTCTCCACATATTTACACAAAATAACTTCAGGTTCATGCTCTCAAACTACTCTCAAAGAATATGTACTTCTATTTAATAATTCATCTCAAAATAGAATCATCTTTGCATAAGCCGCCAATCCAAAAATCTGGACACATCATCAACAGACGATATGAGATCATTACAAAATGTGACTCTTTACTCAAAAGCGTTCTGTCTCTCTGTGCCAGTCCCCCGCCGGCGTCCCGCCCCGCCGCAGCGACAGCGGCCCCTCCCAGCCGGCCCCCGGGGGTGAGGGGCCCCACCCCGGGCCCTCCGCCCCCTCTCAACCCCTCGCCGGCATTCGGAGCGCCGCCCGTGCCTTCGCGACCGCCGGGCCAAGCGGCCTACGCAGGCGATCCTAACTCTAGTATTATGCCTCTTGTCCCTTCCAGGCCGGCCCGCGTGCCTCCTGCACTGCCGCCCGGGATCCCCAGGTACGATAGACACACACACACACACACACACACACACTCACACACGATGTGATGGCTTTTGTTGGGACTGTTGGTAAAGGGTTGTCCTGTAAGCTCTGGCTTTTTGGTGCTTTTTGGGGAATCTTTGGTGCATGACTTTCTAAATGCTTTTATTCCCTGCATGTTTCTTCCCCCCCTCCCCATCTCGTCCTCTCTCTTCCTGCAACAGAAGACCTCCGGCTGCTCCCCACCGACCCACTGTCATACGTCCGTCAGAGCCCTCCCTGCTTGACTAGAAACCTCTCTTTGTTTACACGTTTATATTTCTTTACATAGAAATCATCATTTTTCATGAATATTCCTATAACTAGAAACTGTGTCATACTGTAACTGTAATCTGATGCTGTTTCCGTCTGTGCATTTCAAAAACATTATACATGTACTTTTGACTTCATGTGTAGGTAGCTTTTTTTAACAAAGAATATTATGTTTTCTGCATTCAGCATTATGAAAAGGGATCTCTTTGATGATGTTATGATTATGAACCAGAAAGTCATCTTTGGCCGTTTCATTTAAAATGAAATGTGTCTTAAAACGAATTAGAACTTTTATATGATGGTAAGAAAACTATTATAGTGTTTTTGTGAGTCGTATACTTGCTAACGTTTTGTCCGTAACCTTACACACTAAGCACCTCATTGAGTAAGCAGCACTTTTCGATAGTCTTTTCTTTCGTCCTCGTTGGTTGATTTTGCCAAAGCTTTCAAATGAGCATATTAAATTCACACTGACCAATGGAATTTGTATTTCAGTGTTTCTCTCGTGGACCAATTAAAATGAGCCAGAGGAGGAGGAGGAGGAGGGGTGCACAAGTGTCTTACTGATAATGATGCAGTAGTTCAGGACAATGACCTCCAACCACTGCTCATTCTTAAAGAAACATTACATATATTTTTCGTAATTAGTCCACCTTTAAAAAAAAAAACTTTCAAAAAAGACGCCATAATGAAAGAAAAGGCTCATGCTCAGACGGTGTATGAAGTGATGGACTCAATAAAGGGATAGAAAAAGGTGTGGTGGCGGGAGCTTGTTCTTGCTTTTCAACAGTCTTGGCTTCATTTCTTTTTCCTCACATTCTCATGCACCTCCGGCCGTTCTTTCTTTGTCTGTTTTGTCGTTGGATCCGTCGTCGTCGTCGTCCATGCACACGACGGTGAACACGCGTGTAGCACACGCAGTAGTACACGGACCTGCTGTGACCGTCGGCGTACAGTTCAGTGAGTATCCCACAACCGAGTCCAGGCCACGACCTTCTGACAGCCGTGCAGAACAAGAACGTTTCACTAGTCTGTGCAGCCTGGCATGACTCCCCCCCCCCCCCCCCCCTCCCCTACTCACTTTATTAAGATGGAGAGCTTTGGGTTACCATGGTAACAGCGGTTGCCAATGGCAACACCCGGTAAAGACCGTGTAGCTCATTCCTTCTCGTAGAGCCGAGCTGGAACGACTGCAGGGATGCAATCTCACGCCGGTCCTCGAGAGACCTTCCTTTTCCTTCTTCTCCGTGTCTGTCAGCCACTTAGGAGCACAAGCCGAGCAGAGACATCTTCACATGGTTTTCTCACACAGGCGACCTCCACACGTCCCGTCTCGTCCCAACCACTGGTGAAGGAAACTCTGACGTCGAGCACTCGGAGCTGGAAGAGTCTGGCTTCAGAAGCTCAGGTGTACCAACGCGTTCATGTTGTCCAGAGCTGTTCCCATGACATCATTCTGAAACTGTTGATGCTTTGTTTTTTATTAAGACATTTAAGGAAGGGAAAGATACAGGATTATGATAATGGATGTGGCTGGATCATCTGTTAGGCGTGTAACCGATAGCCTCTGTACATACAGGCGTGTTATTAAGCTTACACTGCATTTCTAGTTACTTTAGATCAATAATCATCCGTTTTTCTCTTTTTAAATAAGTAAAACTGCAATTTCTCATAATTCCTCACTTGAAATGTCTGCCAAATCCGAGGGTGGGTGAGTTAACGAGGAAATGGTAGAAACCCTTTGTCAAATTAAAACATGAGATGTTTTTTCTTTAGGCTCGTTATTGTTGTACATTACAATGTTATTAAAACTCCTACAATTGTTTTCTTATATTGCTAGATCGTGTATAATCTGTTAATTCTTGCTATGAACTACACATTTAACTCCTGAGCTCCTTCCTCGCAGCCATACGTGTCACTTTCCACTTCAACATAAAGCAGAAATACATAAATGCCCCGATACCTGGTATTTAACCTCTGTGCCAACTTGATTTTAATGAAAGTGTTTTTGTAGGTTTTCAAGGTCAGACATTAGGGGGAGCTCCTCCAGCACAATACAGTGTGTCTAAACATTTAGTCTCGGACTCCTGATTCCTCCAAGTGGCTCTGGGAAAAATATAATTAATATATCATACCAAATACAGTTTATTGTGGTTTAAAGCTGCATATGCTGTCATTACATCATCCGTGTTAGCAGCACTCAGGTTGCTCATGATGTACATGCAGTCATAAAGAACACACTTAAAAAGATGAATCTGTCACCTTTTTTTATTTGTCGAAAACATCAAAACCAAGTATTTCCTGTGTAAAAAATGCATTTATTAATATGAATGATTTTCATGTAAACCTGATTTATTTAAAAATTATTCTCATATTATATATACACTATATATATATATTAGGGCTGTGAAACGATTACAAATTTTAATCAGGTTAATCACAGGTTTCTGTGGATTAATCATGATTAATCACATTACCGATATTCTCGGTATGTTTTTGTGAGAACATAAAGATCTATGCAAGTGACTTTCTTTCGTCCCGATGTGCGCGCAAACGCTGGATCCGAGCTCTGCGGCGCGCGAGACGGAGATCGGAGTCGTGTTAACGGGACACGTAGACAGAGTGACATGCTGCTGTAGACGACCAACAACAGACGGATTGGAAGCTCATTCTGCGCATGCGTTAAATGCGTTTAAAAAAAACTAATTAATCCTGTAATTTAATCATAACGCGTTAACGTGTTCTTTTTCACAGCACTAATATATATACATATATATATATATTGAAAGCCTGTTTTTATTTATTCATTTTAAAAACACTCAATGGCGGTCCGAGCCGAATGATAAAGTCACATTATGTTGAAACAAACATACATCTGAGAAAAAAGAGAATTTGATAATCTAGAAGCCAGGGACACAAAAACACACATCAGTATGTTCCCACTGAGTTACCTGATACATGCCTGAACTGACACACACACGCACACACACACGCACACACACACACTACAGTGTGGAGGCGTGCGGACAACATCTTACATTATTGCCAATCGCACTGCAAACCATCCCTCTTTCTTGTTCTACATGCTCACAGGTCAACAGGTCAGCGTGGACTTGAGCCGACATGAGAACAGAAATCAGCGACATCTCAAAAAGACCTAATCTTCAACACGGCTGTAACCAAGGCAACGCCCGGTCAGATGGACACTTCGCTAATATGACGAGAGAGATCATTAACTTTCAGGAAGAACAAATACGCCAACGACACTATTGCACATTGTTATCACTTGTAAACCGACCTTTAACCTTTAGCAGAAGACGATTTCACCTTTTCGCGAAATATTCCAAAACCCTCTCACCAGTTTCACAAACGTACGCTACAACATTTACTGTTCCGTCTTTGCAGGCAGTGCCTTTTTTTAAAATGCATTTCCTCTGTGGTTTGTGGTCAAAATTTGACATTAAAAAAAGGCACTGAATGAAAATCAGTGGCCTTCTTCAACTTCCTCATCCGGTTACCCTTCATGATCAAATAATATAGAATTCTTGCTCACGAGCAAGATTTTAAATGTAAGATCCGTTAAAACTGACGTTGAATGCTGGACTAAATAAAAATAACAAAACAGCGCATCGTCTGAACATCTTGTACGTGATTGCTCCATCATCACTGCAAACTAGTCCCACTATGTGCAGACCCTCCGCTTATCGTCGAACAGTTTACGGACCGTGTAGACCTGGAAATGGACACACACACACGCACACACACACAAAGACAGCATGAGGTTGGAGCGCGACAGATTGAATATTAGAAGTGATGTGTGTGTCGTGCTCCGTTTACCTGAGTGAGGGCCACACACAGCATCACCAGCACACAGGAGCAGGACCAGAAGGAAACCCTCCACAGGTTGTCTTCCAGAAGGTTCCGGTCCCGCGCCTCGAAAGCCCGCAACACCGTCTGCATCTGCCGACAGCGCTCCAAGCGTTTGTGCAGAGAGTCCATGGACTGCTGAGGAACACGGGAGGAAGAGAGAAGAGACTCAAAAGTAGTCGACACGCTCTGTGTAGAACTTAGATTTGGATTGCGTGTTAAATCCTCTTGTCGGGTCATGGGCCGAACCCTCACGGGGGTTTGGTCCAGCTGGTCTGACCCCCGGCTCATGTTTCCAGCTGGTTTAGAGGAACAAAAACTATTTTTGCGAACATTGAAATGCACAATTCTGTATAAAACACACATGCGGTTTTGTATCGTCTAGTAGACACGTATCACTTTCAGGCTGACGTTATCCTTCATTTTCCATATCGTCAGCAGCTAAGGAGACCGAAACCACAATTGCATCTTTCGATATTTTCCCACTTCCCCAGTCCGTCCTCCATTAGTTTCGCGAAGAAGAGAGGCTTAATATGTTGATTTAATTGATTGATTAAATACGGCATTTGTCGGGGACTATTTTCAGGCGAGGATTAATATACTCTCGGGAGTATTTACAGAAACTGGGCGGAGTGTGTGTGTAGGGTTGACTCAAAATAAACGACAGTAGGTGTGTTCATCATCATGAAGGAAGAGATCACCCAGAGGAACAATGTGGCTCACGCAGAACTACAGGAGCAAGGGGACATGTCTAAACCTAAACAAACTAAGCTTTATTAAAACATGTTTACACTCTGAACTGTGTTGCACCTACACAAAAAAAACCTGTTACAAGGATCTCTCCTTGTAATCCTAAGAGGTTGTGCAGGCATTGGTTGAGCACATACAACAGCAGGGGTGTATTTAGAGGTTAGCTGCAGAGTGAACTAGATCTCCTCTAAGGATTCACTTCTAAACCCCAAAACAAACATCTCACCCGAATGTCATCCAGCTTGTACTCCAGAAGGCCTCCATCAGGCTCCACCAACACCGGCCAGTCTTCATCTCCACCCACATCTCCTCCTGGACCCTCGATGATGATCTCAAAGAACACCATCTTCTCTGAGAAGTGACTGAAGCTGTTGTCAAAGCAGATTTGATAGTCTCCCTCCACCGTCGGCTCCACCCTGGAATAACAAAGGGAATAATGTCAAATATAAAAGTGACAGATCCAACAACACATAATGAAATATGACAAAACATCCAGGGCCAACGGTGAAGGAAGCACTAACACGTGGACTCCGTCAGAGCGTCGAGACTCCATGATGAGCTGCACGCCTTCTGGAGAGATGACGGTGAAGTCTACATCCATACCAGCACCCGCGATCACCTGGATGTGCACACACACACACACACACACACACACACACACTCAGCAACTAGATATGATTTTTGGAAGTCACACAATATTTTTTCTTGAAGATTATGATTGTCTTTATGAGATAGAGACAGTAGAGATACACACAGAACGTGTGTATCTCCCCCCCCCCCCCTCCCCCCACAAAGACAAACATTTCCAAGAGAGATTACAGTTGCCGTTTAAGAGAGGGTGTAATGCCGTCTCTTTGATTAGGACTCACCCATAAAACAAACACACTGGATAAGAATAGCACTTTACATTAGGCGACGTGTTCATGTGTTGCTATGTGTTTGAACAAAAAAATGATTTACGTGGTTTAGGACAGAAGTAGAGCTGAAACAGTTCATCAATCAATTGAAAAAATCCCCAAATTCACTCATTCTAGCATCTCTAATGTGAATGTGTGATAATCTCCGATGACCTCTGTGATAATAAACTGATAATATTTTGGATTTCTTTGAATATTTAGGTGAAATAACCAGCAATCTGAAGTGTCCCGGGCTCTAGAACTTTGTGATGAAGATGTTTCAATATTGTCTAACATTTGACATGATTAATGGAGAAAATAAATAATAATTGTTAGCTTAAACCGTAGATTGGAGATTGCATGGTGCACACACAGATACAGATATGGAGACTTCCTTTAATCAGAATCAACTCTAATGTCCAAGTAAGTGTGAACACATACAATTAATTTTGACTTTGGCATTTTGCTGCTCTCAATGTACACGCACAGAAATAGACAGACAGCTCAAAACAGGGACAACAAGACTGGCTTGGTGTGTCAGGGCCCTCAGGCGGCCAACATGTAGGCCACAGAACACCAACTGTGAGCTATCTATATATATATATATATACAACACAATTCAATGTGTAAATGGTTTAATGGTACATTGTGACTGATAAGTTTCAATTATTATTATTATTATTATTTATTATCATTATACCTTGGCCTTTCTTCTCACTCAACACTGGTCTGGTAGCTGTTCCTGGGACTGGGACTAGGACCAGGACTAGGACCTCTCTTGAATAACCTGCTGGATAACCAGGGGCTACTAGTATCTAAACCTTTCAGACAGACTCGCACTGCCTCTCGTTCACATAGTATCTAATTCCTCCTCTGAACAGTGTATGTTTTATCTCATTTCCTGGACAGTATTTTGTTATCTCGTATCTTCCTCAGTTGAAGCACGTGAGCACGTCTCGTTTTTCTTCTTCTTGCAATCTTGCACAAACGGTGCGATGAATAGTTTGATTGGCTCATTAAAAACGTGCACGGCGTGTAACACGCCGAACGCGTCCAGCGAGCCAGCTAGCTAACAGGAGTCACGTCAACGCGCAGCGCCTGCTAGCCATCAACATCGGACTCCTGGCTCTCGCTCGTGCACGCCTATAGCAGCTGGCTCGTACACGTGGACACACGCACACACAGTTACCTGATATTCGACCTCCATCGTACCATTCTTTAACGCCGTTTGAAAGAAACACTCGGATCTTCCGGCTGGCAGCTGGAACGTGAACTCGCTGTCGAGGTTCTGCCCGAAGCAGCTCGCACCACCCAAACACCACCCGAACACCACTGCGAGGACGAGCAGCCGTCCTCCGCACCCCTCTTTCTTCCGGAGAAGGTCCATGGTGGAGGTTTTTCCCAAACACAGGGCTATCTAAATTCAGCCATCTCCTTCTCATCCGTCTTCCGCAGCACAACTTTTGGATGCTGTGATTGGATGGAGCCCCCAGAACGAAGGCGATGCTGCGGACCAATCAGAGGAGGAAGAGTAGCAGTATTCCCTCCAATCACTGCAGGGCTGAGGTCTTCGCTCAGAACCGTGTTGAGATGCTCCTGGAGGAGGCTGTGAGAAAATGAGCTGTTCCTCCTGTTGAAGTAAATAACACCGTGGCATCACTTTATATAAGAGGTATAGGTTATAACTTATAACTGTATTTAACCCTCCTGTTACCTTCGAATACTAACATATTTTTCACTTGGGGTCAATTTCACTCCAGCAATTAAAACCTTCAGAACATTATTATAATTAATATTTGTAGTGTCCTTCAACTTCAAACAAAACTATAAATCAAACCGCCGCTGATGCACCGTGGGTTTCGGTGTTGACGCATGCAAAAGAAAGTAATGTCCATTTCCGCCTGTTATTATTCTGATAATTTATTTCTTAAACCAACAAAAAAGAACAAACAAAATGTTGACACTTCCTCTCTGTGCTGTGGTAAAAAAACATAGGCCACCCTGGTGCATGCTGGTCCTGTGCCTACCCACCTCTACATATAACCACAGGTGCCCAGTGTTACCCAATCAGTGAACCTACAACTAAATATATTAAACTAAACTACAACTATCATAAGAAACAACTAACATATCAAAATATAACCTAAATAAGCAATAAATAATCAATTTTACTTTACAATAAAACCTAAATACAAATGTCAAATTAAATAGCTCCAACAATATTGTTTCCCAAGTTTAAGTGTCAGGTACTTTATGTTTGTTTGTTGATTACCTAAATAGCCCTTTAAATAAATTAAAAAGGGTAAATATCTTCTGATGTATGTTCTTCGCAGAAAATGAGCCACGGCTAATGAGTCTGAGTTTAAAAAAATAATTAATTGTATTATTTTTCTTTTGATAAAAAATGAAAAAGTGTCCCACAAACCCGAACACCACACACGGTTTATGTGAGGTTAGGGCCCTAAAACGTTCTGAAGATTAATAACCACAAGCTCTGGTATAGGGCACACGCATACTGGAGATTTTCTCTAGTTGGATCTTTTGTGGTTATGGAGCAGCTGCTCAGAAACAATAAAAACATCTCAAATACGCTTTAATGACTACGATATTTCACGTCTTATAGCGTTCTTGCCATTTGCTCTTTCCAAGGTTAAAATGAACTAAACCGGATGAGGACATAAAACAAATTATCTTATTTTATTCAACTTTATTGAAAGACAAAAGCAGTTGTGTGATGTCATTGACATTGTAAAAAAAAAGAGGGAGTTCCAGAATGGGTCAGCTGGGTCAGGCCCATTAATACCATTTGTAACGATTAGTATGAACATCATCTCTGTGCCATTATTGCTGCTATGTTTCAAATATTATATATATATATTTTTCTTTCTGTAGATTGTGACTGATACTGATTCAGCTTTGTGTCACTCCCAGAGTCTTATAGGGGCGTAGCTGGCCCACTGTGGGCTTGGTCACTTCCTAACCTTCTCTCAGGCCTTAACCAGGGGTTGTTTATTAGGACCTCAGATCAGGTTGAGGTTGAGGGGAGGAACAAGGTGACCAGGCTTTCCTTTACCTTTCATCCTTGTCTCGATAGTTCTTTCTTGATTTACTCCCTATAGACACACACTCTGGGTGGATGCAAACACTCACGAGAGTTCATTTAGCACATTTAATTGTTGTTTGTCAGACACAAGCCGTAGCCACCATCACACTCTATCTATTAAAGATCCATTATATCACAGCAGGGCAGACACAGCTGCGAGTAATAGACTTAACGATGGGTGGCAAGCGTTGACATTAGACGTAAATATTCCCGATGCTTGTTGATTAGCACACCTGAAACCAATCCAAGACATATTTTCATAGAGGCAGCTCTGAAAAAGATCTGTCAGAAATGATACATCTCGACTGAGGATTTTTTTATTGATATGATGATTATTAATAATAATAATAATACATTAATTTTATAAGGCGCCTTTCAAGGCACTCAAGGTCGCCGTACAACATATTTAAAAATGGACACAATTAAAAAGCAGAACAGTTAAAAAGCAAAACAGTTAAAAAGCAGAACAGGCTGCAGCAGAGCAACCAAGAGGGGAACAGGTCAGCCATAGGTCTGCCTGAAAAGGTGAGTTTTGAGGTGAGTTTTGAATAAAGTGATAGAGTCAATGTTTCTGATGTCAGGGGGGAGAGAGTTCCATAGGCGAGGGGCAGAGCGGCTGAAGGCTCGTGACCCCATGGTGGACAAACGAGCTGGGGGGACAGTCAGGTTGATGGAGGAGGCAGACCTGAGGGACCGGGTGGGGATGTTGATTTGGAGGAGGAGAGACAGGTATGGAGGGGCGAGGTTGTGGATGGCCTTGAATGCATGGAGCAGGATCTTAAAGTCAATGCGGTGTTTGATGGGAAGCCAGTGGAGTTGTTGTAGAACAGGGGCGATGTGACAGATCGAAGGGGTTTTGGTGATGATGCGGGCAGCAGCGTTCTGGACTTATTGACTTATGTTTATGTAATCAGTAGACTCGTGCATTACCTCGATTATGTGACAGTAACAGGGCAGCTACGACAGTTGTTGTGGTCAGTTTTATAGTAAAAAAAATAAAAAAATCTAAGTACTTAGTTGGACAATTATTTTGTTTCCCTATCTGTGTCTGAAATCTCTCATTTGCAATAACCTCAATAAACAGACACTCATCAGGCCTTTTACTCAAAAGTCTGACCTCTGATAGGAATTATGGATATGAATAATGGAACGGGTTTTAACTGTTCTTCCTGTTCATACTGTCCAATAAAATTGTCCATAATAGTTTATTTTATGTACCACTA
Organism: Pseudoliparis swirei; assembly: GCF_029220125.1. Taxonomy (NCBI): domain Eukaryota; kingdom Metazoa; phylum Chordata; class Actinopteri; order Perciformes; family Liparidae; genus Pseudoliparis; species Pseudoliparis swirei. The sequence goes on from NC_079411.1 coordinate 22,809,547, forward strand.
TGAATTTACTGTGATGTGTCATAAATATTAATATTATTACGTGTTATCATTAGCCGGTCGCACAGTAATTGCGCCATCTATTTATTGTGACGTAAGCACTTTCTGATTGATTGTTGGGTATATTTGAGGCCCCTATAAAACACTATGAGAGGGTAAACATGGTGCAAGTATACAGAGTGTTTAGGCAGCACATTTGGAAATTGACTTCCAGACAATAGGTGTGACATTAGTAATAGCTTCATATAATGTAAGTGATCCAGAGCCCTGGTGTTGTGCCTGCTGGTTCACTTTAAAGGCTTTCTGGGACCCTTAGATGTAATTTAATGCTCAAGCAGCCGCATCGCTGCAGATTCAGATTAGAGCAAATATGGGAAATGTTGTTCTGCAGGAATAGGAAATGGATCATTATTCAACATGTGCTAGAGAGGAGATGAAAAAGTAGGCTAAAAGTAAATTATTGTTGTTTTTTATTTCTGATAAATCTCCATTTTATTAGTTATTGAATACATAATTTAAGTAATCAGTGACACAACCTTACATCTGGGGCTCCACGCATGTTCTCTTAATAACTGCATTTACCAAGCAACAACAACAGCGGCCAACCACGTGTGTAGATTTCCGTGTGTCCTCCCACAGTCTTTATCTCAACTGAACACAATGTGCATGCGTGTGTGTGTGTGTGTGTGTGTGTGTGTAAGTGTGTTATCGTGTATAGAAAGTGAGTCAAAGAGAGTGTCATAGTTTCAACATGTGGAGTCAGTCATGTCAAACTGCCCCCTCCCACAACCAAGAAAATAAAACTGATTGAGTGATTCCCACTCGAAGGCTGAAAAGTCAAATACTTCATGGACACACAGTCACACAGCAGAGAAACAGAAGAAAACATGCAATATCAACCGCATACAGAATGTGTGAAAAGATGAAGAAAGTATTCATCAGAACACTCGGTTATATCATTAAGAAAGGAATAAGAGGAAGAACAAAAGAGAAAGAAAAATATTAAATAACCAGCTCAGATTTTGGCAATTTATGCACTTCTGCTCAGCTGTCCATGTACACGCAATAGGAGGAATTACATTGATGGCATGTCACATATGGACAAAGCCGGCAAAAGCACGCTGTACCTCCAAACAGAAAACAAGTATCTATAAATCACCCGTGATAAAAGATATGAGGAGAAAAAGGAAGAATAAAAAGTGAAGCAACTCTTGAACTTGAACAATGACAGTAAACATAAAGAAAGTGTTGCCACATGAGGTCTTTGCACACGAGGGAGTTGCTTCACGGTCCTTAAAACCTCTGCAACACTTTAGGCATCTTCAATCACTGCAGGTTGCTCAGCGGGAACGAGAGAGACCCACGACTAACTCACGTCTTGTGAATATGTGAAAACACGAGACAGTGTGGGGGACATGCTCTGCTGCATTAACGCGCTTATAATAGGACTGAGTGGGGGACGTAGTGCAAGGCCGGGGTATAGCCGGGGGTAGGGGTCAAAAGTACACTTTAACGACTTGACCCCCCCTCAACTCACCCTCCACATCCTACTCTGCTGTTTCAAAGGCGTCACTCATCCGACGAACAGAAAATGTCGACAGACAAACTGAAACAAACGAACCAAAAGTGTTCAAGAGATCATGACACACTGAAAAAAACGAAAAGTGAGAAAAGGAAGTGTCAGTTTAGGAACGATAACTATATTGGTGGGGAGTGTCCTGCATGCACACACTCACACTCTCGCTCTCTCTCTTTCTCTCTCTCTGTCATCTTCATTTCCTCCTTACATTAGTTGCTTGGAAAGCATTATTAGTGCTAGTTGGCAGCAGGCGAGCCAACACAAGAGGTGCAGACAGAGGATTTTCTTCTTCTCAGAAGGTGAGACATCTAAAAAAAAAAAAAGAAGTCATGATACACAGTGACATATAAGAGAATGATTGTAATGTTATTTTAATTTCAACATGTATTTTAAGATTCTTTTGGGGCAACTTTATGTCCCTAAGAAGTTTTAGAGGTGTGTGTGAAGACTGCCATCTCTTGAACTACCTGTAGAAAAAAGTATTTTTAATCAGTATGACAATGTCTCTTCTTGTGTGCCTGCAGTAGTAAGGGTATGAAGACCATGTCTTTCTGTCTCATGTCTCCCTCTCGGGTCTGTTTGTGTCTTTTCTTTGTTATCGCCCCTGTTTCTTTGCTTTTCCTAACCCCGATCCTGTCTTTTTTCCCTTTCTCGCCGCATCGGGCCCTTTGACCTTGATCCCTAACATCCCAGCTGGAGTGTAATCTGGTTGGATGGCAGAGGGCGGTGTAGGTGCATGCCCCCAGTTGTTTGTGGTGGACACGCAGACGAGCTACATCTCCGTGCCCAGCGGGAAGGGGTCGAGATGGGCCGGAGTTGGCCAAAAGTTCCTTCTGCTGCTCGTGGGACTCACTCTATTGGGACTTGTTGTTGAGGGATTTTTCCTCTACAGACTATACAAAAAAACGGAGGTGAGGCTGACGCTTGCATGTAATTGTGTGCGTGTGGATGTGCATGTGTGATAGTCTTAGTGTCAGGAGAAGTGTTTGAACCACATGGAAATTCCTATTCTCAAAAAAATCTCCCTATTTCTCCCTCTACGTCATAACCGGACACACACACTCACACACACACACACACACACTACAGCGGACAGCTGAACGCGTGGGCTGTGATTTGCTCTTTTACTTAAAGGTCTATCATGACAAACGTGTCAACTGGACTCTTTCTCTAGTTCTACTTCCCTTTCTTTTCTCTCTCAAGTGAAAACCCGCAGCATATCTTCACTCTACAAAGATAGTTTTGTAATGCTTTATACACTTATCTCATGTTATTTAATTCAAAAACGTGTTCACTATCCTCTCCTCGCTTTATCAGCCACTGTTCTTCTCAGTAACTCTTATCCTCCACAGTACGTTGGCACTTTATTACGTTGTCTCACGTAAAGGCTGAGAACAAAAAAACAGTGTTGGAGTGAAACGACAAAATAACTTTGAATACAAAATATATTTTCAAAATGTATCTTCTGTTGTTTCTAATAAGGGCCTCAATGTTTCTCGTGTCAAATGACGATATGCCATTCATGTTGGTGTACTTTTCTATTGGTTTCCCCGAGACAAGACACTTCCTGTTACTACGTGTTGAACTTCTGACATATTGCTTTCAAACACACACACACACACACACACACACACACACACAGTATATTACTCACCCATGTGTTACATTACATTACATTACATGTCATTTAGCAGACGCTTTTATCCAAAGCGACTTACAATAAGTGCATTTCAACCTAGAGTACAAACTAAGAACAACAAGAATACAGGAAGTAACATTTCCTCAACATAGTCGAACTACAAAAGTACCATAAGTAAGTGCTATTTAAGTGCAACTGAAGTGCTAATCTGTGTTTTAATCCAGATATAGTCGGAAAAGGTGCGTTTTCAGTCTCCGACGGAAGATGTAGAGACTTTCTGCTGTCCTGATGTCAGTGGGGAGCTCGTTCCACCACTGAGGAGACAGGACAGCAGACAGTCTGGATTTCGAGTGATTAGCTCGAGGTGCAGGAGTCACAAATTGGTTGGCTGTTGCCGAGCGGAGCGAACGTGCCGGGGTGTACGGTGTGACCATATCCCGGATGTAGACGGGGCCCGATCCGTCTAGAGCACGGTACGCCAGGACCAGTGTTTTGAAGCGGATGCGAGCAGCCACCGGTAACCAGTGGAGAGAGCGGAGGAGCGGAGTGGTGTGGGTGAATTTCGGGAGGCTGAAGACCAGTCGAGCTGCTGCATTCTGGATGAGCTGCAGAGGTCGGATGGCCTTAGCAGGTAGACCAGCCAGGAGGGAGTTGCAGTAGTCAAGGCGTGAAATGACAAGAGCCTGGATCAGAACCTGCGCCGCCTTCTGAGTAAGAAGAGGACGTATTCTCCTGATGTTGTGCAGCATGTACCTACAGGAACGCGTTGTCGCAGCGATGTTGGCCGTCAGGGAGAGTTGACTGTCGAGTGTCACCCCGAGGTTCCTGGCAGTCAGGGTAGGGGCCAACACAGAGCTGTTGAAGGTGGTAGTCAGGTCATGGGTGGGGGAGCCTTTCCCTGGAAGGAATAGTAGCTGGGTCTTGTCAGGGTTGATTTTCAGATGGTGAGCAGACATCCACTGAGAGATGTCGGTCAGACAGGCAGAGATTCGTGCCGCCACCTGTGTTTCGGACGGTGGAAACGAGAAGATCAGTTGGGTGTCGTCAGCATAGCTATGGTAGGAGAAGCCATGCGAACGAATGACAGAGCAGAGAGAATTTGTGTACAGAGAGAAGAGGAGGGGACCCAGGACGGAGCCTTGAGGAACCCCAGTAGTGAGAGGACAAGGATCAGACACAGATCCTCCAAGTTACCGTAGGTGCGGTCTTTAAGGTAGGAAGAGAAAGAGCGAGTGCAGTGCCTGAGATCCCCAGGTCCTGAAGAGAAGAGATCAGGATCTGGTGGTTCACGGTGTCAAATGCTGCAGAAAGGTCGAGAAGGATAAGGACAGAGGAGAGAGGCTGCTCTAGCAGTGTGAAGCTGCTCAGAGACAGCAAGGAGGGCAGTCTCTGTTGAGTGGCTGGCCTTGAATCCAGACTGGTGAGGGTCAAGAAGGCTGTTACTGTGGAGATAGGAGGACACTTGGTTAAAGATAGCTCGCTCCAGAGTTTTGGAGAGAAAAGGAAGAAGAGAGACCGGTCTGTAGTTGCTGACTTCAGACGGGTCGAGCGTGGGTTTCTTCAGGAGAGGGTTGACTCTCGCCTCCTTCAGAGAGTTGGGGAAACAACCAGTTGAGAGTGAGCTGTTAATAAGATGGGTGAGAAAGGACAGAAGATCAGAATCAGAATCAGAAACAGGTTTATTGCCAAAGAATGAATGTTTTCACAAACAAACGAGGAATTTTTTTTGGTGGAAGGTGCAACATTTGGACATCAAGGAGGAGGAGGGAGGAAGAGGGAGGAGGAGGAAGGAAGAAGGAGGAGAGAGGAAGGTGGAAGAAGAGGTAGTGGGGTGACAGTCAGTCAGTAAAGCTATTGGTGTGGCGGTCATGATGGACGAACTGTACCATCATCTTGGATGATGGAATTGAAGTCCACAAACAGGATCCGCCAGATGCTGGAGGAGATGGTCTTGAGGTGTGAGGATGATGGTGGAGGCCTTGAGGTGTTGAAGATCTCCAGGATGGATGGTCTGTGGCTTGTTGGTGGGGCTGTGGGTTGTCTCAGGACTGCTCCATTGTCTTTCAAAGCGTACTCATCCAGGCTAGATGAACCATGGGGTCAGTCTCTCTGGTAGGGCATTTAATTAACTGTCTATATTTAAATGGCCTGGAGAATGGGAGACGGGACGGGGTCAAGGGCGCAGGTGTTCATTCTGTAAGTCTCACACTCTCTTTTAACTTCCTCTCCCTGCAGGAGTTGTCCCTCTGTAAATATCATCCTCTCTGCCAGAACCTGTCCCATCCCCAAACATCTGGCCAGGAGGTGAGAGTCGGCGTTTTAATAAGGTGTCTTGCCTGCCAGATGTGTGCCGGCGTTTTCCAATTCAACATCCTTTATTTTCCATTTCAGGGTGGCACCATATTGAGTCTAGTGGGACATAAAGGTATTGAGTGACTCTCTGTTTTCATGATTGATACAAATGAGCCACACACATTTGATGTCTGAATTAATCAGCGAAAAGTCTATTTTTTTTAAACTTGCAAAACCTGTCATGTGAATGCATGTGAAGTTTTGTCATTGATTGATTGTTGTTCTGAACCTGCTTTCTTGAACAGAATCAAATGATATTCCCACAGTGCCACAACATCAGGATGAGGTCCAACAGAGGCCGTTTGCTCAACTGATAGGTCAGAGCCTTCTCACCAGTCAAACCAAAACACTGAATTAATCAAAACTATCCGCCCGAATTCTCTCTGCTCACAACTGGTTTCTCTCTCTTCTATCTCATCTTCATCTCAGGCGCCATCACTCCTGTGGGGGAGAACAACATGGTACTGTGGGAAAATATCGATGGCGAAACCGTCACCCACCACATGGGCTACGCCAAGGGTCAGTTGTTGGTGGAGGAGGATGGTTACTACTACCTCTACTCCAAAGTGACGATACATGCTGATAAGCCGCGTTTGCTCATCCAGCACAAGGTCATGAAAGACACCAGTTCCTACGACAATTCTATAGAACTGATGAGATCAAAAAGGTTAGTCGGCGTCACCGCTCCTTACTTCCTTCCTCTGTCGGACCACATGTGCTCACAGACGCTCACTTGAGTGCAACCAGTTTGCAGCTTTTTGTCATCTGTGTATTTAAAGGAAAACTGAAATCAATGCTGTCTTTATTGTGTTGCCGTGAGTTTGCGTTCTGACATCTCGGGTTTCATTTGACCTCCAGTTCCCGCCACCAGACCAGTACAAAGGCTTCAGACAAGGGGGATCTGTGGAGCAGTTTTCTGGCTGGGATCTTCCACCTGCAGAGTGGAGATAAAATCTTTGTCACGTTGGAGAGTATAGACAACATGCGTCCAGGACCTACTGACAATCTCATGGGGGCCTTTATGATATTTCCAGGCAAAATTCTGCAGCATCACCTCTCTCCAACATTGTGATCAGATTGTAAACGTCTCTGTGTTATGTAATTTACACTATTTGTTGTTGTGGATTTTGCATATCTAATATATACACTATATATATAATATAAAGTATGCCATCCTCAATTAATGTATTTGAATCCCTTATGAAAAAGCATATTACAAAAAAGGTATCTGATATTCAGATGATATACTCCGACAATGTTGCATATTGTGTTGTTGTGTGAATAAAATACGGTTTTCTGAGGTGACTTGAGCTTCGAGTAAAGACATTGCTTGGAAAGGTAACAACATCATTAAAGAAATGTTTTGTGGGTGATTATGGACAGATGTATATATGGGGTCAGATCTGTCTCAATAATTGCACATGCACACGCAGAATGATTCACAAATACATTACAATGCATTCCTACTCCGCCACGATAAGCCCCGCCCCTCTAAGGCGGGACAACATCTGATTGGTCTCGAAAAATCTGTGCGTAATTGTGTAGCGATTCACAAATAAATACATAGAAATCCACAAACAGACTAATCCACATAGAAATACAGAAATATATTTGTCATTTTTCTTTTACATTGATATAAAGTGTAATTTATTTCCGTGTAGCCTACATTAAAATGTATTTGTGAATTTGTAAATTGAATATACTTGTGAATTGTCCTGTGCGCATTGTGAATCTTTGCGTTTTCATTTGTGAGTCTCTCTGTGTGCATTTGCTATTATTGAGACTGATCTGACCCCATATGTATTTGCCGCCCACGTCATAACGAGTGCAAAACAAACTAGAATGGGCACTCGGTAGAGCGCATACCTTCGCATATCACAAGATTGGGCATTGAATTATGAACATTTTGGCATTAGTTGCATGCCAATTGGATACAAATTGACCGTGCTATGGTAAAAATCATCACACCAAATTTCATGCGATTCGGTTTAAAACTTTTTTTGGCATGCGAATAACACGCATACAAATAAATAAATAAATACACGGCGATCAAAACATAACCTTCCGCATTTTCAATGCGCAGGTAAAAAGCTTGTTAAGCACACGGAGTCTAACCACATAACACAGTTGCGTACGCCAACGCCTCTCTCACTGTGTTGGTGTGTGTTTGACAAGAGCAGGATGCGGTTGAGTAAGGATGCACCGAGGAGAGGATGGAGGGGAAGAGTTGCTGAGGTGCTAGAGTCGGTGTTGCTGACTCAGCTCTTCTCACAGTACAGGGGAACGTTTCGCATACAGTACAGCAGTGGTTCTCAAATGGAGGTGTGTGGACCCCTGGGGGTACGTGAAGGCACTCCAGGGGGGACTTGAGATTTTTGTATTCGGCTGTACACATATTTTACAGGGGGTACATCGCTGAAAAAAAAAGGTTGAGAACCACTGCATATGACACACATATGGTGCAGACAAATAAAGTAAAGGAGAATTTGACAACCAACGACCAACAAAGGGTCATGGTTTAAAAAGCAGAAAGCAAAACAAACACATGAGAATATAGCGTGAAGTCACAGGAAACCATCGAGACAGGTAGACAGATAGGTAACCATGTGAGTGAAGAGACTGACCTCAGAAGCTGCTCAAATATGTGGGTCATTTCCTGCTCTGAGATGCAGATAAACATGTGAAACTAACACACAACAAGAGGATTCTCTTGTAGCGTGGAAACTTTGCGGGTTATTTTCCTTGCAGCTTTGGAAGATTTCTAGTGAATTTGCTCAAATGCTGTAACCGTTGTACAATGTGTCAGGTACTTCTTTTTTTTACTTACTTGATTTTGCATACGTATATTCAGCTTAGGTGGAAAGAAAGTGGCCTGGGAGTTACTGTCAGACCGGCCCACTCAATACACAGCACGTTGCCCACTCAATGCATCGCCAGTCGGTGCCTACTTGGCCTACTTTCATGGAAAAATACCCATACACTGAGCATTGTTTTGGATGATTACAAAGAAATGACATCATACTGTATATGTTTTTTTCATAACAATTGTATCCACCAATTTGCCTGGCTGGACGCATGGAATAAAATGATACTGGCAGTGACTATTCAAAGTAGGAATAGTTTGCTAGATGAATATGCTTAACTCTGGGCCAGTATCAGATGGTTATACGTATAACTACGGAGTCTTAAGGAATTAATGTCAGCAAAGAAAGACCACACAATAAAGAAACTGGAATCAGAGGGTAGAATTAGTATGAACTATATTGTAGAAATGAATAGAACAGAACATACAATGGTGGTGTGAACATCAGTGGTATCAGTAGTGTTGCATGCTGGGTGTGTGGTTGTGATTGTGTGCGTGTGTGTTTGTGTGTGTGTGTGGCTGGGGTGGGGGGGGGTGGCAAGGTGCATAACAAAACAATAAGTTAAGGAACAGAATCTAAACTAACTCCGCCGGCCCAGGTGCATTACAGTCCTACATGGTAAAAAAAACAAAATCAGGATACTCATGTGTTATTATTAGCTCACTACATGAGTAGTTTTTGCAGTCGCTCAGTCTTTTCCTGCTGTTGGGAGTAAACACCTGAGCCTGTTTTTCAAATATGTCACCGTTGAACAGCTTCGCCCACATACCTGTGTGACAGGGAGGGTGAGCAGGAACCTGTATGCAAGGCCTGATGGGGTAAGCACCTGTCAGGAGTTTGTGCTGCTTCCGAACTCGGTAGCAACACATTGGCTGACTTTAGCTTTTACACAAGTTATTAGACATAGCCTAAGTTATTCGAAATTATTCGATTGCCCTCTTTACAACAACCACCATGGATAGCTTGCTTATCGATTGTAAGCCAGTGACGACGGCTAGCATTTTAAATGCGATAATCTCAACGACGATAGCTTGCTTATTTGACCAGATCATAACGGTCTGCATTTTGGACATTTAACTAGCTAACGTTAGCTAGGCTAGCTTGTAGGGAACGTTACCTCATCTGTGAAAAGCAAGCTAACATTGGCCAAGTCAACGCCACAACTCACCATCATATCACTGTCACCAGTTGGTGAAGTCAGAGATTTGTAAATATGTTTGATGCACCTTCCTCCAGACATCTCTTATTTTTCTCCCTGAGCTTTTCAGCTCCACCTTTAAAGGATTTACGTTTTGGTGCCGGTGCCATGCTGCTGGCTCGCGCTCAAAAACATCTTTGTATGCGAGTGAGTGACGCACGTGTTGATTCGGCTAGAGCGGTTGACATTTAATTACACCTAAAACAAAGTTAGACTGACGGAAAAGATTAGAGGAGTACAACAAATGAAAACCATGAGTGTGAATACAGATCGCGAGGAGTACATGTCAGTCATTGATTATTCACTTTAGGTATTAAAGTCAATTGAACATGTCCTGTGAAGTATAGAATACAGTCGGGGCCGGCGATGTCAGAGGGAGGGGCCGGTTGGTGATGGAGGTGGGCCGGTATTGGACCAGCCCAACCCCGTCGGCCTACTGGAGCTTGCAACATATGATTAATAAACTACTGAAGGGTATTTTTTACTGAAGTAAATACCAAAGGTGTCACACAGACATAAACAGAGAACAATAATAAAGCCAGAAGTTAACATAGATGAAAGCAGTGCAGGAGTTTAAATATGTTTAAAAAACTGGTTTTGCAAATGTTTTATGCACCTTTACTTTGTAAATGACCCTTTAGTGGAGATTAATTACAAATATTCAGTTTAAATTCAGCATTACTCACCAAAACACACTGTGATGCCCTTGAAGTCAAACACATGGGTTGAATGCATTCACTTCCTTATAAAGCATCTGCAAAGACGATATTGTTGGTATTTTCATTGAAAATACCAACAATATCGTAGTAAGTGTTGTGTCTTCCCTTTGGGGTTCCGCCGGCGCAGTTTGAATGAGGACTTGTTGAAAAAGAAGTTTCGAGAGACCCAGCACTCCAAGAATACGAAGTTTATTCTTTAAGAGTACAAAGTAAAAACAGACGCTTCGTTTGAACGGCTGGGAATCCCCGGGTCCGTGTACAAGGAGATTCAACGGATCTATGTGTGTTTACAGCTTATATACACAAGAGAAAGTGGGAGGTCTTATGTTCGATTCTATAGGTTGCCCAAGGTTCCCTATAGCTCCCCTTCCTCCAAAGATGATCTCCACCGTGTAGACCACCAAATATGGATATATAGGGCAGTCCCCTGCTGTGGACTTTCGCGCCAACTTGAGACAAAGGAACTCTTCACTCCAAACCCTCGTGTGGCCTTCTAGGCTCAGATCTATAAAATAGCTGTATCTTTAAGAGTAATATGCAAAATACACGACATAAGTAAATATGGATGTTACTAATGTATCATTTAACATTTTTCAATGATACATTAGCAGTGTTGGGAGTAACGCGTTACTGTAATTCCACTACTTTTAGCGGTAACGAGCATGTAACGAAGTATTTTTTTTAATCAACTAACGCAGTTACAATTACTGAAATTTAAATGAGTTCGTTACTCTCTTTTGTGAAAAATGAACACTTGCAGACAAGAAGACAAGCTAGGCCTACTTTAGCTGCTTCTGATCTGACATCGCAGCACCTTGGTGGCGCAATGATATTGTAACGTCTCGGACGTTATGGACTGATGACACGGAGACGGGACGACGTTATTACTCCTCACTTTATTGGGCATCCACCAACACAGACAGCTGCTCCTCTCGGCTCAGCAGCTCGAATGTCAACAACAAAGGTTCCCGTCAACCACCCTTAACTCCCGTTTTCCGACAGGTTAACCCCGCCTCCCCTCTACTCCGCCAATCACAGGCACGCCAGCACGCACGGTGCCACAATGTGATTGACAGCCACTTCCAGTGTTGCCAGGTCCGCGGTTTTCCCGCGGAATTGGGCTACTTTTGAAGTGTTGCCGCTGGTTGAATTTTTTGTCCGCTGGTTCGGGTAGACCTATTTTGCATGCAAATTACATGAATATCTTGAAATAAAAATCCATATTTTAAATGAAATAATTTATTTATACCCAAATCCTACCAAACTGACTCCAGATCAGCACGTACACGCCGACACATCCGCGCACACAGGTGAGCACACTCACTAGAACCCCCCCAATTATATGCAGCACCTCAATGCACCTTTGTTTTATCTTTTAATTAGTGTTAATACTGTAGGCCAATCACTTTTATTTCATTGGGCCTAATGTGGTAAAAAAAAACACTGTTAAATGACTGAGACAGTTATTTTGTATTAAGTTAAGTATTAAAAGGGACTTTTGTACTACTGCTTGATTTGAAGGCCTGTTGCCCTGTTGATTGCAATAAATAGGTCTACAACATATGTTTATTGTGTTTGACTGTTCAGTACTGTTCATTACATTAAAAAAGCAGACATAAAAGTAACTTAAAAGTTACTTTCCCTAGTAACTAATTACTTTTGATATACAGTAACTAGTAAAGTAATTAAATTACTTTTAAAAGAAGTAACTAGTAACTGTAACTAATTACTAATTTTCAGTAACTTGCCCAACACTGTACATTAGTAACATCCATATTTACTTGCTTGGTGTCTTCAAAGTGTTGCTGTGTTTCTTGGTGCATTGTCACCACCGGTAGATTAGTTGAATAGTGGGAAACCCATGTTGACTGGGAATAGTGTCACCTGTGTGTATGTGCGTGCACGATATAGACAAAACAGGGACCCACTTATATACATATATATATATGTGTATGTGGGTATATACATTACATACATATAAATTAAAAAAACGGCTCCATCACTATTAGAGGGGAACAATTCCACAGGGAACCTTTACACCAGCAATCACTGTTTTAGCCACTAGGGGGCAGTGGAAACAAGATGTGAACAAAACAGACATATCCTTTTACATCGATATGGAAAACATGTTTGAAAATAGTTCATTTTTTTACATATCCAGCTGTGATAGAGCAACATTATCATTGATTTTTATGTCATGTCAATATGATAAATAAATCATCTCTTTCATACTTGTTTTGGTCTCTACCAACTCAAGACATGTTTTTTTTTTTTAGCTGCTTAATGCCCCACGATAATAATAATCAAAACTTTATTTATGTTTACTATGTTTATCAGCTGTGTCTTTTGCAGTTTGGTGAAGAATATAAATGGAGGAGAATGATCAGAAATGTTCATAATTCTTCAAATCCCATTCAGTATTTCTTCTTAGATATTTGAGCCTTTGTGTGTGTGCTCTGACAAACTAAAAGCCAAAACTCATAATTCGTAATAGCAGGTCCTTTTGGTTTTTCTCTCGAGTTTATATCCCACAAGACGTGTAATCATATTTGTTTGCTGGCCCACATAAGTTTTTTTCCTAACCCACAATGTTTGGTAAATAAACAGGAAGTGACGTCTGTGCATTTCCTGTTATGCGCTGGGTGACAAGGAGGGAACTTTCCCTTACATACAAAATGTTCTTATATTCCACTTTAAACTTTTTTACAATAACTTTCACGCTCATCATTTTCTACTGTACACAGAAAAATGTTTAATATGGATTACAATCAAATACAATGTGTAATTAGTCCATAGGACTTACATATCTGTCAAATACACAACTTTTATTCAATTCATGTGTCCACATATTAAATATATATTAGTCACAATTAAAGAAGGATATTTTCCATGGGACCGTGTTTCTGTAAAAGTTATTGTAAGTGCAGAGCATTACTCATCATTGAGTTTAAATGACTTCACTTCAACTACACAAGATCTAAATGAGGCCTGTGAGGAGCCTGTTGGAGTTTTGTAGCAGAATCATTTTTGTAAGCCTTTTGTCTTTATGCCCCGATCCATTTATAAAATGTAAAAAGGGACTATAAAATCACATTTGACTGAATGTAGGCTGAATAAACTTGCTGTATGTATTGCACATCAACATTAATGAAGTGATATCTACATCAAAATAAATGTCAATAAATAAACATATACATACATAGGTACTGTACATAAATAGTTATATATTATTAAATAAATATAAAATATACACAGTAACATACTGTACATGATATGGTGAGTGGATTTTCCACATGCTGTTAATATTAGCATTGTCATAAATGCAATACAGCATTGGCCCCCCGTCCAGCTTCCTCTACTTGGACTTTAAGAAAACTCAAACTGGCGTTGTTCTTAAGTTACGACCCCGGAGGTCAACGGGCACATCTGTAACTTCCTGACAGCGACGTGTGTGCACATCAGTCCACGAGGAACATCCCAAATCCTGAGCCGCTCAGCTCCAGTCTCCAGTTCTCCAGCCCCTCCTTGGGTACGGTCATCTGAGTGAGCAGCTTGTGTCCCTCCAGCCGGCTCACTGTCCAGCACTTCCTGCTCACAGGTGTGGAATCGGTCACTTCCGGAAGTTGCACCTCGCAGGTGAGCTGATCGCTCACGCGCACGCTGAGCAGGCCGGCGCTGCAGCGGTAGGTGCACGTGAGGTTCAGGTCGATGTACATGAAGTAGGTCCCCGCCCGCTCCGCCTTCAGCGAGTGCTGCTCGGCGTCGAACACGTAGTTGCTCCCCACAGAACTGTGAGCAGCAAAGAGGACCGGAGCCCAGCGCATGGTGGAGGTCCTCAACTCGCCTGCAGGAGGAGACGAGAGCATCGAAGTTTAGGTGATGTTTACAGAGTTCAAGAACATGGCCTGATAGCTTTAAGTATAAGTAGGTAAGTAAGTAAGTAAGTGAGTAATAAGTAAGTAAGTAAGTAATAAGTAAGTAAGTAATTAAGTGAGTAAGTGAGTTAGTTAGTTTGTAGTAAGTAAGTAAAGTTTATTTATTTTGCACTTATCACAGACAAAGTGTCACAATGTGCAGTACAGTAGTTAATTAAAACAATTTGGCAATAACAGGGGCCAAAACATTTAAACAGTTAAAAGAGCAAAGTAAAAATATACAGTTAAAGATGGTGCAATAAAAACAAAATGGCCTAAAACAAGCAAGCCATAGAATATTTAGTTTAACCAAATGCCAGCAAACAGGTGTTTTGAGATGGAGTTTTCTATTGAATGTGAAAAGCTTAGGGGTCGAGCATTCCACAGCTTTGGTGCTATACTGCCTCAAAAGCTCGATCACCACGGGTGTTAAGGTGAGTATGTTGACAGAAGTATTGTTATATAAGTCTGAAAAGATTGTGAAATGTCAGGTAAACTCACTTGAGGCGGCTTCCAGGTACACAAAGTTCTGCATCTGTTGAAAGAAAAGAGAATATATGAAGTGGATTAAAATGTGCAGAGGACATGTGGCTCAGAGGAGGGAATAAACAAACAGCCATCAGTTAAACATAACACGAGTGAATAGTTTACCTTGTACGTGTGCTCAGGTACGTCTCCTGACAGCTTTGACGCCTCCATCACAAAGGACGGACGCTCCAGTTTGGACCGCAGCTCCATCACAACCATCACTCCCCCCGCAGCTCCAGCTGTCACCGCCACGAACAGAACCATGACAGACAGGACGAGGCACGCGTCCAGGCAGCGTCCACGACGGCGGCCGCTCCTCCGGAGAGACTCCACGTCCATTTGTTTATTGTGGTGCCCCATCAAGTGGCAGTCCTGAGCTTCAGGGAAACTGTGCATGCCGTCCAGATGTTTCTAAAGCTTCAACTCCAGGTGATCTGCGGTAAACCTGCTCAGAGAAAGTCGAGCTCTTAGTTCTCACACAGCCCAGTGCGCGTCCTAATGTGAATGTCACGATGAGCACCATGATGGCGTTTTTATAGTCCACTGGACTTTAGCAACAAAGTTTCAGGCACCGAGGAAAAACAACGCGGAAGTCGTGGATTCCCCTCTCGCAGTCTCACGCACGCCCCCGCGAGAAGTGGAAGACGTGCAAACTTTCCACGGCTCTCCCTTGACGTTGCGCAATTCAACCTCAGCCTGCGCGATGGAAAACGAAAGGGAGAGAACATGCGCATCCTGCGGCATCGATACACTCAAAGAAATGACTCATTGGATGAACTCAATTAAATTGTTGGCAGGTTTTCCATCCAATAATTATATGCAACCCCAACTCAAATTTAGCACATCAGTGCAATAAAATGTAATTAAGTTAGTCCAACTCATTTGTATCAAATACATCTAAAATAAAATAACGATATTCATTAAATTAAATTAATTTGTGTTTGTCCAACTCAAAATATAAACTAACTAACGAACAAAATATGCAAACTCCACACAGAAGGAACACCCCGACAGGGAATTGAACCCACGGACCTCTGGCTTTGAAGCGACAGTGCTAGCCACTACACCACCGTACAATCCTGAAAGTGTCTTCACCTCATATAAACAACTGATTTTCAACTGGCGCATGCGCAAAGAGTAGTTCTCAATGAAACACATTTATTTTGAGTTGAATGTGTCACCTCTAAGAAGGGCTTGAATCGTTTTTTTGAGTGTACACACTTCTCACACTCTGAACCTCATACGGCGGGCAAAAAGTAGCACAGCGGAGATGATGAAACCCTTATTTGCGCATTAGAAAAAGCCGCTTATTTTTTTCTTCTGTCAACTATAGTCAATAAACATCTGGCTGCGCGCGCACACGTGTGTTGAATGGAATAGGGTGGGGCATTTGTCAGGAGTCGGTATTTCATCATCGTGCCAAAAAAGTTCACATCGTGATTCGTCAAGGTTTACCGGTCATTATTCAGGCACAAGCACGTGTCAAAACAAACGGGAATTCCCCAAGGTGTTGCGTGTGTGTGTGTGTGTGTGCGTGTGTATGTGTGTGTGTGTGTGAGTGTGAGTGTGTGTGTGATCAAGAGAGAGAGAGAGCATTTAATCATTTATTTATCAGTAATTTCTGGAAATTGCTCTTGTTTTATTTATATACACACACACACATATATATATATATAGATATATATATATTTCTCTCACTCTCACTGATATATATCCCTCTTCTCTCTCTCTCTCTCTCTCTCTCTCTCTCTAACCTCACATTGCTTTTGCTGCCCTATAGCAGATAGTTTAAATATAAAAGATTCCCATAAACACAAATAGAGGAACTTACAGTTATTTGATGCAATTTTCGTTTTTCTTTGAGTGAAACTGTTTTGTTTTGTTTCTCACATTATTGGACACTTTAGGCTTAGAAAAACAAAAACATTATCTTGATATGTCATTCCCAATCAACCGCTCGCCATGCCCAAAAAAAAGAATAGAAAATTAATATTTCTGGGACAGCGTCATAACAAAGTGAGTTTGAGTATAATGATTCTTACTTAATAGTCTTTGTCCCATGTTCATTGTGTTGATAACATTTTGATCCTCACCTAAAGTGCATAGGTCATACGGTAACACAATGAAACAGGGCATTATTCAGGCACAAGCACGTGCCAAAACAATTGCTCCTCTTTTATATATATACACACAGGGTATATTTGCACTATGCCAATTTTAAAAGTATATTGGTTTTCTTTGGAAATGCACAAAACATCATATGAATACAGTATTTTAGCCTATAGTATGTTTGGATTGAATGTAAATGTGATGAAAGTGCATTGTTTAGTTACATAATGTGGAGAAATGTTTGTAGTTTTCAGGAACCAGTGCAGCAATGCTTCTGCAAAGCGGGAACTCCCTAGAAATATGCTGAGATTGCATTATTCACAGCTGTGGTTTAATCAAAGGTCTTAAAATTTGAAAACTCCTACCAAGTAGAAAACATTTGATTGTCTGTTTTTAAAGGAGAACACCACATATGAAGAATTCCAATATGTTATTTCCATGGCTAGAAGGTTGAATCGATAGCTGATGGGAACATGAGCTCCTCCCTCTCTCTCAAAGCCGGAAACCAGTGAATTAGTGCTGCAATCAATTACAAGTCGGAAGTTGATACTTCCAAGTCTGTATTCCTGACTTAAAACCGAAATGCATCCCAGTGCATCTGCGTGGGACATTAAGGACTCCCGTAGGACACACTCAAAGAAATGACTCATTGGATGAACTCAATTAAATTGTTGGCAGGTTTTCCATCCAATAAGTATATGCAACTCCAACTCAAATTTAGCACATCAGTGCAATACAATTTAATTAAGTTAGTCCAACTCATTTGTATCAAATACATCTAAAATCAAATAACGATATTAATTAAATTAAATTAATTTATGTTTGTCCAACTCAAAATATAAACTAACTAACTAACAAAATATGCAAACTCCACACAGAAGGAACTCCCCGACTGGGAATTGAACCCACGGACCTCTGGCTGTGAGGCGACAGTGCTAGCCACTACACCACCATACAGCCTTGAATATGTGTTCACCTCATGCAAACAACAGATTTTCAGAAGGCGCATGCGCAAAGGGTAGTCCTCAATGAAACACATTTATTCTGAGTTGATACGCACACCATCTAACCTAAATAAATCTAATAAATGAAAGTATTCATACATTTTGTGTTACACCCATGAAATATAAATATCTATTTTTGTAATTGATTTATTTAAATGTATCAAACAATATTTAAATGTGTCACCTCGAAGAAGGGCTTGAATCGTTTTTGTGAGTGTAACCTAAATAAATCTAATAAATGAAAGTATTCATACATTTTGTGTTACACCCATTCAATATAAATATCTTCGTTTTGTAATTGATTTATTCAAATGTATCAAACAATATTTAAATGTGTCACCTCTAAGAAGGGCTTGAATCGTTTTTTTGAGTGCACCGATGGATCTCACCTGACTTGAATTAGTGTTTATTTCACTCTACTGCGTCCGTGTGTTTTTTTATTTCCGAGTATGAATTGCAACATTAGTCTCAAACTTGTGATGTCGTCGAATATAAAGTGTGGCGCTGCTCCAAAGATAATGCATGAAAGATTATGTGGACGCATATAATGCATTTTTACTTTCTTTTTTTTAATGCAAAAATGATTTTTATTTAGTTGTATGGACACAGTAAATGTACCCAGACAGTGAGCATCCCCCTGGGTGGTCTCAGTGTCATCCAATACATCTTTCACTATTCATTGTTGCTCGAGCATACACACTTTATACCTGATGACATCACACATTTGAACACTATAGAATAAGATAATCCATGTAGTGCCTCCATCACGCTTAGTTTCCCCATTAAACATGATCCATAATCTTATGATGTGCACACTGCTTCAGTAACTACAACACGAGGACTGACAAGTGAGAAAAGACAGTGGGAACATATGTGGGGATATGTTGTGTGACAGATGTGGGGAAGTCAGCCTCAAATAGAAAACAATGTAGCATAAAGCATTACAAGTATTACATAACATGAGCAGAAGATCAGATGCTCCTGCGGGGCAGAAGCCTATATGTTCTGTTATAATAATAATAATAATTCGGACTTCTATAGCGCTTTTCTAAATACCCAAAGACGCTTTACAGGGAACAAGAGACAGACAGAACAAACAAAAAGATAGCAGACAAGATGAACAAACAGGAACAGTAACGTAAAGAAAGGAAAACAAACTGGGGAAGATGAGTCGTATCAGGGTAAGGGATTAGCAGGTGAAAGCAATTTGGAAGAGGTGTGTTTTGAGGGCTTGCTTAAATAAAGGTATAGGGTGGGTGTTCCCTAACGAAACTAAACATGCAATAAGCACACACACACACACACACACACACACACATACACACACGGATAAATTCCTCAAATGTTTCCAGATTTGCTTCACAAAGTGAAATCTCTGCCGAAACCAGCAGCAATTGTTTGTGATGACATAGTTTCAAGTTATAATGCTAAATATAGTGCTGGGGGGGATCTGTGTGTGTGTGTGTGTGTGTGTGTATGTGTGTGTGGGTGTATTTTCCCCATCTTTGTTGGGTAATCTGCTGATGCTTTCATCAGTCCTGCCAAGCCTCTCTGTTTTCGCACCTGTCATAAGAGGAAGTGATCCAACCCGCCGTGACTCCCAAGGTAAGTGTGTGTGTGTGTGTGTGTGTGTGTGTGTGTGTGTGTGTGTGTGTATGCAACGTAACCACCTGCGGCATTAAGGGCAGAGTGACTGACGTGGTTCAAAGAGAAAGATAATCACTCAGGCTGTGCAGCAGAGGAGGTGTAGCTGCGTCAAATAAAGCAGGACGTTTGTCCAGGACGCGGTTTGTTTGTTTCCCTTGCAAAACAAAAAATAACCACAACCACGTGTTTGGACTGCGGGTTTGAAGCGTGGAGTTCGGTATTGTTGACGTCGCCATTTTCGTTTTTTTGCAACCAGTGAAAGAAAGTGACCATGTGCGGAGGAGTGCGTAGGGTATGGCTTTCGTAGTGGCTACCTGTCAATCACAAGGTAGACCCGCCCTAAAGCATACCTGCTTTATCGGCTATCGCTCTAATGGGACCATCTTTTAGAAAAATACTTGAAACTGGATCATGAATTCATAACCTAAGGCTTGCTTTAAATATGAATCCATATATTTGTGCACACACACGTATGCATACATACACCATTTTCATTTCCTATAGTTGGATAATCTGAGGTCAGGATTACGTCTGGGCCTTTTGAACAAAAATTGAAAACCACCATCGTGATCGGCTGGACTTTTTTCAAAGGGAAGTCACTGTCACTGTTTTCACTTCTTCGCAATATCTCTCTCTCTCTCTCTCTCTCTCTCTCTCTCTCCCTCTCTCTCTAACCTCACATTGCTTTTGCTGCCCTCTATAGCAGATAGTTTAAATATAAAAGATTCCCATAAACACAAATAGAGGTACTTTCAGTTATTTGATGCAATTTTCGTTTTTCTTTGAGTGAAACTGTTTTGTTTTGTTTCTCACGTTATTGGAAACTTTAGGCTTAGGGAAACAAAAACATTATCTTGATATGTCATTCCCAATCAACCACTCCCCATGCCCAAGGAAAAGAAAAGAAAAGAAATATTTCTGGGGCAGCGTCATAACAAAGTGAGTTTGAGTATAATGACTCTTACGTAATTATCTTTGTCCCGTGTACATTGTGTTGATAACATTTTGATCCTCACCCAAAGTTCATAGGTCATACGGTAACACAATGAAACAGGGCTGCTCTGTTTCATGTCCATGTGTTTTACGATAGGCATTTATCAATGGATTATCCACATGTGTTTTAACTGTGTAATTACCAAATATAAATGAATACGTAATTGTTAAGTCAATGAATACGTTTTTTTGGATATGTCCTATGATGCTTACTTAAAAATATCAAAGGAAATAAAAATGGTCGCTATAAGATTTACAGATATGACGAAAAATAATCCAAACAGTGGTATCTACATATAATTACCCTCTAATCCTTTAATTACGGTTACATTGTTTTGTTTTACTCTAGTTGTTCAGGTTAAACGTACAATATGGAGAAATATATATCTCATATTGCATAATGTGCGTCATTCGTCACGCGTAATTGATGCATTTGATGTACTTCCTCTCATCTAAGGTGTAAATTATTATTATTGCCTCACCCTTAACGAATGGCCCAATGGGCACAAAGAGAGTGGAAGAGAGAGAGGAAGAGGAAGAGTGAGAGACGGAGAGAGTGAGTCTGTCTGTTGCACAACCAGTTTGGAGTTTTCCGCCGTGGGACATAACTTCCAGGTGACGGATGCCCCGCGACGAGTCCGGGCGAGCCCTGCAGACTCTGTGATGAAATTCAAAATGAGTAAAAAAGACACTTTACTTTGACATCGAGGCGGCACGTGGCGCGGGGACCACCCTAAACACGGCGTGTCAACTTGTGGACGTACTTACTTCCCCCACTCTCCGCAGCTCCGCACATGAGGAGTTCAAGTGCGCTCCAAAGTTGCTGATGCCAACAAGTTATTTACTTCCAGAGCTTCCACCCAGCAGCCAATCGTCATGTTGGATACATTTGCGATGCAGAGCGCCGGCGTGGCCGTCTCCAGCGCGGAGCTCCAGCTCAAACTGACCGACAACAAGAGCAGCCCGGCCGCAGCAGGGATGGGGATGGAGAAGGACAACGAGAAGAAACTCATAGAGATAACTGGTCCGGCTTTATCCAAAAGAAAACTTCTGGTCGGCTTAGACCTCCTCTGCCTCTGCCTGGGTAAATATCAGAATGTACCAAAATACTGTAATTTCACTTGTAACCTCCTTTGTTGAAGTGGACCAGGATTGAACTCAATATGTCCAAAGCACCTGTACAAATTCATAATCAGTATTACATAATGTAACAGTTGTTTGGTGTGAAGTGCTGAGACGACTCTGGCCAATGAGGCCTGGTGTGGATGCTGTTGTTTGCAATGGATTGCAGCAAGGTGTTTCTGTTATTTTGTCCACTCATACATAAACTAAGTCAACAGACTAAAATCTCTTTTTAGCTATGTATGCATATTTAAAGCTGAAACAAATAGCGGAAAGAATCAATTAGTGGATTTAATAAATGTGTAGGTCATTTCTTAAGCACAGCTGCAGATTATTCACTGCTCCAGCTTCTCAATTGAGAGGATTTGCTATTATCTCATGTGATACTAACTGTGAATATATATAAAAGTCTTGAGTTGTTTTGGTGAGAAAAAACAAGATCTGATCCTCATGGGCGTTTTCCCCATTTGCTTCTATTTTATTATTCAACAATTAAAGCAATCATTGGCTATTTTTAAAATGTTTAAACTACAGGTGAGCTCCCTTAAAAACTTTCATTAATTTCTACGTCGAGTATCTGTGCTGATGGTGAACTTCTATCATGTTGAGTTCTTTTCTGCTTTGTTTCCGTCCCTTTTTATTTAGTCAACAAAGACAGTGACTACCTTCAGGTATGATGAGGGTCTTTATATGAGCAGCAACACCAAGTTTATATAAGAAAGAAGGGAAGGAAGTTTTTCAAGTTCTGTCTCCATCTGCATGTATATCCCTGACTCTCTCTCTCTCTCTCTCTCTCTCTCTTCCACTCATACGCGTTCTCGAGCTCTCCGTGCCAGCTGCTTTGTGCATTGCCCAGGGAATTCTGCAGTTTCCATGACAACCTCCAGTTCTCAGGGTAGAGCCAGGGCCAGGGGGAATTGTATTTGGTATAAATAAATACATGCACGTTTCACTGTGTGTGTGTGTGTGTGTGTGTAATTGTTGTGCCCTCTTATGGTCCCTATATATGACTATACAGGAGGTTATATAATGTTGGCTAATTAGAAAAAGCTGGACATAGAGTTAATCTGTATTAACAACATATTTGACGTGTGAAGAAGGGAGAAAGACTCTCTTTATATGTCTCTCTCTCTCTCTTTCTCTACTCTATGTGTGCAGGCATGCAGGACAGAGACAGAGAGAGACAGAGAGAGGTATACATAGATACAGAGAGAGAGAGAGAGAGAGAGAGAGAAAACACTCAAGAGAGAAACAGAGACAGTGAGAGGCTGGTTCTGGCTCTGGTGTGCTGCGGCATTTGCTCTTTGTTTTGTAGGGAAGAGAACTGTCACAAACAACCCCCCTTTCGCTTCTCATTATCTGAAATACACACACACACACACACACACACACAAACACACAATTCAAAGCATTTATTGCAGAAAAAAAGTCATGGTTCCCACCCTTATTTTCCTATAAAAGTATTCCTCTTTAGATCTTCCCACAGTCTCCTCATCTCATATTCCCAGTTTTATTATACCCATGCATTTCATGTCCCCTCCTTCTTTCGAGGGCGTGCACCGGTGCTCGCTATCCGACATCAATGCCGTTGTCTTACTGATAGAAAAAAAGGATCTAAAAAACAATTGTTTCTTTATTGAATCAGCTTTTGTTGGTTTTAGGCTATATGTTATCTCTGCACAGTTATTTGCTTGCTGCTTGTGTTATAATTAGGGATGGGTATCGTTTGGGTTTTTTCCGATACCGGTGCTAAACCGGTACTTTTAAAACGATACCGGTGCCTAAACGGTGCCTGAACCGATATTTTTTTTTTTAAACGCACAATGAGGACATTAAAAACCTCTTCGGCCATATTCCCTGTAGAAGCCGTTATCATGGAGCACTGACAAACAACGGATATCAGACTGTTAACATACACAACACATGTTCTCCATTATATGAGGTGATATGTATTGTCATGTGCAGACCTTATAGGGTTAATCCTGTCACTGTTTTGATGGGCAAAGAGAACAACCAATCAGAGGTACTGAAGATGACACGTGACAAATAAAGTTTTGCTTCTGACAGCGAGAGTTACACTGAAACAAAGTGATGCCCCACGGTCTTTATTCCTCCGTCATTATATTCCCGGTAACACCGGGTATACAGCCGGGATCGCTGGACATCAACACATCTGCTAGCAGACTGTCACGCTCGTAGCTAGCGCTAGCTACGAGCTAACTTAAGCATGGTTATAATGGCTAATTTATTATTTCTTGGCCTACTTTTATGAATGCAAGACTCTCTCCCCCCTGACATCAGAAACATTGACTCTATCACTTTATTCAAAACTCACCTCAAAACTCACCTTTTCAGGCAGGCCTATGGCTGACCTGTTCCCCTCTTGGTTGCTCTGCTGCAGCCTGTTCTGCTTTTTAACTGTTTTGCTTTTTAACTGTTCTGCTTTTTAATTGTGTCCATTTTTAAATATGTTGTACGGCGACCTTGAGTGCCTTGAAAGGCGCCTTATAAAATTAATGTATTATTATTATTATTATTAATCAACGATACGGTATTAATCTGAGTTCAGGCTGCTCGTCATCATCGGTCTCCACGTGTTCAGGGGGACCGGTGACGGTCTCCTCATCGCGTCCAGCTTGACGCTGGTGTGCTCGACACGGCCTCACTAGTCACACACGGCTCAGCCTCCGCTGTCAAAGTTAAATATGAGAGGCTCGTAACCTGCTGACAGGGCGGAGTCACCAGAGAAGTTCAAAACAATAGTTTTTTTCAATTTCAATCGGCTCAGGCACCGGAAAGAAGCACCGAAATGTGCGTTGCGTTTCGGTCCGAGTAATACCGGTTGTATTGGAACCGGTACCATATTGGCACCGGGTTTCGGTACCCAACCCTAGTTATAATCAACATTTCAGTTTGAAGAAGTTTGTTTTCTTTAGTTGAGAGTCTACAGCCATGTTATGAGCTGAGGCTGTACTTTGGCCTAGCGCCGCCGTGAGCTAAATGCTAACAATGCTGCTGATGTCAGCGTTACGTGCTAATGTTAGCAGGCAATTGTTTATTGTCACGTCGCAGTTTAGCGTGTTAGCATGCTAACGTTTCCTAGTTAGCATTAGATACGGCGTAGAGCTGAGGTTGAATGGCATGGCGTTGGGTTTTAAAGGCTCTCTCACCAAAGTTTGGGGGGTAACTAAAATGTTGGCCTCATGACGCAAGATGAAAAGTCAATTAAGTAACTTTCATGTTAAGTATTGACAGGGCTCTCAAGTGTCACGCATTGAGCGTGCGACTCACGCATTTCGGTCTTAAGTCACGCACTCCCGCCACACATCGTATTTCTCACGCTGAAAAAAACTCTCGGCTATTTAATGTTTTAATGTGCCGCAGCGCGCAAACATGAGCCGCGCTGCCCTCACCGTGGAGGAATCGAGCGCTCCCCTGGAGTTCTGCTGTGAGGAGCCACTTATCAGCCAATCAGAAAAAAGAAATGGGCTACACAATAGCCAATCAGAAAAAAACCGTATCTGTTGTATCTGGGTAAGATTTAATCCAGCAACCAATGAAAATAAAGCATCCTGGAGTTGCGCGCGACTGACTGATATCCGAAAATTTCGTTCTGCGGTGGGGGGGGTGCTGATTCAATTCAATTCAATTCAGTTTATTTGTATAGCCCAATTTCACAAATTACAAATTTGTCTCGGAGTGCTTTACAATCTGTACACATAGACATCCCTGCCCCAAAACCTCACATCGGACCAGGAAAAACTCCCAAATAACCCTTCAGGGGGAAAAAAAGGGAAGAAACCTGGAGGAGAGCAACAGAGGAGGATCCCTCTCCAGGATGGACAGATGCAATAGATGTAATGTGTACAGAAGGACAGATTTAGAGTTAAAATACATTCAATGAATATGACAGAGTGTATGAATAGTTCATAGTAGGCATATTCCACGATGGAGACCTCCACGATCCATCAGGCAGATGGCGGTGGGGAGGAGTGGGCGGAGTCTCAACAGTGGGCGGAGTCTCAACAGGACAGTGGCGTAGTCATGAGCAGGAATTCCACGACCCAGACGATCCATCAGGCAGATAGATCTATGCCGTCTCATAGGGTCCGATGACCCCATGAGACGTGAAGTCAAAAGGACTCGGAGAGAAAGCAGAGTTAGTAAGGTGTGATTGAGAGATGAAAATTCATCCTTAAGGAGAGAAAAAAGAGGAGATAGGTACTCAGTGCATCCTAAAACGTCCCCGGGCAGCTATAAGCCTATAGCAGCATATCAAGGGGCTGGACCAGGGCAAACCTGATTCAGCCCTAACTATAAGCTCTGTCAAAGAGGAAGGTCTTAAGTCTACTCTTAAACGAGGTGACTGTGTCTGCCTCCCGGACTGAAATTGGAAGCTGGTTCCATAAAAGAGGAGCTTGATAACTAAAGGCTCTGGCTCCCATTCTACTTTTTAAGACTCTAGGAACTACAAGTAGTCCCGCATTTAGTGAGCGTAGCTCTCTAGTGGGGCAATATGGTACTACAAGCTCCTTAAGATATGATGGAGCATCACCAATCAAGACTTTGTAGGTTAAGAGAAGAATTTTAAAAGTGATTCTTGATTTTACTGGGAGCCAGTGCAGAGCAGCTAGTGCAGGAGTGATGTGATCTCTTTTCTTAGTTTTAGTGAGAACACGAGCTGCAGCATTCTGGATCAACTGGAGGGACCTAAGAGATTTATTAGAGCAGCCTGATAATAAGGAGTTGCAGTAATCCAGTCTCGAAGTAACGAACGCGTGAACCAATTTTTCTGCATCTTTTTGAGACAAGATGTGCCTGATTTTTGAAATATTACGTAGATGAAAGAATGCAGTCCTTGAGATTTGCTTTACGTGGGAGTTAAAGGACAAGTCCCGATCAAAGATAACGCCAAGATTCTTTACAGTGGTGTTGGATGCCAGGGCAATGCCATCTACAGAATCCACATCACCAGATAATTGATCTCTGAGGTGCTCAGGGCAGATTAAAATTACTTCGGTTTTGTCTGAGTTTAACATCAAGAAGTTGCAGGTCATCCATGTTTTTATGTCTTTAAGACATGCTTGAATTTTACAGAGTTGGTTGCTCTCCTCTGGTTTTATCGATAAATATAGTTGAGTATCATCTGCATAACAATGAAAGTTTATGGAGTGTTTCCTGATAATATTGCCCAAAGGAAGCATGTATAAGGTAAATAAAATTGGTCCAAGCACAGAACCTTGTGGAACTCCGTGATTAACGTTGGTGGTTATCGAGGCGTCATCGTTTACAAATACAAATTGAGATCGATCTGATAAATAGGATTTAAACCAAATTAGTGCCGTGCCTGAAATGCCAATCGACTGCTCCAGTCTCTGTAACAGGATGTCATGGTCAATGGTGTCGAATGCAGCACTAAGGTCTAACAAGACCAGCACAGAGATGAGTCCTTTATCTGCTGCCATTAAGAGGTCATTTGTAATTTTCACCAGTGCCGTCTCGGTGCTGTGGTGTTTTCTAAATCCTGATTGAAATTTCTCAAATAAACTATTATGATGTAAAAAGTCGCACAACTGATTTGCGACCACTTTCTCAAGGATCTTGGAGAGGAAGGGGAGGTTAGAGATCGGTCTGTAGTTAGCCAACACCTCTGGATCCAGAGTGGGCTTCTTCAGGAGAGGTTTAATAACAGCCACCTTGATGGAGTGTGGTATGTGGCCTGTTAGCAGAGACACATTGATAATATCTAATAGAGAGCCGCCATTTAAAGGCAAAACGTCTTTAAGCAGCCTCGTCGGGATGGGGTCCAAGAGACAGGTAGACGTGTTCGAAGTAGAAACCGTTGAAGATAATTGGTCACGGTTGATGGGAGAAAAGCCCTCCAAATATACACCAGGGCATACAGCGGTTTCCAAGGCCATTCCACTTGAGGACAGATTGGCACTGGTTATGGGCAAGAGAATATTAATCTTGTCCCTAATAGTTAAAATCTTTTCATTAAAGAAGTTCATAAAGTCATTACCACTAAGGTTTATAGGAATGCTCGGCTCCACAGAGCTGTGACTCTCTGTCAGCCTGGCTACAGTGCTGAAGAGAAACCTGGGGTTGTTTTTATTTTTTTCTATTACAGATGATTAATAGTCTGCTCTGGCATTACGGAGGGCCTTCTTATATGTTTTAAGACTATCTCGCCAAACTAAGCGGGATTCTTCGAGATTAGTTGAACGCCATATGCGTTCAAGCTTTCGTGACGTTTGCTTTAGTTTGCGGGTCTGAGGGTTATACCAGGGAGCAAACCTCCTCTTCCTCACTGTCTTCTTCTTCAGAGGGGCTATCGAGTCCAGTGTCATTCTCAAAGAGCCTGTGGCACTGTCAACAAGATGATCAATCTGGGACGGACTAAAGTTAGACCAGGAGTCCTCTGTTTTAATAAAAGTGTATATTCTTATATTGAGACGTGGTATCGAATCAAATACAGAAGGAATCGCTTCTTTAAATTTAGCTACAGCACTGTCAGTTAGACATCTGGTGTAGAAACTTTTGACTAACGGAGTACACTCCGGTAGTATAAATTCAAAAGTTATGAGGTTGTGGTCTGACAGAAGAGGATTCTGTGGGAAGACGTTCAAATGCTCAATGTCAACGCCATAAGTAAGAACAAGATCAAGCGTGTGGCCAAAGCTGTGAGTGGGTTTCTGTACTCTCTGACAGAAGCCAATCGAGTCCAACAAGGAGATGAATGCAGCACTAAGGCAATCATTATCAACATCCACATGGATATTAAAATCTCCAACAATAATAACTTTATCGGTTTTAAGAACCAAACTTGATATAAATTCTGAGAATTCAGATATAAACTCTGAATATGGACCTGGTGGCGGTACAGAATCACAAATCGAATTGGCTGTAGTGTTTTCCAGGTTGGATGTGAAAGACTAAGAACAAGGCTTTCAAATGAGGTGTAGTGTAA
Source organism: Pseudoliparis swirei (assembly GCF_029220125.1). Taxonomy (NCBI): domain Eukaryota; kingdom Metazoa; phylum Chordata; class Actinopteri; order Perciformes; family Liparidae; genus Pseudoliparis; species Pseudoliparis swirei. The sequence continues at coordinate 22,838,182 of NC_079411.1, forward strand.
TTTTGGTTGAGGATTAATTAATAGGCTCGATTCAAAGATGGCTGCTACTCCACCTCCTCGACCGGTGCCTCGAGGAATGTGAGTATTAATATGACTTGGAGGAGTCGATTCATTCAGGCAGACATATTCTTCATGGCTCAGCCAGGTTTCAGTTAGGCAACATAAATCAATGTGATTATCTGATATTAAATCATTTAGTAACACAGCTTTAGATGACAGAGATCGAATATTTAGGAGACCACATTTAATAGACCTATTTTGTTGCACTGCTGAAATAATGGTGTTAACTTGTATAAGGTTATTGTGTACGACTCCTCTTCTGCTTACTTTTGATTTATTTAATTGAAGTGGCCGTGGGACAGACACAGTCTCTACTCTAAAGTCATGGGTGGGTAACTGCTCGAATGGAAGAGCAGAGAAGGGTGTTAAACTACAACTCTGCTCCCAGTTCCTGATCTGAACCCTGGGTTGTCATAGATTAAGTCCGTGATCAACTTGGTCATATTCGCAGAAATGAGACGCGCTCCGTCCAACGTGGGATGAATGCCGTCTCTCCTCATCAGATCAGGTTTTCCCAGAAAGTCTTCCAGTTGTCTCGTAGCCCACATTATTCGCTGGGCACCACCTCGACAGCCAGCGGTTGAAAGACGACATTCGGCTATACAATTCGTCTGTCTGCAAATTTGGGAGAGGGCCAGAGAAAATTACGGTGTCCGACAACGTCTTGGCATAAGCACACACCGATTCCACATTAATTTTAGTGACTTCCGACCGACGGGCTCGGGCGTCATTACCACCGGCGTGTATTACAATCTGACTGTATCTCCGCTTGTCCTTAGCCAGCAGCTTCAAACAAGACTCCACGTCGCCCGCTCTGGCCCCCGGGAGGCACACGACTCTGGTCCGTGGCTTCGCTATTTTCACGTTCCTGACTATAGAGCTCCCGATAACCAGGGTGTGTTCCTCAGCGGGTGTGTCGCTGAGCAGGGAAAACTGGTTGGAAACGTGAAGTGGTTGGTGCACAGCGGGCTTCTGTGTAGACTTACTACTCCTGCGAACAGTTACCCAACCATCCGGCTGCACGGTTACCGCCGGGGAACAGCTAACAGCTGACTGTAGCTCCGCGCCGACTACGGGAGAGGGCGGGCTAACTAGCATAGCTGTCTGAGCTTCGATAGCGCGGAGCCGTGCATCTAACCCACTTAGACCTGCCTCCAACCTAGCAAATAAACTACACTTGTTGCATGTATCGTTATCATTAAGGGAGGCAGGGGGATAACTATACATGAGACACACTGAGCAAGAGGGAGCGGGAGGGAGAGAAGAAGAAGTCATGCTCGCTGTTGAGCTGGCAACCAGAGCTTACCGGAAGAGTGAGATGATGCGTGGAAATGTCACGCTTGCCTGTCTTCAAAACTTGAGAGCCCTGTATTGAACAGATTGTGGTGATTATTTTTCGGTTTGGGTACATAACTACAAACCTCGAGAATCAATTTTAAACCCTTGTGCACCCACGTAGAGACCTTCACAGGATTAAGAGCTGGAAAGACAAGCATGCATGTTTGGTTCTTCTTAAATTGCATTTTTTTCATCCTCCAGTTTGACTCCCCTTTTCTCCTCCCACGCATCATCTCCACTTTCCCATCACAAAGAGGAATGTCTACACTCCCACTGGGGGATCGTCGGGCTGTCAAACCATCTCCCTTCTCTTCCTGTGCAGCTTCCATCCCGTTCTTTGCGTGTGAGCTGAAGGCAGTGAGTCCCTACAGGAGGGGCTTCATGTGCGGGGACCCCAGCATCACCTTTCCTTATCTGCATCGAGAGGCCATACCGGATGAATTACTCATCGCCGGTGGCATCGTCATCACGGGCCTCACTGTGAGTCGTCGGCGTAATGATCGTCCTTGTCGTGCCGGTCCAAGTCCGTTATTTGTTTTTTGACAGGATGTGAGGACGGGAATGCAAGACGACGGTTCTGACTGTGTGTCCGCCTCCAGATCGCCCTCGGGGAGAGCTACCGAGTCCGTTTCCGCGGCGTCAGCTCCAAGGCCTTTGTGAGGAACCTGTATGTGTCCTGTCTGTACAAGGAGCTGGGCTGCTTCCTGTTTGGCTGTTGTGTCGGCCAATCGCTGACCAACATGGCCAAGCTGAGCGTCGGGCGGCTGCGACCGCACTTCCTGTCTGTGTGCGGCGTCACCTATGCGTCACTGAACTGCACGCCTGGAACCTACGTCGCAACGGTGACCTGCCGCCAGCCCGACCACCGGTTGGAAGAGGAGGCCAGGTGTGTGTGTGTGTGTGTGTGTTATTATGTAGTTTACTTTTGTTGTGTGTTTTTCTAAATACTTCTCCATTTTTTTAGGATGTCCTTCTTCTCTGGTCACGCTTCCTTTGCGATGTACACATTGCTCTATTTAGCAGTGAGTATTATTTATCTCTTGATCTATCACACATTTTCTCCTGCACACACACACACACACGTACACACACTGGCAAACACCAATTACTGTCTACAGTTTCCAATTACCATCGCTCTATAAAAGAGAGAGAATGAATAAAAAACAGGGAGCCATCATCCGTCCAGTTAACAGCCGAAAGCGAGGGAATGAAAGAGGAGAGGGAGAAAGAGAGGGACTAAAAGAGGAGAGGGAGAAAGAGAAAAGAGGGACTAAAAGAGGAGAGGGAGAAAAAGAAAAGAGGGACTAAAAGGAGAAATGGGACTAACAGAGACAGCTTTGTTCTGCTGTGGGAGGAGTGCGACCTTGCCTCACTGCCGCCCTGCTCTCCTCTATTGTGTGTCTGTGTGTGTGTGTGTGTGTGTGTGTGTGTGTGTGTGTGTGTGTGTGTGCAGGCTCCTTTATTTATATGTGTTTATGGTAGCTTGTGTGTGTCCCTGAGCAAGTGACTGATGGAAATGTGTGCATTCAGCATTATAATGTGTGTGCCATCTTGTGTGTGTGTGTGTGTGTGTGTGTGTGTGTGTGTGTGTGTGTGTGCGTGTGTGTGTGTGCAGTCGTGGCTTGCTTGTTAAACAGGGTAAGAAGGGAAGATGAAAAACAAGGCACCATCAAGACCGCGATCACCATAACTTTAAATCATGGAAGCACTGAATTGTGTTCAGTATTCTCACGTTGCGTCTCGTGACTCTGGAGGGACGTTGTGTCGACTCGGAGATGTTCATACGTTAAGCCTCTCCTCCATTCTCAGACAATAGCCGGTATTTAAATAATAACCGTACCAATTGCGATAAATTTGCATTTGACAGAATTTATGTTATAAAGAGAGAGATTCAATAACAAGGATGGATCCCCAACCCAGACCCTCCGGGTCCCCCAGGCCTCACATCCTCTGTGTAGCAATGGAGTTTGTGGCAGTTTAATATAGTATATGCGCAACAAAGAAAAAGACTAAACCCAAATAATAAGGGCATTAAGGACAAAATGAGTTCTCACATATTCTTAACTGTACTCTAGCTGATCATTAATAGTATTGAATGACTTACAATTTACCGAAATCTCATGTTTTGCACTAATTTGCCTTCACGCCTGCACGGCTCCGGGTTTTCAGCCGCATTGGAAACAAAAAGAAGCTTCAACTCAAGTCTTTAAGGGCATTCGGGCAAAATCGTGAGGCATCGAGTCAGGAATTTAAACAAAGCCGCCCCCGGCTGCTTAAACGTGCCCTGTCCGATCAGGGCCACAGGTTTCACCAACATGAGTTATTAGGCCATGTATTCAATCAAGTTACCACAAATTACATCCATCCATCCTATACTTACTATTTAACACATTCAAAGAGCAAAGTGGTGGTTGTGGCATCAGTCTGTCCTGATTATAATAATCCACACAAGGTAAACGTGTTGAGTTATTATTGGCACAAATCGCATCAACTGACACGTTTGAAACAGGAAAAATGGACAGGACACACACATTAAACATTAAACAATTTACTTTTCAACAAGGAAAAGAAGTAGAAACGCTGGGAAGCCAGCTATAGTGAGCAGGGAACGAGAATGAGGAGGGAGACACGACGATTGGGTAACAAGATAACGAGGACTGACAGAGCTGATGGGGATAGACACTAAACGGGTGTACGAAGGAAGACTTGTGGAAACTCAAAATATAATCAAAGACAAGTCAGTTGTGCTCAAATATATGTATTTATACTTACAATGGGGATAATTAGGAATACAGTGAAGCTCAACCTCTAATATGTGTTTTAAATGAATACCTGTCTCGTAATAGAGTATGACACAAGACTTCTAACTCAGGATTTCACCTGTTAAATGTTAAATAAGCCACTCGTGAATCATGTATACCGTAGAACCGGGTTCATTATTTACAGTAACAGATGGTGACCTTATTGTTATGTGCAATAACTAACGTGGATTTTTTTTGCCACGTAGTTTTACCTCCAGGCGCGGTTGACGTGGCGCGGGGCGCGGCTGCTGAGGCCGTCTCTGCAGTTCTTCCTGGTTCTGCTGGCGGTCTACACGGGTCTGACCCGCATCTCAGACTGCCGGCACCACTCGTCCGACGTCCTGACGGGCTTCATACAGGGAGCCCTCACTGCTTACTGGGTGGTCAGTACAACCTTTCCTGCTTGAGCTTGTGCATGTCCACATGTCGACGTCGGTTTAAATCTCACGTGTGCGTGTGTGTGTGTGTGTGTGTGTGTGTTTGTGCGTTTGTGTGTTTCCCAGGCCTTTCACATCTCGTCCATGTTTAAAAGCTCCGGTTCGGATCTGTCTCCGACCGAGACCCCGGACAGCCCCTTGTCGCCGCACCACACCGTCTGCTAAACCTCACCTCCACCTCCACCCACATGCGGCCTGTAGCTTACCTTGGATAGACCAGACATTTGAAGAACGTGAGACCATTTCCTGTGAAGTCAAACCACATACCTCATTTGGACAGTGCGAGAGAGAGAGGGAGAGAGAGAGAGAGGGAGGGAGAGTAGAGCTCTTGACGTATACTGTATGTGGCTCATAAGACAAACCATGTGACCTGGGAGCCTGTCCTGTTGTCCATGTGCCTGACCTTAGCTTCACATGCGATACTTACCTGTGAGATGAGACGGCAGCAACCACTACCACTCTACACCTGTAAATATATACAGATTTGTACATTTCAAATGATACTGTAAAAGCACTTTTAGATTTTTTTCAGTATTAGTAATTAACACTTTATAAAAAATTGCACCGTAGGATGTCAAATATTTTATACAAACATGTAATATAAATTGTAATGTAGCTTTTTAAAAAATTTTTTTACATAAACCCAGTGAATGGAATGGATGGTGCTCAAGTAGCGAGAAGGAAACTCATGTTCCTAATGTGTGTTCTCATCGAGGCTGTGTCTGTCCGTTTGCATTCAAAGACGTCGACACAATAGATATAATCATGTTTAGCTAGCTCTCAGATATCCCTCTAATGCTAGACTATGTTGCACAACTACTTACCACTCAAAGAGCACACAGATCATTAAATAAAAATGTCTTTTTTTTAAATAATCATTGTCTCGTTAAAGCTACTACAAGGAATGTATATGTTGTGTTGATGTTGGCGGTCCCTGTGCACAAAGGGTGTTTGCCATGTCATTTTACTGCAACAGGGTCTGACAGTCTTTACGGCTCAGTCCTGGTTCTGGTTCCCCCGTGCCTCCCTTCACTTCAGCAGCGCGCTCTGGGTCTTCAGCATTGTGGCATGTGTCGGCTCCCAGGACGGGCTGAGAGGTAAGGCGATGCTCTGCTCCTCGCCGGCGGAGGAGACTCTGTTGCTAGGCGCTGAGCCGTCCTCCTCTGACAGCCGGACGTGGTCTGTGGGTGTAAGACTGCCAATGACTGAATATTTAATATCCTCCCCTTCTAATATCGCTAACATGCAATATCTATTTTGCTGTGGTACCTTTTTTTTTTTGCATCCTGGGCTTGGAGTCATCCAACACCATGATGACAACAGTGAACGGTTTAAAGAAGAGCGTTAGCGTTATCATCCTGGTGTCGGAGATCACAGCCGGACTTTAATTCTTACTTCTGACTACGCAAGACAAATTATTGCATAATCTTTTAAAAGACGATGACTCCATTCTAACGTACACTACCGTTCAAAAGTTTGGGGTCACTTAGAAATGTCTTTATTTTTCAAAGAAAAGCACAGTTTTTTCAATAAAGATAACATTAATCAAAAATCCACACTATACATTGTTAATGTGGTAAATGACTATTCTAGGTGGAAACGTCTGGTTTCTTATGAAATATCTCCATAGGTGTATAGAGGCCCATTTCCATCAACGATCACTCCAGTGTTCTAATGGTACATTGTGTTTGCTAATCGCCTTAGAAGACTAATATCTGATTAGAAAACCCGTGCAATTATGCTAGCACAGCTGAAAACAGTTATGCTGGTGATATAAGCTATACAACTGGCCTTCCTTTGAGCTTGAAGTTTGAAGAACAAAATTAATACTTCAAATATTAATCATTATTTCTAACCTTGTCAATGTCTTGACTATATGTTCTATGAAATGTTCAATTCATTTGATAAATAAAAGTGAGTTTTCATGGAAGACACGAAATTGTCTGGATGACCCCAAACTTTTGAACGGTAGTGTAAATGTATTCGAGTTATTGAGCCATTTTGGGACAAAGCAAGACACAAACAACAGTAACATATTATCACTTTATTAAATTAATAAAGCAAAGTCGTTGGTTTATTTGTGAATGAGTAGACACAGCATGTATTGTGTCTATACAGTGTTTCTTGCCATCTGTATAATATAACTCCTACTATTAATTATATTCTCTTTAAGCTCTGCTTTTTGTCTCCACCATCCACAAACTGCAAATCCACTTCATATAATGTCATAAATGTAGTACATGGCTGTACTGCGATGCATGTCCTACCTTGACAACAATATGATTTTAGTACCAGTTATGTATGGCTGATAAGTCAAAATACCCTTTTTCTCCTCCATCATTGGTGGAAGAAGTTCTCAAGCAACACCAGCATTTAAATATATTGTGTCTTGCATTCAACATTTTACTAATATATGTCTGCCTGAGTATCAAAAGTACTAATTGAGCAGACCCCCGTCAGTTTCATTATTATAGACAGCATTATTGGTTTATTCGTACTGATGCATAACAAGCATTACAACTGTAGCCGGATGAGACAATTTAAGACACTTTATATACTGATGGGTTGTTTTAATCTGCTTCATTTTAAAATGATCATATTTGTTAAATATAATCTCTATTTACAAAGTAACTCGTCAGCTGTCAGATAGTGTTGTTGAGGAGAATGGAATATAATGGAAGTATACAAGTAACGTACAAGTAGTACTAAGTACATTCACTTAGTTACATTAAATCACAGCTTGTAAAAGCAGTTATTTTATTAATCCTATCCACCAACAATCTTTTCCACTGCTGATCGGCATTCCTCCTTTAAGTGAAACCCCCGCTTCCTCTGCACATCCACACAAAGAGAAAGACGGTAACGTTTATTTCACATGTTTACTTGAACTTCAATAGCAATACAAGACAATCAGAACACTTGAGGTCGATATTTACAAGGATCTCAGGGGGGGTTGCAGAAAAGTTCTGAGGTTTCATATGATCTCTGGCTCTGGAGTCAATAGTTCTGTTGCTATGGCGGGCTCCATGGCAACGAGTTCCATCACCGACAGTTTGTGGCAGGTGGAGGGAGGGGTTGTTGTCGGGGCGGGGGGATTAAGAGAGAGGGGGGGGGGGTCTTGATGTCAAATGGGATTGGTCAAGAGTTCAAAATCAGTCGGAGGGGATGTGTGTAAGAGGCCCACCAGTTGAGATTGATAAAATGCTTCACTGTGATACATTAATTACACAAGAATGATGTATATACACACACTCACAGCCATCCTTACACACACACATGCTCATCAAGCTATTCAAACACACCCGCTCACACACACTCATACACACACTCACACTCACACACACGTCAGCAATTTCCTCCTACAGTTTGCAGCCTGGTACAGCCACTATAAAGTCATGCACATGTTCTTTGAAAGGATTTTTGGCAACACACAAGTGCTTCTTTGACACACTGTTTGCTTGCTACGGGAAAGGGCGACACCCGGCCGACGAACCGAAAGAAACTTAAGACGATGGGCCAGTAAGGATGAGCACCAATGAGACGGGGAGACACAGAAGGGTTTCGGGGCGAGAAAGTGGAGCAGGAAGAATTATAAATGGATCACAGTCATAGAAAAGTAACAAAACATGAAAAAGGGGGGCAGTCTCGTGGTGATCGGGAGATCGAAGCAGGGAGGAGCTATCGCTGTCATCATCATTACCTTCATTATCCATCATCATTATCCCATTACACCTCTTCGTCATCGTAATCGTCATCGTTTCCATCGGATTGATCTCGGTTATTTGTCACAACCGCCGTCTTCCTCCTCGTCCCTGGTTTCTATGCCCCGGTCACCACCGCCCTAGTCACAGGCTCGTCACCCGCTGCATCTGTCCGTCCTCTCCCTCCGAGGTGGGCTCCGCCGCCGCCGCCGCCGCCTCGCCGTTGGACGCCAGCGGCGGCGGCGGCTGGTAGAAGGTCTGCAGGTGATTGGGCCGCGGGCCGAGCGGGGGTCGCCCCAGGCTGTACGGCAGTTCCAGGGCGGGCCGCTGGGGCTGGCCGACGGGGCTGCTGACCTCTTCTGGACCTTCGGGGCTGCTGTCTGGGTAAGAGAGGGTCGGCGGGGAGGTGCGGGTGTAGAAGCGGGGGGGCGAGCTGCTTCGGCTGTACACCTGGGGGGAGTGGCGCGAGTACAGGTTGTTCGGGGACGAGTTGGTTTCTCGAGGAGCGAAGATGTTCGTCGGGGGAGAGCTGCGGGGGAAGATGTTGAGCTGAGGCGACCGCCGGTCTCCGGGATAGAGCGGGGAGGGGTTTGAATCTCGGGCGTAGATAGGTGAGGAGTCAGGGTCGAGGTCGAGGTCAGGGGTCAAAGGCAGAGCAAAGCTGTCAGAATCCTCTGGTTCGCTGTGGTACCGGAGAGACCCTCTGTCTTTCCCTCTTTTCCTCCCGTCGAGGCCGCCGTCTTTGCTCTCAAACAGGAAGGATTCGTCCCTGTCGATATCCATCCCTCCCCTCCACACATCCAGCGCTCTGTCTTTCTGCTTCTCATTTTCTCGCTCCATCCCCGCTCTCCATCCATCTCTGTCCTTCAAAAACAAGGATTCATCTTTCTCTTCCTCCATCCCGCCCCTCCATCCGTCGATCCTAAAATCGTTCTTCTGCGTTATAAAAGTCTCTTCCTGGTCGGCCTCCCCCCGCCACACCTCCATCCTCCCACCTCTCTTCTCCAGCAGATGAGGTTCCACGCTCCCTCGCTCCGTTCCGGCTCTCCATTCGTCCATCTCTTCCTCTCTTGTCTGAGAGGTGAAGGACTCGTCCCTCCCTCTCTCGTTTCCTCCCCTCCATTCGTCCATCATTTCATCTCTTTTTAAGAGAAACGTCTCGTCCTTTTCTCGCTCTTGGCCAATTCTCCACGCCTCGACACCTGCCTCCCTCGGTTTCATCAGCAAGGGCTCCTCCAGAGCCTTGTACAGGGAGTCAGACTCCTGTGGGGGAGGGGGAGGAGGAGGCGGGAGGGGCCTGTCCCGGTAACGCTCCCTGTCCCTCTCGCGGTCCCTGTCGGTCCCCACGCTCGGCTCCACTGGGCCGCGGTGGCGTGACAGGGTGCCGGGTGTGCGGCTGAGGGTGGAGTTGGGCCGCGCCTGAACATCGGGGGGTCGCGCTTGCTGCCGGTCCTGGAGCCCGCGGCGACTCAGAGTGCCCTGCAACGACCTGTCCCCGTCTTTCAGCAGCTCTCGGGACTCCGAGTCTTCAGAAACCCGCGAGTTTGACCAGCCGTCTTGTAGGCGCGGCGCCGGGGTGGCGTGATCTTGCCCGCGGAGCGTGGAATGTGTCTCGCCGTCTTGCGTGTGGTGCCGCGTGTGCGCCCAGGCCTCCTGCGCGGCGTGGTGTGCGTTCGGCTGCATGGTGGCCACCCAGCCCTCTTGGGGCGGCGGCGCGTGTCGAGTCAAAGTGGCGCCGTGTGCGAGGGCGGCCCTGTCGTGGTCCTGAGGCCGCGCCAGGCTCCCGTAGCGCTCGGGAGGAACGGGCATGGCCACCGAGGGCCTCAGGTTGCTCTGCACCAGCTCCGAGATGATCATCTTCTCCAGCGCCGCCGCATCGGACAGATTACGACGCATTCCGGCAGCGCCGCTGCCCAGATCTGTGGCCCCGTGGGGGGTGAGGAGGGCCGGGGAGATGTCGTCACTTCCTATACCGACTCCTCCCTCCCGCAGGAGGTCAGTGGTGCCCACCACTCCAGCTCGGGACCCGGGTGTGGTGCCCAGACCGTGCAGGGTGAAGGTGTTGGGGGTGTAGCCTCCATTGAGACAAACACTGTCCAATCCACAGGACTCCTGGCTCTTGGACACGCCCCCTTCTGTTGGAAGAAACAGGGAGATGAAAATGATCAAACAGGGAAATCAGAAAAACATCCACACAGATTTAAGTGAATGAATGGATACATGGATGAGAGAGCGTAGGGTTCATGTGCCCAGTGAGGTAGTGGCTTTCCAAGAAAGATATATTGAAAATATTCTTTGGTGAAATGTTCAGTTATGCAGCCACATGAGCGGGAGATGTATGTTATGTCCTTATGGTTAATAATTACTGTGTGCAAATGCTGCACAGGTAGTCTATGAATTGAACAAGGAGGTGGCGCTCAATGATTGGAGTGAGCACAATAAAGGAGAGCTCGTACTCTTTCTGAAGTTTCCTACTGGTCCACGTTAAGACAGAGAGACAGAGAGGGAAAGAGTCAAAAAATATTTAAAAGACAAACAATTCAAGGTGAAAAACTAGAAACAGAACACCACACGGGAATAAAGCAAAAAAACTTTCATTCAAAACATTCAGAATTAGGAGAAGAAACATTTTAAACTTAAAAAGTAGAGCCATAGCAATGAATCGGTCGCCTGATATTATTGATCAATTATCTTATCGCAGATATGAATAATGTTGTACGCTAACAAATAATTCTGGTACAAAGAAAATAGATAATGTTCACACTAATTTGGAAACAATGTCATCATCACAGAAAGCACTTGCAAGTTATTATTATTATTTCTTAAATACCATAAATTTAATCGATTCTTAAAAATATGTTACGTAGACAACATTTGTTTTCTAAATTCAACACATTCAATTTGAGAGTTGATGCTGTGCACCTTTTAATTAAGAAACTTGAAGGAGTGGCCTTAAATGGGAAATAAAGGCACACGGGTTTTGCAAGGTATTGGGAGTACACGTAATAAAAGCACAGTAAAAAATACCAACGTAAAGAGGGAGAGACATCTGAGTAGACATTTTAAAAACTCAAAATCAGGAGGAATCCAGAACGCTGTGATGTACCTGTGGAGGTGAAGGGTTGGTTGTAGCCCTGGGTCAGCATTGTGTCGTACGGAGAGGCTCCAACATGAGTCTGCAACACTGGATTATTCAGGAAGTGATTCCCCAAAGCAGCTGAGGAGGGAGGGAGAGAAATACATTTTAAAAAACGGAACAACAGAAGAAGCAACACTGACATTCAATAGAGTCAAAGATCTTTACCCCGGTTAAGAGTCTGTGTGTTGTTTACATCCGCGGCGATGAAAGACGATTCGGTCTGTCTGCGAACCGTGTCATTCCACATCCTCCTGATGCGACTCTGGAAGGTCAATATCACACACAAGGTCAAATGGACTCAGAGACAGTGAGAGAGAGATTTAGAGGCGCAGTGTATTTGTATCGTGACCTGTCTGTTCGCAGTCGCTCTCCGACTCTGGCTGCTGGTGTAGCGGCTGTTGGAGCGCAGGGCGGCGCCCTTCAGGGAATCCGGAGAGCTGGAGGAGGAAGTTATGCAACACTGCGAGAGGCGCAGGCATCGGCCGTAGTCCTTCTGACCCTACATGCAAATATTGAAACATGTAACATGTATATTTGTAGTCATAAATGCTCCGGTTACAGATAGGGTGTCACTGTTACGTGAAGACAGACAGGAGACAGACCTTCCTGGCCAGGGTGCAGTGCAGTATGGTGATGAGGAGGCCCTGGGCGGTGTTGAGGGAGGAGAAGACGTAAGCCAGGAGGAGAGACGGAGCACACAGGAACATCAGGCCTGAGGACCAGGTGACGCTCTGCAGGAAGAGCAGCGTCAGGGAGCCCACCGCCCACACCCTGGAAACCACATGAGATCACACAAGAGTTCACTCACCTCAATCTGTCACGAATTAGATTTTTTTTCCCACGAGTTTTAAAGCAAACGGTTGGAAACTTTAGTATTTACTCAATCTGTCACTTTATCCTGCAGTAGTACATCATACAGATAATCTGTGGAAGAAATCTGGTTCCTCCTCTCCGTGCTCCGAATGGCATTCGCACCTCGCCCGGACAAAAACAATCAATGGGAGTCGAGGAGTCTCTAACACAGCGGTCCATCACTGCACATGAGCTCCGTTTAAAGTGTCCGACTGGGCAAAAGTACGGGAGGAAACACAGAATGTTCTCTCTTATCCAGACCAGGAAATTACTTTAAATCAAATTCCGTACTTTTCCAGACTGCTGTCGTGCATTTTGTTCTGATCTTGGAAAAGCTGTGAATGTGTGATTTGACAAAATGTTAGAGCTCTACTCCAACACAATGGTTTCATTTACATTTACATTGGTTCCCTTTCTCAGATGAAAAGGGGCCGACTGGCTCCAGCTAAAGGAACATTCATTTCCAAAGTTTTTCTTGAAGTTTGTATCTCTATTTTAAATCAGGTTAAACAATTTATAATTTTATATCATACAATTTATAATTTACATGATAAGAATATTCCAAATAAACATCAACCGGATGAAAAAAATTAAATTAGCATTTAGCTATTACTGTGTATTATTATTATTAATAATAATAATAATAATAATACTATTTGTGTGTTTTTATTTGTATAATAATAATAATAATGGTTATTATTATTATTATTATTATTCAATTTACTTATTTGTTCTAAATATTGTGATTGGAGCCAGAGCCACTGACAATATCTACACATAATACCACACAACAGATCAGCATGACACACTGTACTTACCTCAGGTTGTCATGGCGACTGGAGTCTGGCTTCAAAGCAGCAGTGCTGTGCATCTTGTGTAAGGTCATCACCAGTACAACCAGGTTCAACTGAGGCCGAAACAAAGAACAAAGACTGTTTCATACATATTTATTAATAATGCCTCAACATGTTGTTATTACACGCTGATGATTACAACTACATTTAAATATTTGTGTCTTGTGTGAGAGTATGAACTCTCCATACTCACAGTAATGACGACACCAACCGGTCCGAGGAAACTCCAGATGAAGTAATTGTCTGTTCGCAGCCAACATCTACACACACACACACACACACACACACACGTATATATCACAGTCAATAATTATCTCTTGAATAGAAAAGTCAGTCTAGGAGTTAATACAAGAATATACAGGTGTAGAAATAAAGTCAACGTACGCAGTTTTTGAGCCGTAGCCTCTGAAGTCTATGGCTGCAGACACAGCCACCACCAGCCCGGGAATAGAGTAGCCACACAGGTAGAAATACTTCCTCCTGGAGTTACGGCCCTCGAATACCTCCCGCTGCAGCAAGTACAGCTCCACTGCCTCCAGACACAACCAGCAAAACACTGAGAGCAGCGAGAAGTGCAGCAGGCCAGCGATGATGGAGCACACGGCCTGCACATGAGGAGAAGATGGAATATGTCACACGGTGCTGCCCTGAACCACATGCTTTAAAACACTTGTATCATCAGTGATGTAGGAGTTCTCACCGTATATTGCGTCTTGTTGGCACCAACGAGGAAGAGCAGCTCGGTGATGAGCAGGTTGGCCCACAGGTTGCAGTGGATGGTGCTGTGGTCCGTGTGCCAGGGCGCCCCCTGGCAGCACAGGGTGGTGAGGCACGTGGCCAAACACACCAGCGCGACAGAGATGCCAACCCAGGAAACCACGTAGACGAGAAGCTCCTCCACGCCGACCCCGAACTGACGTCAACAAGCACACAGGGAAGAAAAGAGCTGAGATATTTAAGATGAGTTCTCATCTGATCATAAAGGGCACCATGTGAGAACACGTGGATGCGTTATGTGGCGTCGCGTCCTCGTGTCCCAGTAGTGTTACCTAACATCTACATTCAGATGAAAGAAATCACACCCAAACAAAAAGGACATCGTGCAGAGAAACATTTCATTCAATTTCATGGCAGGACAAAATAGCCTGCAGCATTTATATATCTCTCTCTCTCTCTCTCTCTCTCTCTCTCTCTCTCTCTCCTATATCTCTCTCTCTCCTCTCTCTCTCTCGCCTATCTCTCTCTCCTCTCTCTCTCTCCTATATCTCTCTCTCTCTCCTCTCTCTCTCTCTCTCTCTCTCTCTCTCTCCTCTCTCTCCTCTCTCTCTCTCTCCTCTCTCTCTCTCTCTCTCTCTCTCTCTCTCTCTCTCTCTCTCTCTCTCTCTCTCTCTCTCTCAGTTCACGCTGAGCGACAGGGTGTGTGTTTGGGAGCTGCGGAGCGTTGTCTGTGTGTTTCTCTCTTTTCTGTTTTTTTCATAGTTGTGTGTATTTAGTGTATGTGGTTTATTAGTTGGGTTTCACAGTAGTTTAATTTGTTTGGTGATTAGTTGTGATCTTCCTGAGATTTGTTTGTACAGGTGTTTCCGCTGGACAGAGTCCTCGTTTCAAACGTCCTCCGCTCATCTCCGATGAGTTTCTCAAACCTGCGCTTCAGCGTCAGAGTAGATGATGTTAATTATAACGTGGCGTCACTGCTGCTGCACCCGACACACATGTGGTGGGTATGAATGAGGGAGGGGTGATGCGGGCAAGGGTGGTGAGGGTGGGGATGAGGGTGGGGATGCTGGACAGGGCAGTGAAAGGCAGGCTGTGGGTGGAGTGGACCAAAAATGGAGGGATGGGATCTGCCAAGAGCAGTGGGGTAGAGGCTGGGGTGAGAAACAAGAAAAGAAGGGGAAAAACAAAAAGATTTAAAACAAAAATAATATTGGTGATGGTGGTGGTGGTGATGGTGGTGGAGCATAATGAGGAAAGTGAGAAAGAGGAGGAAAGAAAAAAGACGAGGACAGGGGTGGAGGTGGGGAGGTGAAGATGGACGAGGAGGAAGCAGGGGGGCAGAAAGGAGGCCAAGGCCAGCAGGGTGGAAGTGAGGAGGAGGGGCCGGTGGAGGACAGTAGTGACGAGGAGGGTCAGAGGACAGCCTCTGTTTTAACAAATAGTCAGAAAGCTGTACACAGATGATGAGATCAGGCTGTTTCTGCACAAAACAAAGGAAAAAGTAGAGGTCAAGGATCACTTCCCTGACCTCGTAAAAATTAGACAAACAAGAGGTTTTAGGATCTTTGCCCAAAGTAAAGGAGTGCATCCAGCACAATGTGTTTTATTTGATTTGTTGGTTTTAAGTTTTATTTGTTTTTAAACTCTTTTCTTTTAATGAACACATTCAGAGTCGTAAATGGAGCGAGGACAGTAAGAAGAGAACATCAATTTATGAATTTAACAAGATGAAGGCCAACGATGTTCTCTTCTAAAATTCTCTCTGCGTCTGACGCAGCAGTCTTGACGCGAAAAAAAAAAAGTGTGTTCACACCAGACGGGACGCCCGGCGGGGGGTAATAAATGAGTCGAGAACCACAGGACTTTAGTGGACTGAGCTGCACTCCCACTGCGCTTCTCGCTGCTCTCTCTTCTTCTCTCTTTGATACATGTCTCTGAGACTTTTCCACCTCAGATCTCCTCTGCCATGAAACACATATTTGGTTGATAATAAAGTACAACAAATAGCGAGAATAAAAGCAAATACATACATTCAAACGACCTTGTTCCACGCTTTATCTTTATAGAAGAGTTGTATCGTAAAGTTCAGACAGCGACAATAATCTTTTCCTCCACTGCTCAACGCTGATTGGCTGACGCAACTATGACTCATTGCTGCCAGAGTTGGGAAATTTCAACTGCATTGACTTAACATGTAATCTCGCAACATTTTGACAGCACCAACGAGGCGGACTGGAGGAGGGGGGGAAGTCCTCCTGAGCCACAACACCAACCTCAGCGGAGCCTCGGTCACTGGAGGTCAAACACATCGTGGAGGGAGGCTGTTCTTTGTGAAAGCACGGTTCGACCTTTTAACGTGGTTTTATAAATATCTATGCTCCAACAACTGGGACAGAGAGGCAGCTGTTTTTATCCAAAGTTAATGATGTTTTAAATGACTGTGCCTCGGAGGATTTTTATTCTTTTTAACTGCACAGAGGATGATTTTAATGACAGAAACCACACAGAGCCACATCCAGCTTCACAGCAGGTGCTGAGGAGGCTGGTCCATTCTCATGGTCTGGTGGACGTGTGGAGAAGGATGCATCCGGACTGCCGACAGTACACATGGTCCGGAAGGATCTCCTCAGCCAGGTTAGACCTTTTAAGCACCATTTTAATATTTTTAAAATGTGCAGCATTGTTCGGCTGGTTTTACTGATCACTCTTTGGTTTTATGTCATGTTTTATTAATATTGGCATTTTAATACAGTTTTAACTTTCGATAGGAATTTTAGAGAGGTGTTGTTTTATTTTTGGGGCATTTTAGGCTGAGGAAGAGTGATTTTAATAATCTTAGGCAGTGGTGGGACCGTAAATTAAGCTCCTTTGTCAGCAGCACACCCAGATCTATGAAGGACCTGGAGACTGAGATAGTGGACCTAGAAAGTTTAAGCGAGTCCACAGGAGATCGAAAAGTGCAAGGCGCACTGGTCAGGTCAGACCATCGCGAGATGGACACTCCCTCTAGCTTCTTCTTCGGCCTGGAGAAGAGGGTTGTGGAGCCAAGCCAGATCCCCTTTATGCCACTGAGTATAGGGAGGAGGGAGAGTCGACGGAGGGGCTCTGTGCCTCAGGTCTCCGAGGAGACTAATGAGGAGCTCGACAGACCCATAACCCCCAAGAGCTGAAAGCTGCCCTGCAGCCTCCCGCTGAATTTAAAATACTGGGATGTCCTCGGAGGGACATCCTAGACGTCTTCAATGAGAGTCTGGCCTCTGGTTCCATGCCGATGTCCTGCGGAGGGCAGTGCTTGTCTCTGCTGTGTGTGGATTACAAGCTTCTGTCCAGGGTCCTGGCCTCCAGGCTGAGGGGAGCTATGGAGCAGGTCCTCCATCGGGACCAGACCTACTGTGTGCCCGGCAGGTCCATGGTGGACAACGTCCACCTCATTCGTCTCCAGCTCGTTGGGTATGGATACTGGTCTGATTTCTCTAGATCAGGAAAGGCTTTTGACCGCGTTGAACACGGCTTCCTCTGGAAAGTTCTGGGGAAGTTTGGGTTCAGCGCTGGCTTCATAGCTAAGATCAAGGTGTTGTACAGTAATGTTGAGAGTGTGCTGAAGATAAACGGCAGGCTGTGTGCTCCTTTTAGAGTGGGTAGAGGGGTCCGGCAGGGCTGTGCTCTGTCCGGGATGCTCTCGCACTCTCCTCCCCTCCTCATTAAAATACGCTCTAGCCTACATGGTTTGGTTTTACCTGGTTTTAGTAAAGGAATGATTTTATCGGCATATGTTTTATCAAGAATCAAAATGATGTAAACCTTTTAAATCAAATAGTACATGATTTTACATCATCAGCGGTGAACTGGTTCTTCCACAAAAGCTCATATGGAAAAGGACGGTTTTAAATATTTAGGAATATACCTGAAACCGAGCATGGTCCAGAAGAACTGGGAGGCGTCACAGAGAAGATAGAGGAAACTTTCCAAATGGAAGTGGCTGCTCCCCAGATGTCTTTTAAGGGTAGAGTACTGGTTTTAAACAATCTTATTGCATCCCAACTGTGGCACAGGTTGACCGTGTTAGACCCTCCTCTGGCTAAAGAAGATGGTGGATTTCTTTTGGGAGGGTCTACACTGGGTGCCACAGGGGTGCTGCAGAGAGGACACCTGGCCAGCACTTTTAGATTACAGTTTCTTCAGATGATTTTAACGAGTCTGGGGTTTTTAGCCAGCTGCATCCTCAGACGTGCTGACAACCTGGGGCTGGATACTGCTCTGTATTTAATAGACTCCTGGATTTTAGAACTAAGTGGGCTGCCTTTATCAGGGTGTTTTAAGTCAAGGTGCCCACAGTCTGACTCTCTGTTCTGGTTGTTGAGAGAACCATTAATTTATAATGCACGACTGGACATTCCCTGGACTCCTGCAGCAGTTGGTGGATGCAGCGACCCCCCGGCCCTGGGCTCCCTGCTGGGGATGCATTCCGACCGGGTGGCGAGGAGGCTCCTGGAGCTGTGGAGGCAGAGGCTGACCGGGTTGGAGAGGAGCCTCCTCAACGACTACAGCCAGCAGAGAGCAGAGCCGGACCCTGCAGACCCCTTCCCAGACATCTCCCTCAGCCCGGGGCTAGGGGACTCACCGCCCCTGCTGCCACCCAGAAAACTGCACACTGAACAAAGCAGACAAGAAGACTTTGTATTTTAACCTCGTGAAGAGTATCAACAGGTCCAGACTGTGCAACAGACCGCCCACTGTGTGGTCAGAGAGACTTGGGCATGGAGGCCCTGGCCCGCAGTGGGGGGTCCTATACAAGCCTCCCTGAAGAAAAGGACCGCTGACCTCCAGTGGCGGATTTTACACGGTGCTGTCGCGTCCAACGCTTTTATTTCGTAATCAATCCCGCTGTCCTGAGCCAGTGCCCTTCTGTGACCTCCGGAGACTATTTACCATGTTTTTAACGAGTGTAAGAGACTTTTGAGTTTCTTCACTCTTTTAACATTGGTTTTAGTCTTTTAATGTGGCTTTTACAGAGAAGGTTTTTATCATGGAGCTGCCTACAAAAACGGAAAAGAAAAGTGGCAGCTCCTTAATTTTTATCCAAATGGCCATTTATTTAACAAGGAAGTCCTGGAAAACAGAGAGGGCAGGAGGGCAGTGTGGCTCTGTAACATCAGAGCCAGACTCTGGCTGGAGTTCAGGTTTTATAAACACATTGGAGACCTGGATGCTTTTAAACAACGCTGGTGTTTTAAAGATATTGTTTGTTCTGTGGTGGAGGAGGAGCTGGTGTTTGCACCACTTTTTATTAGGTAAAGCATGTGTTTCTGTTTTTTAAATATTTTGTTTTGTTTGTTTGCTTTTATTTTAAACGACCCGATTTTTTAAAACACTTCATTTTTAAAGAAACGTAATGGTTAAAGAAATGTAAATAAAGTGTTTTTCAAAAATCAAAAAATCTCCTCTCTCTCTCCTCTCTCTCTCTCTCTCCTCTCTCTCTCCTATCTCTATCGTCTCTCTCTCTCTCCTCTCTCTCTATCTCTCTTTTCCTCTTTTACAGCGACAACCCACAATTATCTCCCCCTCTGAGCTTTGACTTTAAATACACATTTCGGACAGCAGGATGGGGGTGGGGGGGGGGAGTCCAACTGCGTGCGCATAAAGGTGGAGTCGAGGATGGAGCTGGATTCATGAAGTTACAGTTTGGCACCTGGCCAACTCTCACGAGGCAGCAGTGGCAGTCCTGTTGCGTAACACGCTCCATTCATAAATCTGCACAAATGCTAAATGCTACTTGTTGCGCCGCTGTACCGCGTGAGAGAAGGTTCACGTGAATCCAGAAGAAACAGACACACACACACACACACTCAAACAAAGTAGCGTGTTCCTTACGGCAGGTTGCTGATACGTCATGAGGACGGCGTAGCTGGACAGGTGGTTGCAGGCGCAGATAGTGTGTGTGTTGTTAGTGTGTAACAGGCGGCAGCCCTGTGTGGACCACCGGCCATTCCCAGAAACCCCTGTTCCGTTCCAGAAAGAGCAGTTGGGGCCGAAGTGGTTCTCCAGCTGTGGAGTCAAACACACACCAGCACACACGTGTGTGAGTGCATACACAGCATGAAGGATGCGTAGTGACCAGAGGGAATGTGCTCACTGGACACAGATTTCCAAAACAGACCTGCAGGTGCCTGAGAGTGAAGATCACCGGCTCGGAGAGATACACTCTGTTGGATCCTCTGTGCACGGAGGCGGAGATGACATGGGAGTTGACCACCAGGCTCCTGCGCCTGGCCTCCGCTCCCTGGCCCAGACCCAGGCCGAGTCGCAGCGTGGTGTTCTGGGTAGTCAGGAAGGAGCCCAGGTTCTTATAGAGCGAGAGGACCAGCTTCACCTGGCCTGCAGAGGAAAACGGGGACATAGTGAAGAGAATATTTGAGACTTCCACCGTACCTTTTTATAATGTTTGGATTTTGGTATTACTTTCACAATCCGATACTTGTCCCACCTGTAGTTTACCAACCCAGGCAACATACTTAATGATACCTATCTGTATACAATATCGATTAGTTTCGGTGTGTCTCACAAACCGTTGTTGCTGTACTGTTGCAGAGCCAGTGCTGAAATCTGCAAGATGCTGTCGCTGTCGTAGGAGTGAGGGAACGTCAGGTCCTGTATGTCCGCCTCTGTGTTTAATACGTACACCTCCAGATCTGTGCACACGGGGACAGACATACACAAACGCTTAGATTTTGACAAACTGATACATTCCACACATGTAGAGCAAAGAAAAAAGGAAAGATAATCTCCACACACCAACATTCGGTGTCCTGTCACTGAAGCGGCCTTCATAAAGATTGTTAGCCAATAGAAACGCTCCTTTCTCCACCGCGTCGAGCAGCAGCGACGCCGAGCGGGACTGATCCACGCTGCTCATGTCCGCCCAGGTCACCAGAGCCTCGAGACCCAGCAGGTTATCCACCGTCTGAACGACCGCCTGACGGGAAGAGGAAGGAGTGTTTGATTTGTCCTCATTTTATTATCTGTCTGCTTGTCTGTCTTTCTTACCTGAACATAAGCTCTGCATGTGCGTTCTCTCTTCTGCAGCTAAAAATACAAGAACAACAAATCCAACGTTACAACCATCATCGTTGACATTTCCGCTCTCATTTCCAGGAAAAGGTCAAGTACACCGCTGCACTGACAAAAGGGGACAATTTACCTTGTTGTAATTGCGCGCCGCCGACTCTTTATTGGCCGGTCTCAAGGCCTGCAGCTGGGAGTCCAGGATGTCCAATAGCTGTTCAATTAACTTGACGGACATGCTGACATCACCGGCGTAGATTCGTCCCCGGGTCAAGTTGACCAACTCCCCGGCGATGTTGGCCGCGTTCTCTCCGCTCTTAATCTGGAGTGAGGCGGGGAGTGTTTGTAATGTCAAATATTTTGACATTTAAGAGAGAGCTGCTTGTTGACTGGCTTTAGGGGATTTGCACAGTATGTGTGTGTGTGTGTGTGTGTGTGTGTGTGTGTGTGTGTGTGACTCACCTTCTGTGAAATTTGGCTGACCCAGGGAGAGGTGCAGTTGGAAAGGTCAGGCCCTCCGGAGCTCCAGCCCACCGGAGACTGGATGCACTGATAGGAGGCGATACCTGCAGAGACAGACGGGGGGACACGGAGCGTCAGAAGGAGGAAGGAGAGGTTGTGTTTTACCGGAGGTGATTCGACACTTTAAAAATATCTTCCCATGCATCTTTTCCCCCTCGTGTATTTGTTTTCGTTTTTTCATTTTTCTATAAGCAGATAATGTAGTGCTGCATAATAATAAAAAATATGGATTTGATCAATAATTAATGAAGGACAAGACAGACAATAACACCTCAGTATATATTCATGAAGTGAACCGTGAACCAGGGGGAACTATTCAAAGTGTGTGAGTGCAAATACTTTTATTATCTCTTAAAGTCAAGTGATGGATACTAATGTGTTTTTTTGTGTTTTTTTGGGGATAAAAATAATAAGGACAACATAAACGTTCCCACCTCGAAGTCGAAGATGTCATTTTATAAAGTTATGGCTTAAGTGTGAGCAATTTGAAAACAGTTATAGGTCCATGCAGTCTTAGTGACACGTGTGTAGGACCAAAAACAAACAACAAAAACAACAAAATAACGTTTTAGCAAATAAACCCATTTACACTTCCAGCAAGAAGCGACATCAGCGTTCATTTGGAGTTGTGTTTCAAGTCTTTATTTACTCTCCTTCTATCTCGATTGGGTTAATTATCAACAAAAACACATCGTCGTTGGCTCATTAGCTTTAGGTTGTTTGACTCTCTTCACCAGCGAGTCGCTAACTTTGAAAATGAACTAAAAGTACTGTAAAAAAAATTAAACGATGAGCTAAAAGAGACTAAAAGCTCAGTAAAATGTAGATATTTCATAAAGCACATAACTGGAGTGTTTACTCCACATTCAGTTGTAAACATTTAGACATCAGGCAGAAGGCACCAAAGGTTTATCTTCGTCATCTGAAGAACAGCTTTTGCTCAGAGGCAGCTCCGGGCTGAGGGAGGCAGCTGCGCAGCGAGAGGGAAAGTTCTCTTGACACGAACTCTTTCTTCTTCTCTCTCTAATAGGAGGGCAAGTTCAAAGAGGGGACATGCGACTACATTTCAAAGGGAAACAAGATACATGCAACTACCCAGAGAACACACACGCCGATTGGCATGCTCACACACATCTGTACTCACACACACACACACACACATGCCACACCTACCAAGCGACCCTTTCGGGCAGGGCCTCTCCACTGTCTCGCCCTTCAGCGTGGGCGGCCACTGCACCCCTCGTGCCACCCGGCCCTCGCATCCGCCCACTTGACCGGGGACCCCGGGAGCCAAGGGGACGCGCAGAGGTGGACGCGGGGTCAGAGGGACCATGGCTGTGATCGGCCGCTGGTCAAAGGGTCCTCGGTTGATGACGCCGATGGGGTGAGAGGCCGACGGCCGCACCGGGGTCAACGAGACGGTGGCCGTGTAGGACCGGACGGTCGTCATCAGAGACGAGAGAGGACCTAGAGGAAGGGATGGGCGCACAGTTGATTCTCTGTTTTCAACACATACCAGAATGTTCCAAAATACACAAGTGCACTTGTTCCGCAGACCTTTGGTGGGCGGGGGCGGCGTAAACTGCAGCGGGTATCTCAGCACGTAGTAGTTGTTCCACACATACAGCTGGTTGTCTCTGGGGTTGTAGTCTATGGAGGAGATGTACTGGTACGGGTTGGGGAACGGTAATTGAACGGGCAGCTCCTGCCCGCGGCTGGTGTCGTAGGCGTAGACCACCGTGTCGCTGCCGACTCGGCCGTCGGCCTGCCCCTCGTCGTCCTGGAAGACGGAGCGCACGGCGTAGAGCACCCCGCAGGCCATGAAGGCGTTGCTCGCCCCGCGCTTGTCGAAGCCGGTGGCCCACGTACCCTCGAAGCGCAGGGTGTACGGGTTCACCTGCAAGAAGGAAACAATAAGACACGGGAAGAGGATGGAACTCTGACATGAAACCACTTCTTTCTTTTCTCTTTTTAGTCACCGATCGGTTTTCCCTCCCTCCCGTGTACCTGGCTGACCACGATGCGTCCGTTATTGGCTTCAGTAGAGTAGATCACCCAAAGGCCGTTCTCGTCCACCGCCAGATCGATGTCCGACTTCCCTCCCCAGCGGTACGGCGAGGTGTCGTGGTAGTTGGCATTGATCACCACCGCCTCGCCGCTCTTGATGCGAGTCCGCAGGTCGTATTTGACCAGATTGCGTGTCCGCTCCTTGTTGTAAAACACGGCGCCGTCATACACCACGAAGCCCGTACCGTCCACGCGGCTCGGAAGCCTAGGATAGAGAGTGATGAAAATATGAAGTGTGCATAGATGTTCATGACCTTTACAGTTTGTGTAATGTAATTCATTATGAAAAGAGAGTTAAATGCCAGTAAAACCATCTTTTTATCATCCAAAATGTTCAACACCAGCACACGCAGCGCAGCATTTAAGACCAGAGAGAGCGTGGCAGACACCCCCCTTATTCTATAGAGAGGTACCATATTAGTGTAACACATGTGATATATACATATGTGAAATAAAAGTTACAATAAATAATTGTGTTTGATATGATATAAATCTAAGGGTTATCACTTGAACTCTGCTTGATTCTTATTTAGCTGAGGTGCTTAACATTTAAAACCAAGGTTTTAGGGACTTTAAACTCTCCTTTAAAAAATCAGTGTTTCATTGTGTTGTTCCATTTTGAACTGATTGAACTTAAAGTGGCAAATACATTAAACCATTTAGATTTCCTTTGGAATAATTTAATATTAATTGTATCCACAGATGTTGAATATTATGCCAATTATATTCATAAGTGTCATGACTCACTTATAGGTCGTGGTGACCCGGTTCTGGCGGTAGTCGTCCCAGGAGGCGTACTCATACAGCACTTCCGTCCGATATGGCGTCCACGGCATCACGTACAGCCGGTCGCCGGCCTGCAGCGGGTCCTTACACCACGCCCCCGACTGATGCTCCGCCTCCAGGAGAGAGGAGGCCGGCTGGATGTTGAGCAGTGAGCCCGGACACATGAAAACTGGAAGACGGAAGTGAGGAGGGGAAGACAGCAGGATGTCAGAAAGAAGAGGAAGAGGGAGAAGAAGAAGAAGAAGAAGAGGTGAGGAGCAGAAAAGTGTGGAAAGATAGTGGAGAGGTGGGGAGAAAATGGATCGATGCATGAAAAATGGATCGAATTAGATGCAGTTGATGCAGCAGGAAGAAAAAAGAATGAAGAGAAAAAGAGAGACGGATTTAAAACACCTGCGCTCATCGTAAGAGGCAAGCAACAGAAGAGACGTACACGTGTTGAAATTCACACACTGTTAGCGTGTGTGTGTGTGTGTGTGGTGAGTAACCCAACAGGGATACTGCAATGAAAGGTGTATGAGTGTGTTTATGTGTGTATGCATGTGTGTGTGTGTGCGTAAGTGTTCGTTAGTGCAAAAAGAGTGGAAAAGGGTGTGAGGTAGAATCAGGGACGCAGAAGGCGGAGCTAAATTTGGCCTTGAAGTGAATGAGAGGGCAGGTTAGTTTACGCCGAGCACAACGATTGGTCCACCCACATGTCAATAACTGTATGAACACATATGTACTGTACAGTCTCACACTGGCATGCAAATAGGCATGCACACACACACACACACACACACACACACACGATAGCAGTGCTTGGTAAGCACACATCCAGAAGGATATACAATCACACACATTTGGTCTTATTTTTCCTATGAAGATAAATAAGGGGCTCTTCCTATAAGGGAAGAAAAGGGAAAATAAGCATGAAGAGGATGATCAGACAAGTAGGAAAGAATGATTGCAAGAAAGAAAGAAAGAACGGTGCTTGTTTGTGAAAAGGAAATAGTGAGAAAGAGAGAAAAGGGTAAGAAGATTATGTTTATGTTTGTGTGAGCAGTTGTTTTGATGTTTGTGTGTGCACAGAGAGACTGAGGGAGAGAAACAAGAGACAGAGAGATCGACCAGGAGGAAGAGAGGAAGAAGAGGGGGAGAAACTGGAGAGAGAAAGAGAGAGAGAAAAGTGGAAGAGAGACAATGTGCAGAACCTGGATACAATTGGATAAAAGGATGGGTTTCAACCACGATAGATGGATAAAATGAGGGTGACGAAAAAAACTCAGTAGGAAATGAGAAAAGGGGGGCAACATCCAGCATGACTACGAAACAACGTCCTAGGGTAGGAGGAAGAGAGAGATGGCAGGAGAGAGGAAGAGAAGGAGAGAAAAGAGTGGGGGTTGGGGGTAAGAGATCAAGATGCTACAATGTTTTGTCTTTACCTTTTTGGTCCACTTCTACTCAAGCATAGGAAAAAAAGAGGGAGAGAAAGAAAGAGAAGTCAGAGGGTGAAAGAAGGGAAGTAAAGAAAAGAAAGAAAGCGAGAGAGAAAGAGAGAAAGAAAAGAAAAAAAAAGAGAAAGAAAGAAAGAATTGCACAGATAAAGACTTTGGAAGTCATTCTCACTACACACTTTATAGTTCACGTAAATAAAAGAAAGAAGAAGCACAAAAGAGACCCAGCATTCCCTCCCTTACCCTCCCTCACCCTCCTCACCCCCCTCCCATCCTCCCTTCCCCCTCCCATTCTCCTCCCCCTCCACCTCCCTCGATCTCTCCTTCCTTCAATCAGGCTCCTGTGGAGAAAAGAGAGCAACTCCCGTGGCGTGAATCTGAAAAAGAAAACACACACGCATGCACGCGCAAGTGCATACTGCATACATGCACTCTCGCATATTACACACACACACGCACACACACACAGAAGACATAAAATATGCAAATGTCCTACAGTTTCCCCCTCTGTACTTTCTCCATCCAACTTTCATTATGTATTTCACACACACAAACACACACACACACACACTCCCTGAGAGAAAAAATCCTATCCATCCATCTCTCAGGGGTTCAGTCGACATCAGAGGTTATAAGAACAAAATACAAAAAACATAAGCCTCCAATATAGCTAGACCGATACAGATAAAATCGGAGTCTTTGCATGCGCATGCACATAATTGCGTGTCATCATGTGTGTGTGTGTAGGTATGTGTGTGTTTGTGCATGTGTTTATATATATATTTGGTTACTTACTGTAAGGGACGCACTCGTACTGGATCTCCAGGTACTTGTATGTTCCAGGGCAGGGGTCTGGGAAGACGTCCACCCCGGCGACCACCACACACTGAGTCCTGTTGTTACACCTGGAGGACAGCAGATGGATGGATAAGTGAAAGAGATGATAGGAAGAGAAAACAACGCAAGGACGGAGAGTGATTAACAGACAGGAAAGGGGAAGCGAAGGACACTCCATTTGGCTTCTATTGATCAGTTCTTCTAGGAAAACACTGCTGAGTACACAGATAATGGTGCATTCAGGCACTCAGACGCAGCTGGAGAGATTACTGCACTTGCGCGTACACATGACTCACAACACAGGTATTGGTTTTGTCTAACGTTTCCTCTGACATGAATCCACAGGTATGTTGCATATCAGTGCCCACGACGTGTAAGAAGCAGTAGATGCTCTCATCGATCGGTTTAACTGCTTCCAAAATGTTTGCACGTACTCAAACATCCCGAGAAGGACATAACAATGTGCGCCGTATGATTTGAGCTCTTCCATAAACACCAGATGTGTAACATAGCGCACACACACACACACACACACACCTCTGGGCCATGATCTTAAGTGCGTCAGGGAGGTAACACTGGGTGTTCTCCATCTGGAAGGGGTCTGCGTCGCATATCTTGTCGTCGGTGCGTCCGTAGTTGGCCGTCTCCACCATCACCACGTCGCTTCCCGGGCAGCGGAGCTCGATGGGGTAACCCTCGCACGCCAGCTCCCTGCGCAGCAGCCCGAACGGCATGGTGGCCCGGGACAGAGCTGTGAGGGGTCGGAGGGGAGGGAAGAGGGGAGGGTAAGATTCTTTTTTAAGTTT
This sequence comes from Pseudoliparis swirei, assembly GCF_029220125.1. Taxonomy (NCBI): domain Eukaryota; kingdom Metazoa; phylum Chordata; class Actinopteri; order Perciformes; family Liparidae; genus Pseudoliparis; species Pseudoliparis swirei. The sequence continues at coordinate 22,865,597 of NC_079411.1, forward strand.
CGTATTGATTCATCAACATCGTCTTGTGTGAATGTTGGACTTGTTGATGTTCTGTTTTAATGTTGTTTCTATCTTGTATGCTTTTATCTTTTATTCTGTATTATTTTAATGTCAGGTGACCTTGGATGACTTGAAAGGCGCCTCCAAATGAAATGTATTATTATTATTATTATTATTTAGATGAGGCAGAGGGTGGAAGAAGAGAAGATGCATCATGTTCGTGTATTAAGCTAGCTAAGCTAACACGTCGAAGAATGCTGAGCGCAGACAACCCATAGGCTACCTTCTGCTGCCTGCTAATTAGTCTAATGACATTAAATAATGTTGAACTAGAATGGGCACTTGGTAGGCATACCGCTTATCATCAAGATTGATTTGAATTTTAAGAACATTTTTGATTAGTTGCATGCCATTGGATAACAATTGACCTATGGTAAAAGTAAAAAAAAGAGATGTGACTGACCTTTGACCCTTTGACCATGACCTGATTGATCCCAAAATCTAAATCAATGTCAAATCTTGGATAATAATCATCCACCAAACCAAATTTCATTAATACTTTTTTTTTATACTTTTAGTTAAAATACAATACATATATAAATAAATAAACAAATACATCAAAACATATAACCTAATAATAACGTGAAATAAAAGAGTAAATTAATGTATAATTTTGCTTTCTGAAAGAACTGGAGCACATGGCATTACTCGTTCAATCAATTAGAACAAAAGTCGACGAGCCTTGAACGTTATTCCAGGAATTAGCCAATGCTTCATAGAAACAAGAACATTACACTTTTTTAAATATCCTGTTGAAAACTGGTGCGGGCACGGAGGTAAAAAATATCATCCAACGCATGAAAAATTCTAAAAAAGCCACGACACCAAGAATACGGCCGAGAGGTCGAGTTCAGTTCCCAAAGTCCCCCCTGAGGCCTTGAACCCTGAACCCTCAGGGACCTGCTGAGGTCACCTGGTACATGGTTGAGTGTGAGAGACGCCAGCGGGCTCGTACACGTGTAAATACCAATAGGACAGCAATTTGCTGCAACATATCACGTTACCATGACGACATCAACAAAATGTAACGTACAAGTGTGGGTATTCATGTTAACTGTTTACTCCCTGATAGACGTCTTCAAGGCTCAAATAACCTACTTAATCTATTAATTTGTTTTTGTCAAAAATAAAAATATATCTGCGATAGTCTCATTCCGTTCCTTGAATTTCATGTGTTTTTATGTTCCATCTTTAATTCTTAATGTTTCTGAGTACAGATGTTTGTGCTTCCATTGGTAACCCCGTGTTTAACATCACATGAAGACAGGAACACCACCTGTCACTCAAAGTGGCCACGCCCCCTTAATTTGGCATAACTTTAAGCCTGTATATGTACATTGTATAAACAAAATCTTATCCTACTCTTATTCTGAATGTTAAATGAACTCAGAGAATAAAACCATGTGTTGTGCAGTGGTCCGGTTTAACATGGGGCTCTATGGGGCTGACTCGGTTTTGGAGCCAACCTCGAGTGGCCGTTTAAGGAACTGCAGTTGTTGGCACACAAGTCTCTTATTTGTCATTTCCTCACTCCTCCATCCTTGCATGAGCCGTAAATTCATCTGCACCACCAGATTGACGGTCAACCTAAAGCTCTTATTACTGCTCTGAGGAGCGAGGAGGGATCTCTGAGGAGTCATGAGCCAGGATCCAGGAAGCGTTTTAACGGCCGACAGTTATTTGATTGGACGCTGCTGCTGATCGGACTGATCTGATTATCCTCAACGTCGCTGGGGTTTCATACAAAGTGGAGACGGAAAACAGATTAAACTCAAGTTTTGGATTTAATTTGTTTTCTGATTTCTTTTAATCAGAATCAGAAAACCACATTTCTATAAAATAATTGTCTTCTCGTGATTTGTTATTTCCCTCAATAACTTTTTTAATGGATTATAAAGGATTCTTTCAGAAACACATTTCACATAATCAGTCACGTGAGGCTGATCAGTCTGTTTGAATTTCCCCTGAAACATTGAGCCAAAATAAATTAATGTCAGTGTCCAAGAGAAACCATAATCCTATTCTGAGTTATTCAATACGGATGTCACATCCTGACTTCTAGTGCCTTGTGTTGGTCTGTTATTAATGAGTTGAGATAACCCTGATAAAATCATCTCAGTTACTTGTTCTGACTTGGGAAGATACGAGAGAAGCCTTTTCACAGGCTGAGGAGTGCTGCACAGACATCTATGGACGAGTCCACTTAAAATACTGTTCCAGGTATTTAATCAGCTATGATGAAATGCACTCGCTAATTTCCCAATTACAACAAATGTCATTTAAACACCACACCCTGATCATCTCCATCTAAAACATGCCGATACCTGCTCTCGATGGAAGCGTTACATAACATATATTTCTTCGCGGTTAACGTCTGTGATGCAATTGAATCATTTTTAAAAAAAAGGGGAGACGTGTGTGAGAGTTGACTGGAAGGATTCACAGATGCGGGCGCGAGTCTGATTGTTGACATAAATCCCACCGCAGCTCCACCGTGACGCCGGCTTGTGATGTGATGCGGGGAATGCCTGCGCATCTCAATATCGTGTGGCTTTAACTCCACGGGGAGGATGAAGCTCTTCGTAAACACAAATTGACGGAGAGAAGAAAAAAAGATTGTATTATTTGATTTGATTTCCCTTGAAGACTGGATGGTACTTTGTCACATCTCCACGTGTGTAAACTCACACGACTGCCATGTTAATCTGTGTAAACCAGGGTTATTGCATAAAATCACATTACCATACCCTTAATCCGGTTGTTCACATCCTCTTGAGTATCATGTACACGCATAAAAGGTGTTTACAGTCAGGATTAAACACACAGGTAAATCTGTGTGCTGCTGGTGGACTGTCGCTGTGTATTAACGAGGAGCAACAGGCGGCACACTTCAGGTGTTTTGACACGCTTTTGTTTCCGCACGTCACAGGATGACTTTGCCTTTCTTTAGCCGCAGTGAGTTCCGCTTTTCTGAACAACTTTGCTCACTTTGCAAAAACAATGGCAAATATGGCAGTCATGCAAATCTACGTCGAGAACCGGCATCCTCCGTTGCCTCCTTTTCGATTCTGCCGATTGCGGCGTCACCATCAACACCTCGACGTGACGCGACCTCGGTGCCGTTGCGCTTACCTTGGACGGAGGGTGCGACGTGAGCCAGGGTGAGCGCACACACACCCAGGAACCACAGTGACACAGCCATGCTGGGCAGGAAGAGTTGGGACGTCACACCACCAGCCGCGTTAGGAGAGCCTGGGGAGGAAGGAGTGTAAGATTGAGAGGGAAGAAGCGCACCCTCTCCTTGTGTGTGTGTGTGTGTGTGTGTGTGTACGTGTGTGTGTGTGTGTGTGTGCGTTGGATGACCTATAGCACACTGACATTGAAACAGTGCACGTGAGAGAACACAGCGGGGTGGGTAATGGACAGAATAATAGAGACAGACAATCAGAGAGGAGAGCGAGGAATAGATAACAATTGTGCATTTGCTGCAGCGAAAGGCCCTTCGATCTGTTGTTACCATGGTGATAGCACAGTGCAGTCTGAGAGAGAGAGAGAGAAAGAGGGAGAGGTAGGTGTGCTGGGTGTGTGTAACGGTGCGTGTTCGTGAGTGAAAGCACACGCGTGCGTACGTGTTTTAAGTCTGTAATTAGCTCGGCGCAACACTGACCCATAAAGAGTCACCATCTTTTCACACACACACACACACACACACACACACACACACACACACACACACACACACACACACACACACACACACACACACACACAGGCAGAGGGCCGGGCTCAGCTTAGGCGACTTTTCCGTCATCCTAAATAAATGATGTTGTGGAGACGATCTCCTCCCGAGCAAGAGTAACCAGGTAAGCGGCTGACTGAGGGCGCAGGTGATCAGAGGGTGATGCGGCGCCCTGGAGTCCCACGAGGGAACATACGGGACGCAGGAGGGCGAGACACGAGGGAACAACGGGAATATGAGTCCCTGATAGAGGCTGAACTCTTGGCCCTGGACAGACGGTGGAGGCTGAACCCCCCCCCCACACACACACACACACACATACACAATACTTAGCATTCCAATCTGCTGCTGCAATGTGTGCGTAGCATCCAGCATGATGGGCTTCTGTGTGTGTGTGTATACATGTGTGTCCTTGCGTGGGTTTGTTTGTGACTCGCTTTTCTCCCTCCGTCTTCTTGTTAGGTAATGATGGCAGACAGATTTAGGTCATTCCTCAACAAATATCCAACATGCATTTAACGACGTGTGCTTGTACAGGGCACACGCAAACACACACACACACACACACACGCGCACACATACTCATAAGAAAGAGAAAAAGAGACCTTTGCATAAGTCCACTGAACCAACTCGACTGTAATAAATGCCTCGGGACCACTGTGATACACACAGATGGATACACACACACACACACACTCACACATTCACACATACACCCACACACATTCACACATACTCACACACAACACACAATAAATCAAATACTCACCAGAATGAGAACCTTTTCGTTTATTCATCACATATATCACACTGATACACACACACACACACACACACACACACACACACACACACACACACACACACTATACAACTCATCTCATTCAAACCCCTCATGGCAGCATGTTCTTTTGCTCACAACCCGTCCCCCCCCTCCCCCCGTCTCGGATTCTGTCTCTCTCTCTCTCTCTCTCTTGCATACCCACGCACACACACACACACACTCACACACACCCTTAAGTGTTGATGCAGAGTAAGTAGAGCACGGACACTGATGGGCCCTGACAAAATCCAGTCCCCCTGTTCGCGGCACCATGCTCGCTGCCCGCAACCAAAATCCAGCCCCGGGCCCCCGACCGGCCTACTTGGAGGAGCAGCCTCCTCTGAGTGAGAGTGAGTGTGTGAAGTGTGCGTACACACACACACCCGACCATGTGCACACGCAGAGAAACTGCATTCATCTGAATATATTTAGCAACGCTGATAGTGAATCAGTAGCAGCAGAAAATTAGATGGCAATGATTTGGATGATCACATTAACCCCTTCACCAACAGGGCTCCATTCTGTGGCTCTCCGGCGGTCAAAACCACCTCGTTCTATTGCTTCTGGAACATCTTGTTCCACCGCTAGTCAAACACAAAACATCATCTTTTTGTGTGGCTGCACCATTAAATCAAATGGGAATATGATATAGTCGTGTTCATCATTTTATTCAAATGTACACAAAGTTCAGTCTGACATATTTGGTGTCTTTCTGGAAAATGTGGGAGTTCTGCTAGAATTTAAAATAAGGTCAAGTGGGTCATTGTAGAGGAAGAAATTACAATATAGGTCCAGGTTTCAGCTTCTCAAATGAAAACAATCTGCGTTGGGAAAATTACAATTTTACTTTAGGAGACTGGAGTAGACAATTTCACTATGTATTAACATAACTTTAAATAGTTAATCCATAAAGTATTCTCCAGCTAATTAATGCTGAACATATTTAGGACTTGTAGAAATGTCAAACATGTGCGTGCCATTTGAAACCTTCAGAACGTAAACATCGTATGAGAATACAAATTTATTGACTCACCGAGGTGGGGAGCAAATGTTACCTGAAAGCCATTAAAGGCAGCCTGTTGGAAATCATTCAAACTGATGGGTAATCACGCCATGTACACAGATCACATCGTTGGAGGCGGAGGCCATAAAATCGCCACCCCCCCTACCACCCCCCCCCCCCTCCTTCGGTCAGAAAGCTATCGGCGCCTCGGGGCGAATCCCGATGAAGCACAAAGTGACAAAACAGCCTTGTAGTCTTGTGTTGCTAATGGAAGAACGAGGGTGTGAAGGTGTGTGTGTGTGTGTGTGTGTGAGTGAGTGAAGGAGAGAGAGAGAGAGAGCAATCAAGAGGTGAGGGGGAGACAGAGAGATTAGATTTCTGACAGCACAGCGAGAGTAAAAGCGTTATTAGGCTGGAATACTTTTTTTTAATAACAACGGTGTCGAGAATTTTCTCGTCGACGATATTTAAGGCCGGCGAGAGTATAAATTTTTTTTTTAAACCCGCTACGGCGCCCTCTGTGGCGTCCAGCCTGTGTCCGATGTTTGACCTCTAGAGCCCCCAGAGGGGGCTGAGGCCTACTCACCGCAGTCAGAGCCACTTACGGGGTTTTTAGAGCCGGTTTGTTTGTCTGGTCGATGCGCGACTCTGGGGGGATGGAGGTGTCGCCCCCTGTCAATCATTCGCTCGTTGCGAGCGAGGAAGAGCGAGCGACGCTCGGAGACGAGTTCGGAAACGACAGCGTTGGGGTTCGGGGGGTAAACGGCTTGCAGATATATGCAGATGATGTTTTCAAAGTCGTTTTCAAAGTCAGCCGTTGTTTAAAAAAAAATCATATTAGCCATGAGTTTTATTATTTAGTCATCTGCTTGAATATCAACCTGACTACATGCTGTATCTGTCATGCTAACACTTCTAAAGATAGATAATGACATTTCAATTATGGAAGGCCATATGGCTCCTCGTAGTGTTTCACATGTGCGTTTACATCCCTTTTTTTTTGCGTCAGAAGTCATTTCCTCCGACCAAAAATAACTGAGCCTCTCCTAAAGACCGCAGCGAGGTTGATTAAACATTGATAAGTTTCCTCACATATTTAATCACGATCGTATAAGTCTGCCCTCGGCACTCGGCTCCCTGACTTAAAAGCACACCGCGCCTTAGTGCACCGTCAGCACTTTCTGGAGGGAAAAATGAGGATTTCAGGAGCGTTTTTGGTCATTTATCAGTTTAGTTTTGACCTCACGGCTGCTGAAGCGTACGAAGCGGAGCCGTTGAGGGATTAGCCGTCGAGTCGAAGGATCACCGCGCACGGACGGGGAAACGGCCCGCGAGACCTCGAGGTAACCTCGGGGGATAGGTTCACTGTTTCATATAAGTCGGTCTTAAGACAACACCATTCGTCGCTGTTGTGTCCCTCCTCTCCTCCTCTCCTCATCCTGTGTGAAGCATCCTCGTTCGGGACGAGGGAACTAAACTCAGTCCTGAAGCAGTCGGTGTGAAATGTTCCATCCCGCCTCAACCTGGTGGACTGAATAGAGACCTATGTGCCGTGTGGCAGAGGGGGGGGGGATCGCATGTTAACGACTTGTGGGCGTTCACGTCATTAATTAAGACGGTTGTGTAATTACATGAGCTGCTCATGTGAGGATTAAAATACTCTGCAATGTAGCAGCACAGCTGTTAAAGCATGGTGTGATTACAAAAATGAGGATTGAGGCGTCCCTGTTCATCTGATTTTCAGGCTTTTCCATGTAGTACATCTTTACAGTTGTAACTACAACTCGAATGTGTATTAAAACTGTGACAATTAGTGATTTTACCAAAAAAAGCAACTATTTCAAAATAAAATAATCCTTTTTTTTCTTTCAGAAGAAATTGGCAACATTTGCTGGTTTCAAAATCTCAGTTTCTCAATTGTGCAGATTTGATGCTTTTGTTGCACATAATATTACAATTATAATATCTTTGGGTTTTGGGATGTTGGTCAGACCAAACGAGACAGCTTCAAGACAACATAACAGGCATTTTCTAAATCTTCTGACATTTTGTAGACAAAACGAATAATCAATTAATTTAATTGTCCTCCACATAGACGGTAATTTACCTGTTATACACAATCATACTAGTCTGAAAGAAATATGCAGCAATTAACAGCTTGAAGACATCACTTGGGCGCGTGGGAAACTATAACGGGCATTTTCTAAATCTTCTGACATTTTATAGACAAAATGAATAATCAATTAATTAAATTGTCCACCACATAGAAGGTAATTTGCAGGTACACACAATCATACTATAAGTATCATGAAAAACCAATAAGACCAAGTAAGATGCAAAAATGAAGTCTGTATTTTTCTAAGGTCGTCTTATAATTACCATACTGGCTTTACTACTTTACATTTGTGCCCAGAACGAGGCCACATTAACTGTATTTATGCTGTTGTGAGCACCGCTGCAAATCAAAGAGCACAACTGCTCTGTGGAAATAATGGATTAACTGAAGGCCGATAATCCTTTTTTTGTCCTATATATAAGACACTATATAAAATGATGAATCAATATATGGAATTTAAATGACATATCCTGTGATGCCGTATGGATTTGATCCACGCCGCCTCTATGCAGGAGGAACAATCACATCCACTACTACCTCTTTTCACATATGGACATCTTAGTATGCTAATACTGTAAAGACACTCTTTTTTTTTTTTACTCTGATTCTTCGCTCTTTAAATACCACACTGCGTTAGTGAGCACAATCCCAACGCACACACACGCCGCTCGTCCTTTCCACAATAAGAACAGCGGGGAAACGCTGCAGTGAAGCTCACGCTGTAGATCCTGGGAAATGTAAATTCCAATATGTGAAGTGAACTGGGAAACAAAAGTCTTGGGGTTGGTTAAATATTCATAACGGGTCGCTAATGTTGGAGCACATGACACGTCTACGGTCATGCAGCGTGCGGGTCGATGCTGCCCGAGAGCGTGTTGTCATTGAGAGTTTGAGAACGTAGCGCACAGAGCGAGCTGCTCCTGCTCTTACGGCGTTTTATAAGAGATTGCATCATCCTGGCGAACATGAGAAACCTTCGTGTTTACGACACAGGCATGACATTCGGGAAAAAGAACAGCCTTTTTTTATTCGGAGCAACCTTGAGCATCGTTCGTTGTACCGTGTGTCCCCAACCTGCCTCCTTGCACTAAACCATCATTTGTGTGTCAGCATAACCTCTTCGTATAATATGAGCTATGTTTCAACGTGTCACCAAGAACAAAGTACCGGACAAAGAAACCGGGTTGTGATCTTGAAGCGTGACTAAAAGGCGGCAATGGAGAAAAAAAACTGCCTCCCGCTTTTTGTGTGAAATCATGACGGAGGAGTGACGGAGCGGGGCCGAGTGCATCCAGCAGCTTTTTGTTATCAGGACGGCAGAACAGGCTCCAGCCGGTCAATTTGTTTTTTTTTAACCATAGGACCATTCATCACGTCAGATGACTCACGTCGGAGAGAGAGCATCCCATAACGTTTACAAGATGGAGGCCACCCCATGGATATGCGAGGCAGTGTTAAACCGCCATGGTTCCACATTACTAATTGGTTATTTGATCATGTAGGGTGCACCGCTGGATGGTGAAGAGACAATTAGGACTCCAATCACTGGACATTACATAAAGGGAGTTTCTCAGGGGTTGAGAGTTAGAAACCCCCTTTTTGGTAATTAGCACCTGTACGAGTGTTTTTTGCACACAGATTGTTGAGTTATTTTATGATACTTTTTGATCAAATGTGTTTTTCGGGAAATTTGCAATACCTCAATAAATATTATGATTTTTTTTTGTAATGGCACAGTGATATGAACCGTATCACCCACACCTCCTGGAAATATGTATTTGAAAGAATAATGTGGTACATAAATAATATTTTAATAATATATGATTATTTGTGGTTTTAGAGACATTTAGACAGATAATTCTGAGAGAGAAACAATAAAAATATAGATATGATGGGGATCACAGTTCAGTTTCAGTTTGCTAAGCTCTATAATGCTGCAACCAATCACAAGGAAACACAGCTCAAGCCCGACAGCAGAATTACACCAATTAGTCGATTGACAGAAAATCAATTTGCAGCTTTTTTTTATGAGCAATTACACATTTCAATAATCTTTAAAGCAAAGATGAGAGATTGACTGGCTGCTGCGTCTGAAACGGGAGTTTTTAAATTGAACAAAATGTCACTTTGAGCTCCACAGAAACATGTTTCCCCCCATTTATTTTTGCATAGACAAAACATTCATTGTCATTTAATCACCCAATTATGTTTTCCAATTCATCTATAATGACATATTAATTGCAATATTGTAACAAGTGAAATCCTGCAGCTGATGTCTAATCTCATATCACCATATCAATATTTCCCTGATAGCCTTGAACAGGAGACCGTCACAGTGTGTGTGTGACAGATGCAAAGAGACATGACAGGACCCTGAGTGAGATGTTCTGAGCAGAAAAGAGACAACAATTGTGCGTTTTACAAGTCAAATGCATCCAAATCGTGTGTGTGTGCACGTGTGCGTGTCTGAGTGGTTTAAGCAAATATTTTTTCTTTTTTCCCCTCCTCCGTGGTTGATGTAAATGATCCCTACATAGAAACACACCTCTGTTTTCTCATTCCCATCTAACATGCACACGGTTCAGGCACACACACACACACACACACACACACACACACACACACACACACACACACACACACACACACACACACACACATCTAGGTGAGTCACCTTATTAATATAAATCAGTGCAAATCAATCATCCTTTTCACAAACGATACCTTCACACACTCTAGGTTACAAATCAGACGTTCCCTGATACAGAGGAGCGTGAGTCCTGTCGGCCACTGAGACGTTTCTTTCTCCTCTCATCCCTCCGTCCCTCTATCCCTCCAGCAACCTTCCACCACTTTTATGTGTCTCGTCTTCCTCATCTGCATCTCCCATTCGCTTACTCCTTCCTCCTGGCCTGGCCTCCTCCACTGACCCGGTCCTCCCATCCCCTCGCTTAAAATATTGAAAATGGATTCTCGCTCGGCCTTCGCTCTCCTCTTCTCCCTCTCTTTCCTCCTCATGTTCCCATCTGAGATGAATCAGCAATCCAAACCGGCAAACATTTATACCAAACCTGAGTGTGTGTGTGTGTGTGTGTGTGTGCATATTTACACCACTTTCCACTGCAGCACAGCAGACGCTGCAACGAAGCAGTGTGATGTGTGATGAGTGTAAGCCCACTTTAGACAGACCCCTCTGGTGGGCCAGCATGGGACACCCTGAGTCATCAGGCCACCTTCTCCCTCCACTCCTCTGAGGCCCAGAGGAGGCTAATCACGTGCACCATGAATATTTCACGGCACACACACACACGCCTCACACTCCCATACTACACTGACCCGGTCGTAAAAGGAAGGGAGCAGTTTAGGCCCCGCGTCACATCTCTGTCCCTCGGTGATCACATGGTCCTTGACAGCAGCGGCAGCACCAGTGAAGGAGCCGCTGCAGTCTTCCCATGCATTGGTCATTCAATTCAATTCAGTATATTTGTATAGCCCAATTTCACAAATTACAAATTAGTCTCGGAGTGCTTTACAATCTGTACACATAGACATCCCTGCCCCAAAACCTCACATCGGACCAGGAAAAACTCCCAAATAACCCTTCATGTATGTGCGCGTGTGAGAGAGAGTGCGAGAGAGAGAGTGAGAGAGAGAGAGAGAGAGAGAGAGTGGAGAGGGGCGGGGTGCATCCTCATAGCCTACATCCATATTTTACCTTCAATCCTCCGGTTTCCCTCCTCCTCCTCCTCCTCCTCCTCCACCACCTCCTCCTCCTCCTCGTTTACTGCGTCTTCCGCATTCCGTCTCTCCGCGCCCTCGTGCACCCACTGTACTCTCCTCCCTTTATCCCGCTCCGCTCTGCCCGATGCATGAACAAACAAACAAAAAATCAGTCTTGGAAACGTTGTTTGGGCGAATACTGCTGGATTATAGGTCAGTCATTACAGCGCGATGTGTCCGACAACAACTGGGCGTCCTCCTCCTCCTCCTCCTTCTCCTCCTCCTCCACCTCCTCCTCCTCCTCCTCCGATGATCGGTGTACCGTGCGAGGCTCTGCTCTGCTGGACCTCACGCCCTCCCTCCGGTCCTGTTGAGAGGCTCGATGTCTTCCCCGCTGTGCCGTGTGACTGTGCGTCACGTTGATTTCATAATTCCCACGGGTTTCATGGCCAGAGACGGTGCCGTGTAGCAGAGATGGGCCTTAACGCTCCCGGTGGACGAGGAGAGGACAAAAACGCACGTTCACACAATAATTAGGCGCAAATTCTACGCACAGACCCGATGCCGCTCCGTCTCCCTCCGTCGATTTCTGCCGATCATCAAGCCCCGTTTGTCATCGGTGATCACGCGCGTCCCATATTACATCCTTGCATTTAATGGGAAAGAGCGTCGACGCGATGACAGCCGCTTTGCATATCCTTGACGAATCGCGATGAGGCGCAGCAGCAGCACATCAGGACGGATGTTGATGGGATGGATCAGGATATCAAAATAACAGGGGGAAAAGAGGCAGGGATCGTGTTAGAAAATGTCGCCGTGATAAAAAAAAATGATTTCAAAACGACAACAGCTGGATGAACCAGGAGAGATCAGGTTTCCCGATCCTAGCATCGCCTTGCATCCGTCCTTTTTCTCGTCTTCCTCTCCTTCTTCTGACGCTCTCTCACTCTCTCACTCCCTCTCCCCCTCTCTCTCTCTCTGTCTCTCTCTCTCTCCCTCTCTCTCTCCATCCACTGGACCGCTTGTTGCGCGTTCTGCTCTCGAGAGCGCGCAACGTAAGTGTGTGCCTTTGTGTGCACATGTGTGTCTCTGTGTGTGTGTGTGTGTGTGTGTGTGTGTGTGTGTGTGTGTGTGTGTGTGTGTGTGTGTGTGTGTGTGTGTGTGTGTGTGTGTTATGTGTGCGCGTGTGTGCGCGTGTGTACGTGTGCAGAGACAGAGAGAGGCGGGGAGAGGCTATATATTACCAGGTTTGTCTGAGTGAGCAACAATAAGCTGCTGTGTGGGAACAAGGAGAGGACTAATATGGAATGAACCCTCGGTGTATCTATACAGGTCTGAGCCCGGATGTAGGTTTATTATTATACGATGCTCCCACGACAAGAATATGCAGAAATTGGAGCTATTGTGACCGTGCAACATCCAACACGCACATAAGCATGCGGTCCATTGCACTAAAGGGAGAGCGTTGCTTTGAGCAGCTCTGACAGAACATGTTTGTCAGTCTGTCTATAACACTGGGTGCTTTTTAAATGCATCTTCGTGTCACCGCCGTTTATCGAGCACGTCAAACGTCCCAAATCAACCTGTCACAGCTCGGTGACAGCAGGGTGTCATTCTGGTTTCATCAACTGTCTCTGCAGAATCATGTTTACCCAAGCATGTTCCCTGCTCCTGCACTGCCGTCACTGGCATTGCTCCTCATGCAAAAAGAAGGAAAGAAGAAGAAGAAGAAGAAGAAGAAAAAGCACTCTTGATTTGTGTATTTGCATTTCAGGAGTAATGACAGTACTCAGGGTAGAGGATGAAAGACAAGGTAATTATGTGTGCATATTATTTGGTTTTGGTTTTGGTTTTAAAACCTAAGCCTCTCTTGTGTCCACACCTGGCCTCAATTACTCACCTGTCCCTCAGCTGCCCTGCCCATTTGTATTCTCTCTGGTTTTCCCTGTTCCTCAACCCGATTCTCTCTCTTCGCCGCTGTGTGTTCGTGGCTGTTCTATTTGTTCCAAAGACGATAACCTCCCGTCTTGTAGTCCATCTAGCTCTTGACTAAAAGCCTCGTTTATGCAGTCGACACGTGCGAGGAATTGTGCGCAGACTAAACACAGTCCTTAGTCTGAAAAGAGGATGAGTCATGTCAAAAAAAAATCCCTGATTATGTAGAAAAGCCAGTTTCTCCATAATTTCCCTTGACTGCCTTTGAATGGGCCTGATTGCTTCTTGTGTCGCCTGTAAAGTGCAGCGAGACTTCATCAACACTCAAAGCACAACAGTCACTAACAACATTATTGTAATGACGCTGAATAATTCATTGATTTTTAGATTACACATGACGTGTTTTGATTGGATGGCACAAATGATGGAGTAAAAGTTCATCGCATTACGGATGCCGTGTCGCTGAAAATGGGGAAATGGTTGAAATAATCTCCTGGGTGTAATAAAACGAGCCATTGTGGTATTTCTTGGCTCAGACGTGACCTTGGCTTGACTGTACTTGGCAGCTTTCAAAGACATTAAAAACAGACACTTCTCAGCTGAGGTTAGCAGTATTTAGTGCTTCATTTTGAGAGATTTACATGACTTTTTATTGGTTGTTGGCATATCACACCATTTTTACAAAAGATATGTCTGCGGCAAGATCGAAGCCGTTGTCTCTGATATAGAAAAGCAAGTCGCCAACACTTCAGTTTGATGTGCGAGAGAAATGTGAGTAGTCTGAGAAGAGATTTTATTTAAAAAGGTTTTGTTTGGTTGAACTGAACCGTGTAATGTTGGCAGCATCCTCAATCAATCTAATCATGGCAACTTTTGAGAAAAAGCCCCCCTTGTATCCTCTTGTTGGTCTGTATCACCATGGCGACCGTCCTCCATCCACCTCTGTATCTTCCCTTCCACCTCGGCTCTTCCTTCTCCTCATCTTCCACCTTGTACTCCAGCCTCCTCACAGGGTCAGTCCGGCTGCGCATGGACTTCCGCATCAAGTCCTCGCTGATCATTAGGGGTGAGGATGGAGCAGGCGGGGCGCAGCACCACCACGGTGGGCAGCTCCCCCACATTAAACATGACCTCCAGCTCCCTGTGGATACACACGCACATGTTCATACAGCTAATGAATTTAAACAGCAAGCTATATTTACATTAGAATAATCCACCAGCAGGTTGTGGACACGACTAACTGGCCGAGCCCACACACCTCCTGTAGGGGTCCTCATAGGCCAGGAACAGGCACTTCTTGGGCAGCTCTTTAAGGAAGCTTTCTGGCTGTTCCTGTGACTGGTCCAAAGTGACAGATGGAGGAAAATCTAAGATCACGTTGCCGGGAGATGGAGGAAGATAGACTGGAAACCATCCAAATGTTTGTTTGAATTTATACACTACCGTTCCAAAGTTTGGGGTCACTTAGATCCTATCTGCCTGATGGATCATCGAGGTCTGGGTCGTGGAATTCCTGCTCCTGACTACGCCACTGTCCTGTTGAGACTCCGCCCAATGTTGAGACTCCGCCCACTCCTCCTCCCCACCGCCATCTGCCTGATGGATCGTGGAGGTCTCCATCGTGGAATATGCCTACTATGAACTATTCATACACTCTGTCATATTCATTGAATGTATTTTAACTCTAATCTGTCCTTCTGTACGCATGACATCTATTGCATCTGTTCATCCTGGAGAGGGATCCTCCTCTGTTGCTCTCCTGAAGGTTTCTTCCCTTTTTTTCCCCCTGAAGGGTTATTTGGGAGTTTTTCCTGGTCCGATGTGAGGTTTTGGGACAGGGATGTCTATGTGTACAGATTGTAAAGCACTCCGAGACAAATTTGTAATTTGTGAAATTGGGCTATACAAATAAACTGAATTGAACTGAATTGAATTGAATTAGAAACAAATTTGAAATGTCCTTATTTTTCAAAGAAAATCACTTTTTCTTCAATGAAGATAACATTAAATTAATCATAAATTCACTTTATACATTGTTAATGTGGTAAATTACTATTCTAGGTGGAAACATCTGGTTTATAAAGAAATATCTACATCGGTGTATAGAGGTCCATCTCCAGTGTTCTAATGGTACATTGTGTTGATCGCCTTAGAAGACCAACTGAGGGTTAGAAAACCCTTGTGCTATTATGTTAGCGCAGCTGAAAACAGTTAAGCTGGTGAGAGAAGCTATACAACGGGCCTTCCTTTGAGATAGAAGTTTGAAGAACAAAATGAATATTTCAAATAAAAATCATTATTTCTAACCATTTCAATGTCTTGACTATATTTTCAATTCATTTGATAAAAATAAAAGTGTGAGTTTTAATGAAAAAACACAAAATTGTCGGTGTATATTCCTGCCTTGTGAGGACATGTGGTTCTCACAAACATAGGAACACACGAGAAGGAAATACCTGAGAAAGAGTAAGAGAATGATATCCTTATCCTTAGCAAGCGATACGATGGGAATATTCCGTGTACATGATTACACATGCACGTGAAGAACTTGAGCAAACTAATGTTTACTTATTCCGATGCGAGTTTAAACAACTCATAATGTGTGTGAGCGTTGTAGCTACAGGAGAACCAGCTGAGCAGCTGCGGTCCACATAACATTCATCTGTCAGTCGTTTGAAGAAGTCGCAGAGCGTGGGAGAAAACCGCTGGCAGCTCTCGCATGCGGCAGATGCCAAGAAGAGCACGAGGGTGCGGTTCTGCTTCCAGAATCTCTGGTTCTGTGTCCATCTCATCCCGGTCCTTGAACAGGGTCCTACAAACAGGTCCACCTTTACATTACATGTCATTTAGCTGACATTTGTATCCAAAGCCACTTAAAATAATGTTATATTCATACACTGTAGACACAGCTACAGGGAGGATTTCAGGGTTAAATGTCTTGCTCAAGGACACATCAACTCGGGCGGGGATTGAACCACCAACCCCCTGATTGAAAGGCGGCCCTGCTAACCTGTGCTTCCTAAGCCTCTCCATCCTTCTTCCCCTATCCATTATGGCGACTACAGTCAGGAAGTGATGAACAAACAATGTATGCACATTAGTTTCACGGAAAATCATGAAGAAGACACCAGAAACATATTTATAGAGTGTAATGAAGAGATCGAATACAGGTTTTTAAAGGCATTCTTATATGAGAAAGCAGACTACCAACCAAAACACACATGAGAACTGTTTGAAAAAGTTGCAACTCTAGCATACAATTATTAGATGACTATAAATGAGCTAGTGCGTTCCCACTCAGTCAGAAATACAAACCTCCCATTAATCATATGGGCCATCTCGCTTGCTGTTAAATGGGATAATCCTCACAGTTGCTTACTTATCACAAATATGATCTCCCCTCGAGGCCACAAATCCACAACAAAAAAAAACAGCTTCACGAAATATCTTTTTTTTCCCTCTTCTTTTCAAACTCGGTCGCAATTGAATCGGGTCCCCAGCCTGACACTTTATATCATGTTCCCTCGTTGAGTGTCTCCTGTCTCCTTCACCTTGACGTCTGTAGCTGCTCACTCCCTCTTCCT